>NW_028270142.1:55115178-55421710 GCF_037043375.1 Chiloscyllium plagiosum
GAAGTTGTCTTTGGACTCTATGATCTTAATGGGGCCAGCAGTGAATTCCATAGTGGGTACAATCCAAGGTTTAAATATAAATTTGCAGCCCTGTAGATTGCTGATGTGTAATTTGTTTGATTTTTGTTACTGCAAAGTGAACATTCTTGTGTGGCATATTTGCTGATTGGAGTCAAGGAGATTTAAAGTATGGAACTTTCTGACAGAAATTTACTAGCATACAACCTTTAACCTCTCATTGCTAGACACATCTGTGGGATAATAAAACATATCAAAAAATATTTTTCGCTGAAATCAAATTTTGATATTATTCTTAGAACATTAAACATTCCAAGCACTCTTAGAACATAGATTATCACAGCGTAGTACAGGCCCTTAAGCCCTTGATGTTGTGCCGACGTGTGAAACCAATCTGAAGCCCATCTAATCTACTCTATTTCATTAGCATCCATATGTTTATCCAATGTTCATTTAAATGCCCTTAAAGTTGGCAAGTATACTACTATTGCAGGCAGGGCATTCAATACCCTTACTATTCTCTGAGTAAAGAAACTACTTTTGACATCTGTCCTATATCTGTCACCCCTCAATTTAAAGCTATGGCCCCTCGTGCTAGCCTTCACCATCTGAGGAAAAAGACTCTCACTGTCCATCCTATCTAATCCTCTGATCATCTTGTATGTCTCTATTAAGACACCTCTAGACTTTCTCCTCTATAATGAAAACAGCCTCGAGTCCCTCAGCATTTCCTCATAAGACCTTCCCTCCATACCAGGCAACATCCTGGTAAATTTCCTCCCTGTCAATGAAAGAATTGACACAGTCAGGCATTACTAACGAAACCCTGTGAATTTATTCATTTTGGTCCCCAAATGAAGGTGCACTGCTGTTAGAATGAAGACAATAAAAATAATCTTTTGCTCCATTTATTTTAAAATTCTATAAAACATATTCTTAACTGATTCATGTTCTGTAGTTACTTAACTTGATTTCCACGTATTCAAAAACTGTCCAGTCATGAGCAAACAGTGCTATCGTTGCATAGTACAATAGAGAGTGTAATTATATCTTCCTATCACAAGTTATTAAGTATGGACAATATGACATTTTGATAGCATGAAAATGTAAGTCATTAATTTGCAAACATTTATTAAATTTGTAAAACAGCTCATAACAACTGTTTAATAATATGGTTATTAAACTTGACAAAGCTCTGCATGTGTTTATGTGGGGTCCTTTGCACTTTTCATGTGTGTCAATACAATAAGTTATTAAAGGAATTTCTTTTTAATTAGAAATAAAACAGCTAGTATAAGCACCATATAAAAATATTAGATTTAAGGAAGCATCATTTCCAAAGTCAAAAATCAAAGATCAAATATAAAATTCCACACCTTGGGAGTCATGGCAAGAGCTACTGTCTGTCTTCCTAATCTTACAGCACAAGAACTTTATTAGACGGAATGCTGGTCAACATTCCTAACCCTTGCCTGTCACGTCATATAACAACCACTGTGATTCTCAATCCAAAACAAATAATTCTGTGCTCCTCTCACAAAGGAAGGTTCCTTACTAATTAAAGAGCAAACTGTTTGGCAGGGATAATCAAAATGGACTGACAGTCTTGCAGGGTTAACCATCAAATGACCCTGTAATTGCTAGGACCAGAGACTGGGAAACTGGTCACATTGCTGACAGGCAGCTATCATTCGGAGTAGAAATATTTTCCGTTAAGTTTCAAAAACAAACATGGAGTGCAGGAATGCTGAAGAAGTCATAGTCTACTCAAAATGTTTCTTCACCGATGCTGCCAGACTTGCTGAGTTTCTCCTGCATTCCCTGTTTTTGTTTCAGATTTCCAGCATCTGCAATATTTTGCATTTATTTTGTGCAGTTTCATCCTCATTAACCTCGGTGTTAAATTCTGACTGGTCATGAGCATTTACAATTATATTGACAATCTGGATATCTTCTTTTATATTCTATCATGAGATATATGTGTAGCTGGCAAGTTCACCAAGGTCCCTTAGACAGCACCTTCCAAATATTCAATTAGTGGGCGGCACGGTGGCACAGTGGTTAGCACTGCTGCCTCACAGCGCCAGAGACCCGGGTTCAATTCCCGACTCAGGCGACTGACTGTGTGGAGTTTGCACATTCTCCCCATGTCTGCGTGGGTTTCCTCCGGGTGCTCCGGTTTCCTCCCACAGTCCAAAGATGTACAGGTCAGGTGAATTGGCCTGCTAAATTGCCTGTAGTGTTAGGTTAAAGGGGTAAATGTACGGGTATGGGTGGGTTGCGCTTCGGCGGGTCTGTGTGGACTTGTTGGGCCGAAGGGCCTGTTTCCACACTGTAAGTAATCTAATCTAATCAATCATTAATATCTGGAAAGATAGGTGCAGTAGACGCATGGGAACGCTATCATCTGCAAATTTCCCTCCAAACCACTCAGCATCCTGACTTGGAATTATAACACAGTTCCTTTAGTGCCACTGGGTCAAAATCTTAGATTTCCTTCCCTAACAACACTGCAGGGCTATGTACAGTAAATGGGCTGCAGCAGTTCTGGAAGGCAATTCACCACCATGTTCTTAGAGGCAGCTGAAATGGACAATAAATGCTGGCCTAGCCAGTGGTGCCCCTGTTCCACTAATAAATTTAAACATAGTCCAATGTTTGTAAACTGTCCTTAGTTTCCTTTGAACGAGCAAGGCCATTTCAGAAGCTATTAAGAGTTACTCATCTGGAATCCAGTGTAAGTCAGACCATGTAGGGACCACAGACTTCCTTCACAGAAAGATGTTAGTGAGAAGTATAGGGTTTTTACAACAATCAATGATTAGTGGCCTGGTCAACATTTTTGAGATTTTTAAAAATTGAATTTAAATTCCTCCAGCTGTTATAGTGGGAGCTGAACCTGTGCCCTCTGAGCATTATTGTGGGCCTGTGGATTAGTTGTCTTGTGACATTAATGCTGCATCATTATTTACTCCTCTCTTTCTACTGGTAGACTTGCCCAGTGTACAGTTCCAATCCCCACATTCAGTATAGTTCTCTCCCTGGTCATAACAGTTCCTGGGGAGTCAATTGATGATTCCGGTCTAAAAGAAGATCTTGTTGGAAGTGGGGGATTGCAGCATAAAGTTTTGACATGGTACAACTAGGACCTTTTGATTCGCTTGAGAGGATTACAATGCTTTAGAAATCTAGGTCACTGAATGTATGACGTGCCCTTGGAAACTGGGTTGTTGGGGGGAGGGGGGCTTAACCATTTCTTCAACAAACCTGCATTCATCCATCCTCAGTGCTTAGTCAGCTGCATACACTGTGCTACAATAACTCAAAATATTTTACAAAAGAGCTGGAGGTAGCTTTCAAACAGTTGACCTGAATGAACAATCATTCCCAAGTCAATTCATGATTTTTAAGAAAATTAAGAGTATTGGCGGAACTGGACCCAGCTCATTAGTTAAATACATGAGTAGCAGGTTCTTTCATTTGAGCACTAAGTCCAGGGATAAGTTGTCTTGGCAACAGCCACAGTGACCATTCTTTGCACAGTGCTGCTTCACTTGTGATTAAGGACTCTTAGTCACGTAAATTGGCTGCAGATGTTGAGGCGAATTCTCTCGACAGAAGCTGTAGTACAATACACTTTGCTTCAGCACTCTGTTAGCATGACAGCAATAAAACTCTTTTCATTATGGATTATGTCTTAATTAACACTGAAGGGGCTGAATGTACCTAGAACAAAATGAAAACAAATAACTAATAACAAAATATGTTTGTTAAGTCAATTTTTGTTTGTCTTTATTACAGCTTGCTTTGAAGATAATTACAGCAGTGTGAGATTTAATTAATTGCTTTAGAAATGTTAGCATTGCAAATATCATTGAGAAACCAAATTACACATATCATTATTTATTGACCACTGAATGAGAAGCACAATTAGCCACAGGGACTGCATCGGATTATTGAAGTTCTTGTGAGTGAAAATATAGAACAACCAGCTAAGCTAATTAATCCAATGGCCTTACATCTCTGCAGAAATTTAGGAAAGAACTTTAACGGACAAAGTTCATGACTAAATGGCTATTTCATTGATTCCCAGACAATTCTGCGATTTGCACCTATTAGTCCTTTCAAATCTTGAAGGGTATATTTTTTGAGGTTAGAAGACGTGACCGACTGAGGTCGCATTACAGAGAATAGTGCAGATCAAAGAAGTTTTTGATATTGCTACCGCTTTGTGAAAAGCAATCCCTGTTCACCTTCCCAATCTATTCACAAGCCCTAAGAGACACAGAGAACCAAATACATTCAACTTTTGTAATTATCAGAACAAAAAATATTGTGTCAGAAAATTGTCAATACAATATCAAGGTTTGTTTTTCCACCTTGAGTAAATCTACCATACATTCGATCATAAATGTAACTGGCTCTTAATGATGTTGACAGTAACTAATCTAGTGCCATAGCAATTCCAAGACAAAGGAAGATTAACTGATTAAGGACTTCAATAAGTTTAAAACAGCTGCAATGATATAAGTGTTGTCAGAGATGGATTTGGAGAGTATGGAGATCTAGTCTCCACACTCTCTACTCATTTGCTAATGGTAGCCATGCTGTGCTGGTAAGGGAACAGCAAGAGTAATTACTCTCCAAGCATTGAACTGAAGAGCTCAGCAACAGCATTTCCAGATGCCTGGGAGACTTGAGTTCAAACACTACCAGTTAGGGAATTTTAATTCAATTAATGGAATATATCTGAAATTAAAAACTAGTATTAGTAATGGTAACCAAAAATTACAAGATTAGTTTCTGTTAGGGAAGGAAATCTGCCACTTTTCTCTGATCTGCTCTGAATATGACTCCAGAGCAATGTGGGTGACTCTTAACTACCCTTTGGAATGGTCAAGCCACTCATTTGTACCAAAACATCACTGAAAGGGTTTGTAAAATTATAAATTCTAGCATTACCCGGTGTTGGGTACCAGAAAAGACAAAAGTACAGCTGTACTCTCGAGCCTACACTGTACAACCATGTCCCTTTCTCTTAGAGTCATAGAGTCATAGAGATGTACAGCACGAAAACAGACCCTTCGGTCCAACCTGTCCATGCCGACCAGATATCCCAACACAATCTAGTCCCACCTGCCAGCACCCGGCCCATATCCCTCCAAACCCTTCCTATTCATATACCCATCCACATGCCTCTTAAATGTAGCAATTGTATCAGCCTCCACCACTTCCTCTGGCAGCTCATTCCATACACGTAACACCCTCTGTGTGAAAAAGTTGCCCCTTAGGCCTCTTTTATATCTTTCCCCTCTCACCTTAATCCTATGCCCTCTAGTTCTGGTCTCCCCAACGCCAGGGAAAAGACTTTGCCTATTTACCCTATCCATGCCCCTCATAATTTTGTAAACCTCTATAAGGTCACCCTTCAGCCTCCGACGCTCCAGGGAAAACAGCCCCAGCCTGTTCAGCCTCTCCCTATAGCTCAAATCCTCCAACCCTGGCAACATCCTTGTAAATCTTTTCTGAACCCTTTCAAGTTTCACAACATCTTTCCGATAGGAAGGAGACCAGAATTGCATGCAATATTCCAACAGTGGCCTAACCAATGTCCTGTACAGCTGCAACATTGCTTCCCAACTCCTGTACTCAATACTCTGACCAATAAAGGAAAGCACACCAAACGCCTTCTTCACTATCCTATCTACCTGCGACTCCACTTTCAAGGAGCTAAGAACCTGCACTCCAAGGTCTCTTTGTTCAGCAACACTCCCTAGAACCTTACCATTAAGTGTATAAGTCCTGCTAAGATTTGCTTTCCCAAAATGCAGCACCTCACATTTATCTGAATTAAACTCCATCTGCCACTTCTCAGCCCATTGGCCCATCTGGTCAAGATCCTGTTGTAATCTGAGGTAACCCTCTTCGCTGTCCACTCCACCTCCAATTTTGGTGTCATCTCCAAACTTACTAACTGTACCTCTTATGCTTGCATCCAAATCATTTATGTAAATGACAAAAAGTAGAGGGCCCAGCACCGATCCTTGTGGCACTCCACTGGTCACAGGCCTCCAGTCTGAAAAACAACCCTCCACCACCACCTTCTGTCTTCTACCTTTGAGCCAGTTCTGTACCCAAATGGCTAGTTCTCCATGTATTCCATGAGATCTAACTCTGTTGAAAGCCTTACTGAAGTCCATATGGATCACACCTACTGCTCTTTCCTTACCATCTTTTCTTAAACAGTGGCACCACATTAGCCAACCTCCAGTCTTCTGGCACCTCACCTGTGACAATTGATGACACAAATATCTCAGCCAGAGATACAATTTTCCTGCACCTAAATAAGATACTATTCATTTACTCACCTTTCCAAAACAAACAATGTCATATTTTCCCATATTATATTTCATTTTTCAACTTTCTGTCCACTTACTTAACCTATCAAAATTTCTCTATAAACTGTTTGTATCCTCCTCGCAATTTGCCTTTCCACCTATTTTTGTGTCTTCTGCAAATTTTGGCTGCAGTGCATTCATTTCTTTGTTCAAAGTCATTAATATGCATTGCAAACCCAGCACTGATCCCTGTGGAGCACCACTTGTCATGGGACACCAACCTGAAAAAGAACCCCTTACTCCCACTTGCTCATTCGTGTCCATTAGCAAGGCATAAGTGAGGACTGCAGATGCTGGAAACCAGAGTTTAGATTAGAGTTGTGCTGGAAAAGCACAGCAGGTCAGGCAGCATCTGAGGAGCAGGAAAATCGATGTTTCAGGCAAAAGCCCTTCATTGGGGCTTTTAGATTAACCTAAACCTGTCCATTAACAAGTTCACTTCCCATGTCAAAGTACTACCTCCAACACCATGGGCTTTTATTTTATGAGTTATACTTTTGTACTGTACCTACTTAATTAAATAAATCTGTTGGTTCTCCTCTATCCACTCGAGTTGTAACTTCCTCAATCAACTCTAATACAATAGTTAGATATGATTTTCCTTTCATGAAGCCATGCTGACTCTCTTTAATTAGATTATAATTTTCCAGATGCTCTGCCATTACTTCATTCATAATCGATTCCAATACTTTTCTAACAATACTTGCTAGGCTAATCAGCCTACAGCTTTTTCCTTGCCTGCCTTTTTGAATGGGGGGGTCAAATTTGCAGGTTTCCAATCTTCTGTTACTTCTCAGAGTTCAAAGAGTTTTGAAAAATTACACCAAATACATCTATTATCAGTATAGCTACTTCTTTTAGGCTCCTAGAATGCCAACCATCAGAGATAGTGGATCGATCTGCCCTTTAGTCCCATTAGTTTATGAAACACAGTACTACTTCTTTAGATTGGATTAGATTAGATTAGATTACTCACAGTGTGGAAACAGGCCCTTCGGCCCAACAAGTCCACACCGACCCGCTGAAGAGCAACCCACCCAGACCCATTCCCCTACATTCACCCCTGCCCCTAACACTACGGGCAATTTAGCATGGTCAATTCACCTAACCTGCACATTTTTGGACTGTAGGAGGAAACCGGAGCACCCTGAGGAAACCCACGCAGACACGGGAAGAATGTGCAAACTCCACACAGTCAGTCGCCTGAGGGTAGTGATGGTAATGTTATGTAATTCCTCCCCCATTTTCTTTAGTAATAATGGCATGTTCAAAGTGTCATCTAACATAAAGACTGATGCAAAATATTTGTTTAACTCCTCTGTCATTTCCTTCTTTCCTACAACTGTCTTCCCAGATTTATTTTCTATGTGGCTATGTAAACTTTAGAAATTATGATGAGCTGACTTCTTGAACTGCTGCAGTCCTTAGGATGTCCTTAGGCCCTGCAGGTCTGTTAGGAAAGGGATTCCAATAATTTTGACCCTGTGACAATGAAGGAACCATGTTATAATTCCAGTTTAGGATAGTGTATGACTTGGAAAGGTACATGAGGTGGTGGTATTCTTATGCATCTGCTTCTTTTACCTTTCTTCATAGTAGATGTCATGGATTGATGAATTGCTTTAGTGCATCTTGTAGATTGTACATACCACTGTCTATGTGAATTGTTGATGGAGGGAATAAATGTTTAAGATGCCTAACAAATGGGCTGCTTTGACTTGGAGATGTCAAGCCTCTTGTTAGAGCTGTTCAAGGTATTGTTGGAACTGTACTCATCCAGGTCAGTGGGGAGTATTCCATTATACTGCCAACTTCTACGTTGTAAATAGCAGCCAGAGATTTACTCCCTACAGAATTCCCAGCCTCTTTGCATTGGTGCCTCAGGTGTCTGAGGGAACCCATCAGAGATCAACGAGGACCGTATTGGAATAAGTCTCAGTACTTCCAATGGGCTTCCAGCAAACACATGCCCTTTCACCACCTGCGCCACTGCCCCCACCCCCAACCATCCCACATCAAAGAGAACAAATATGGTTGAGGAACTAGAGCAGGGTCTCACTAAGTTGGGTTTTCACACATCCCTGGCTCTTTCAGATTTAACATAGCTTTAAAATTTGACATATTGCAGATTTCATATGGTCCTGTATATATATATCAGGATGTTTGGAGTAATGGAGGGTGGTGTGATGTGAGGGTGCATGTTGAAGAACTCCCCAAGTCGTGAAGTAAACTATAGTCCTGTATAAAATTATTCTGTTCTTTCTTAAAACAAAGGATTAAGATCAAAGGGGCCTGATGGATGACTTTATGGTTTGCGGGCTGGTCTTCTTAGGGGAAGATTGCGTGCAGGGGGTAGTGGGAGCGAACTCAAACCTAATCCCATTCATTATGTCCAAATGCAGATTTTCTATTTGCAATAGGTTCCTAGATACGTGTTGTCAGATTGAGTTTCTTCAACATGGCTTTTTTAAGGAACTAGTATAATCTGACTTTGGGGCTTTGCTTTGGGAGCCCTTCAGCTGTCATTGAACCTGATGTAGCTATCAGAATTTCAAAGCAAGGTCAAATTCTTTGCATATACTTCATAAAATTATAGCTTGGAATCACAAGCCTGTGGAGGCAAAGTCATTGAGTATATTTAAGACAGAGATAAATATGTTTGTGATAAGTAAAGGGATCAAAGATTACGAGGGAGAATGGGGTGAAGAAACATATCAGCTATGATCAAATGGCAGAGCAGACTTGATGGGCCAAATGGCCTGGTTTTCTCCTACATCTTACCTTACAATTCTGTCATGAGGAATGTGGTAGCTTAAAGCACTAAAACCCAACTGAATGTGCAAGACGATTAGACAAGCTTTTAAGTGTGTAGCTCAAGGAAGTTAAATAGGTTATCCCAAACTCAGAGATGATGTAAATATTTTCACATCTTCAGACCAACTTGTATAAATCTTGGCTTTTCTTGACAGTGTTGCAGCATCCAGTAAAGTTAATGACAGTGGAAATCAGAGGAAATGTAAAGCAAGACTTTTTGTTTGCACTGATCCACTGTGAAAAGGAGTTTTAGGATTTTGACCCTGTGACAGGGAAGGAAACTCAATATACGTACAAATCCTCATGATTTCACACTGTGCATTTTAGCAAAATTTCATTGAAGCTTCATGACAAAAACAAATAGTAATTTTGTAGCTTCTATACCATAGTACTCAGTTTTTGATTCAATAAAAGAGGAGAAAGCCATTCTCTGGTTCATTTTCTAAGGGCAATGCATTGACCAATCAAAGTCAATCTGTCTGCTTAAAATTTAAATAAACTTTGATAGTTAACTGTCACTTAGCATCCAACTGGTGCATTCTCTGTGTTAATAGCTCTATCAATCAAAGTCCACTTTCAAATCAATAAGTATTCTCCTCTCATACTGTATAAATGTCGTTATCCCTTTAGATTGGTATTTCTTGTGTCTTATACTGATGATTCCAAGATCAAAAGCCTTAACACGATGTGTCATTTTTCAGCAATACTCAAGTTTTGCCAAGCAAGTAACAATATATTTAAGAACAAATTACTGCAGATGCTGGAATCTGTACAGAAAAGAACAAATGCTGGAGATCGCAGATCAGAGCTCTGACGAAGAGTCATCTCAACTCACAATGTTAGCTTACTCTGTCTCCTTGGACGCTGTCTAACCTGCTGTGGTCTCCAGCATTTGTTGTTTTCAGTAACAATATATTAATATCATTCAGAAGTACTTCTAATTAATGATTAATTATTGTTATTTTAATTAATTACATTTTTATTGTTAACAAATAATTGCAAAGTTAATAATCTCGGATATAAAAGTAGAAACTTTAATCAGGTGTGGCTTCCTTCAGCCTCAGGTGGTGCCTGTGTCTACGCTGGACTGAGCTGAACTGCCATTGGTTCCACCATCTTCCTGCCTGCTCCACAGTTCCCACTCAGTGTTAAAAAAGAGGTGTTTCAGGGGAGAACTGGTGGGCAAGATCTCAGTTCCCTCCATGAAATGGTCCCAACTACCCCACTTGGAGCCTTTATTTATTTATTCACAGGAAAGTGAGCAACATTACCAGGCCAGCAATTATTGCCCAGAGTCAATCACATTATTGTGGCTCTTGAGTCATATGTGGCCAGACTAGGTAAGGAAGGTAGATTCCTTCCCCAAAGGACATTAGTGAACCGGATCCTCATGGCAATAGTTTCATGGGCATCATTAGACTCTTACTGGATTCAAATTTTACCCAGATTCAAACCCAGTCCCGAGGGTATGACCTGGGTCTGCTGTATTAATTATCTGGTGATAATAGTCTATCATCTCCTCTTAAAGTCGTTAAAATACAATTTAAAATGGGCACATACCTTTTAGTCAAGTTGACAATGTCAGAATATACAGAATAAGCAAAACCAAACAAATAGCAAAATCTGACTTGGATTCTATTCCACTAAGATCATGGCCTTTTCCATTTTAAAGAATAATTTTAAAAAAAATCAGTGATTACCATTTTCAGAAAATAATTTTGGAATTAACAGTTGTATGAATGGTGTAGACTACAAATGAATAAACTCATAATCTGATTTTCTGTTGATTGCAAGGGTTTCTATAAAATCAATAAATTGGTGAATGTAACTTTTTTAAAAAAGTTCTGGGATTTACATATGAAAGAACTGAAACCAATGCGGTCATTCTAAATGATGAGAGACTTAACAAACAATCCAGGTCTTTTTCAATATATAATTTCAGTTGCATCACGCTGTAAACTTTTGCTATAAATTCTGTGTTTTATAGTCTTATACCTGATGAAGGAACGGTGCTCCAAAAGTTAATGCTTCCAATTAAACCTGTTGGACTATAACCTGGCGTTGTGTGATTTTTAACTTTGTACACCCCAGTCCAACACCGGCATCTCCAAATCATGACTATCATCGTCACGGGTAATTGCTGGCTCAAAGTGGAGAGGATCTCGAAGAAGATTGCGCATACTGACACAGACATCAAGTTTCTACAGAAATGCAGGAAAACAGGAAAGATCCCAAAAGCATTACAGATCACAAACCTACTCAAGTCATCCTACCACACAGACTAAATGGAGAGAATTTGTCACCGCATCTCTCACAAGCTCCTCAATCACCTCGTGCACCAACTCTACAGCAGGGGGCCACAACCTTGAAATTAAGATGGAGTCCACGCTCTCAGCCTGCACTCAGCATACAGCAATACAGTTACGGGACATTGCCAAACAGGCAAGCTGACAAAACTACACCAGATACATGCACACCAAGAGCAAGAAACTGGACATACTTGGCATCACTACTAGCAATAGACAAGCCTGCCCTAGCACCACAGTGCAAAATGTTATCACTGCGGGGGAGTCGATTATCAACTTATTGGACCATACCCTTCAACCAGAACACATTGAAGTTCTTAGCAGGAGTCTCAATTTCTGCCCCACCAGCAAAAGAGACCCCATGGGTCTTACACATACATGGAAGAATTCATCAGACGAATGAGATTCCAACACTTGTTTCAAGATGCCAGCAATGATCCCAATGAGCCCACCGAGGAACCGGAATAGTCATCAAAGGGATTCGTAGAGGGACAAACAAAGAAGGAGTCAACTTGAACCCCACCGGAGGGCCACTGCCCTGGGCTTGATATGAATGCTGAAACCGTCAGGGAAATACAAATGCCAGATTCATCAGCTACACCCACAAGGTAAAGCAATTAGGGGTGGCACGGTAGCTAAGTGGTTAGCACTGCTGCCTGACAGTGCCAGGAACCCGGGTTCGATTTCTGCCTCGGGTGAATATCTGTGTGGAGTTTGCACATTCTCTCTGAGTCTGCGTGGGCTTCCTCCGGGTGCTCCTGTCTCCTCCCACAATCCAAAGATGTGTAGGTTAGGTGAATTGGCCATGCTAAATTGCCCATAGTGTTCAGGGATGTGTTAGTTAGGGGTAAATGTAGAGTAATAGTGTAGGGAAATGGGTTTGGGCGGGGAATGGGTATGAGTAAGTTACTCTTCGGAGGGTCGGTGTGGACTTGTTGGGTTGAAGGGTCTGTTTCCATACTGTAGGGAATCTAATCTAATCTAATCTAATCTAAAACATCACCTGATCACAATGCAATGCCATCCATGGTCTCTAAACCATTCACAACATCATCATCTAACTAGCAGATAAAGGAGGAGCCATCATCATTCGGAATAGAACAGATTACTGCAAGCATGTGTACCGACAGCTAAACAACCAGGAACCCTATGGGCAACTACCAGCCAATCCGACCAGAGAGCACACCCATGAATTAAACACATTGATCAGGACTATGGATCCAGTCCTTCAGAGTTCTTGATGCACCCTCATCCCACGTACCTCTCGCATAGGCAATTTCTACTGCCTTCTGAAGATACACAAAACTAACACACCTGGACGTCACATCATATCAGGCAAAGGGGCCCTGTGTGAGAACCTCTCTGGCTATGTCGAAGGCATCTTGAAACCCATTGTACAGGGGACCCTCAGCTTTTGTCGCGACATGATAGATTTCTTACAGAAACGCAACACTCATGAAGCAGTCGAACCAGGAATATTCCTCATCACAATCGATGTTTCAGCACTCTACACCAGCATCCCCTATGATGATGGCCTCAGTATTTAACACCAACAGCTGCCAATCTCCAAGCATCATCCTACAGCTCATCCGTTTTATCCTCAACCACAACATTTTCACCTTTGACAGACAGTTCTTCATCCAGGCACACAGAACAGCCATGGGGACAAAATTTGCACCCTAATATGCCAACATTTTCATGCACAGGTTCAAACAAGATTTCTTTTCTATGCAGGACTTGCAAACAACATGAAACACCAGGTATATTGACAACATTTTCCTCCTCTGGACTCATGGCGAGGAGTCACTGAAACAGCTATACAGTGATGTCAACGAGTTTCATTCCACCATCAGGCTTACCATGGACTACTCTTTAGTATCTGTCTCGTTCTTGGACATATACATCTCTATCAAGGACGGGCATCTCAGTATGTCACTCTATGGCAAACCCACAGATAACCTCACAATGCTACACTTCTCCAGCTTCCACCTTAAACATATTAAAACAGCCATTCGCTGTGGACAAGCCCTACACATACACAAGATCTGTTCTGATAAGGAGGAAAGTAATGGACACTTGGAAGTACTGAAGGATGCCCTCATAAGAACAGGGTATGATGCTCAATGCATCGACTGCCAGTTCTGATGTGCCACAGCGAGAAACCATAATGACCTCCTCAGGCGACAGACACGAGCTGCAACCGACATGATACCCTTTGTTGTCCAGTACTTCCCAGGAGTCAAAATACTACGCCATGTTCTTCACAGCCTGCAACACATTATCAATGAGGATGAGCACGTCACCAAGACCTTCCCCACGCCTCCACTCCTCACCTTTAAACAACCACTGAACCTCAAACAGATAATTGTTTGCATCAAACTGCCTGACTTTCAGGACAACACCATACAATCCTGTCACAGCAGCTGCTGCAAGATTTGTCAGAGTGTCGGCATGGATACCACCATTGCACGTGGAGATACAACCCACCATGTAGGTGGTAGCTACTCATGTGACTTGGCCAACATTGTCTATCTCATACGCTGCAGGCAAGGATGCCCGAAGGCATGGTACATTAGTGAGACTGCGCAGAGGCTACAGCAATGGATGAATGGACACCGCACAGCAATCACCAGCCAGGACTGTTCCCTCCCAGTCAGAGAACATTTCAGCGGTCCAGGATATTCGGCCTCGGATCTTTGGATGACCATCCTCCAAGGTAGACTTCGGGACAGGTAACAACGCAAAGTGGCTGAGCAGAGACTGATAGCCAAGTTTGGTACCCATGGGGATGGCCTCAATCGGGACCTTTCGTTCATGTCACACTACAGGTGAACCCACTGTACTACACACTCTCTCCTGTATACACACACACAGACTTATACCCCTTTTCACTCACACATGTACACATATACACACTCTCACAGACACGCCATCCCTCCCCCCCAAAATATGCGCGCTTGCGCACACACAGGGGTGAATTTGTATTTGCAGAATGACATTTTATTTTGCTCGAAAACTGCATGAATCTATGTAGGATTCTGTAAATCCCTTTTTTTTTAGAAATAGAATCAGTCCAAACATTGGGACATGGACAGCCAGACTTTAATCTCACATCTTCAATGCATTATCTGAGCTGACAGGGCACCTATTGTTAAAATTCACCTGAGGATTTAACTTTAAAAAAAGGTTCTGTGATTAACATATGAAAGAAGTGAAACCAACATTGTCATTCTAAAAGATGAGAGACTAAACAAACAATATATCATTTCAGTTGCATCACACTGTAAACCTTTGCTATAAATTCTGTGTTATACGACCTTATACTCCACAACCACCTGATGAAGGAGCAGTGCACCAAAGGTTAATGCTTCCAAATAAACCTGTTGGACTATAACCTGGTGTTGTGTGATTTTTAACTTTGTACACCCCAGTCCAACACCGGCATCTCCAAGTCATGGATTGAATCAGTTGCACGTGGATGTGGTCAGTTTAACATATTCTGGGGGCAGATTTATTGTTTGTTTGTCCCTTTGAACTTTAAAGCTCTTCCATTAAAATTGGAAAGAGAAGAATGTGATTTTGGTTTAACCTGAATGAGATCTGAGTGAACATTTGGTATGTGGGGTTAATAATACACATACACATTAAGCATTCGATTCTGAACACTGTTATAATGACTCTGGAGTTGTGCAATTAATCTCAGTTGTTTCAGTCCGGGAGCTCCACCTTGTTGTGTTATTTTAAAGGATCAGCATGCTTTTTATCTGATTGTTGGTTATAATTAATGATGTTAATCTTTCACAGTATTCAATGGCAGATGGTATTTTGACACAAATTGGTAAATGCTTTCTAGAAGAACAATTGTTGTCAAGATCTTGGATCATCGTCAACAGACAAGACATAATGGACTGTCAAGAGCTTATAGGCACACGCCTCGCTGTCATTTTCTGATTAAGTGTAAATGAAAGCTCACATCATAAAGTAAATGGAACAATGACTGAAAAGCTGAAGTTGCACTTTTTCCCTTTTTGATCAAGTTAATTGTGAAATATATTTAAGTTAAACTTGATTTATTCCAATCACTTGAACAAAACTGACTCGTAACCCTAGTAAAACTGCGTCAAGTGTCATTTCAAGCTCCAAGCCAAATGCACACTTCAGCACAGAATTAAATTCAAGGTAAGATCAGAGTGAGACAATATAAAAAGCCAAAATATTCTATGACTCTCAGGTCCTTCTATATGAATTGTTCTGTAGTTTTAAAGTGGAAAGGTATTCAAACTATATATCAGAACAGACAGTCACAAATGCCTTTATTTTATTTAACCAATGGCTGCTACATCAGCACAGAACAGAGACCCCACTGATCACCTGGGTCTTGTTTCACCTTCCATCTCCAAAAGTGCAATATTACCATTCTGGAAAGTTCACAAAGAGACAAAGTTCCAGGACAGTCTACAAGGACTGTCCAACGAGTAAGCACTTTCTCATGATCAGGTATGTCCGTATCAATGGAGTTTTATTTGGAATTCTGCATGTGACAGAGGGGTTTAATTTAATTTCATTCGATTGGATTAAACCCAGGTACCAGAGATTAAAGGACTGAAGGCTGAATTTGATCATTTTTTTGGCAAAGTACTTTCTTGACTGAGATTCATAGTGGCTAGTGTGATGATTTTTCTCATGCAATCTTCTTGTCTTCAGCTCATCAAGTGTTCGACCTTCCTCTTCGGTGTCAGCTCATGGACTTGTGTAGTGGGAAAGATGGAAGTGCTTCCTGCTGCCCAGACTTTGCAATGTTCCCAGCGAAGTTCCAACCTACCATTTTATAACTGAGCTCCATGTCACTACATGCTGCAAGCCAAGGACTGTCATTACACTGTACCAGCTCCAACAAGGTTAGCTCCTCAGTACATTGACAAGCATTTACTGGGGAATGTCATAAATGAAAGAAGGACAGTGCTTTTTATTGCTGACCGGCAAAAGAGGCCATGCTACCAGATTCAGCTAGCCTAAACTGAGACAGTGACCAGGTCTGTGTAATGCCCTGGTGAAACACAATGCACAGCAGTGTAGAAGCAAGGTTAAATGATGTTCTATACTCTGCAAGGGTAAGTACCACCATTTTCTCTCTAGTATCTCACACTCAGAGGATATCCACTCACGGGAAGTCTCTATTGCACGCACATCTCACCTAAGCTCATGGACTGCAATTTTCACTATTACGTGTATGATGTCCAACTACTCCCACCCACCTCAACCTGCCACATTATTAACCCTTCCTGCTCTCTGTGCTTCCTAGACATTCATTGGGGCACCTTACCACCTCTCCTGCTCATGCTGTTTCCATGGGGTGAAACAATTGTCAGTGTGAATGCTGTCAGTGTGAATGCTACAGGCATTCCAAAGAGGAATTTTTACGTCAATCTCAGACAGTCCCTGATTTGAGTCTCCATGGGCAATATGCTGATCATTTTTTGGCCACTTCAGCACTAGAGTCAGAAAAGACGCAGATGTCTGCAGAGAAACACTCAATAGATGTAATCAATAGATAGGGAAATCTTACAGCAACATTATCCTGCTCAGACAAAAATGCCGAGAATATGGCTTTAGCTTAATCAGCACCTTGTTTCATAAGTACAAGCCCTCAAGGCAAATCCTTCACTCCAAACATTGGTACGTACTAGACTACATCATTATCTAAGCAAGAAACCATAAGAATGTGCATATCAGCTACACACCATGACCGGAGCCCAAGACTGCTGAGGGACCAGAGCTCACTTTGCTCCATCATGAATGTTGATGTTGCCTCAGAGCAGCAATGGCAACAGAAAGAAATAATGCTGAGGCACTCAAAGACCCTGATTAAGTACCCTTACTCAGCAGAAGTCTCACTTCCAACTTGGTGACTCCAATTGACCCAGAGACTTGGAATATCCATAGTAGCCCTCTGGTCTTCCCTCAAGGCCTCCATAAACAACACCTGCAAAGGAATGCTCAGTCACTCAACAAAAAACACCAAGACTGATTCAATGTGAACAACTGGGAGATTTAGGAGCTGCTAAGTTGCAAGCACAAGACATTTCTGAACCTGTAATGGTAAACCAACTTGAGAATGAGAAGATAGCTCTACAAACTGTTGAAGGCTCACATTCACCAGAAAAAACTGTGACCTAACGAATAGATGATGGGTGGAGAAAGTGTAGGAGGTCCAGCAGTTAGCCAATAACCAGAATGTGCATTGTCTCCTTCGCCTAGTCAGGACTGCCAATTTTCTATGTTGAGAAAGTGAGGTCTGCAGATGCTGGAGATCAGAGCTGGAAATGTGTTGCTGGAAAAGCGCAGCAGGTCAGGCAGCATCCCAGGGAACAGGAGAATCGACGTTTCGGGCATAAGCCCTTCTTCAGGAATGGGGAAAGTTTGTCCAGCAGGCTAAGATAAAAGGTAGGGAGGAGGGACTTGGGAGAGGGGCGTCGGAAATGTGATAGGTGGAAAGAGGTCAAGGTGAGGGTGATAGGTCAGACTGGGGTGGGGGCGGAGAGGTCGGGAAGAAGATCTCAGGTTAGGAAGGTGGTGCTGAATTTGATGGATTTGACTGAGACAGGGTGGGGGGAGGGGAAATGAGGAAACTGGTGAAATCCATCAAATTCAGCACCGCCTTCCTAACCTGAGATCTTCTTCCCGACCTCTCCGACCCCACCCCAGTCTGACCTATCACCCTCACCTTGACCTCTTTCCACCTATCACATTTCCGACGCCCCTCTCCCAAGTCCCTCCTCCCTACCTTTTATCTTAGCCTGCTGGACAAACTTTCCCCATTCCTGAAGAAGGGCTTATGCCCGAAACGTCGATTCTCCTGTTCCCTGGATGCTGCCTGACCTGCTGCGCTTTTCCAGCAACACATTTCCAGCAATTTTCTATGTTACCAAGGCCCCACTCCACTATTGACCAAGAACAAAGAAGTGTTCATCAAAGTCAGTACCTGCTGCATGGAGCACTTTGAAGATCCTCTAAACAGAAAGTCTGTAACAGTGCCCTCAATTCCATCCCATAGCATGCTATACTCTAACATCTCAGCACAATTCCAACCTAGTGCATGGGAATAAAGGTTATTCAAAAGGCAAAGAACTACGAGGTGTCAGGAGCATATGGAATCCTGACTCAAGAACTAGAATATGGTGGACAAGTGCAATGACTGTGATTACCTAACCTAATTTCCTTTACCTGTAAAAAAGAAAGCATGCCAAGAGATCTCGGCGATGCTATAATTGTGACCAGCTTCAAGGATGGTGACAAGTCAGATTGCTTTTAGTATAGAGGAACCTCCCTGCTGTCAGTCACAGGCAAATTTATCACAAGAATTCTCCTCAATTGGCTTCTCCCTGGGGCTGGAGATTTCCTTCCAGAGTCACAATGCAACTTCCAAACTGAAATGGGCAATACAGGCATGATCTTTACTGCATGGCATGCATACCAGACCCCAGGGCAAGGTTTCCAAATTTGGCTCAGTTGCAGACTAATTGCAAAGCTCCTGGGTGAGGAGAGACGGACTGGCTTCCCTTCTCTATTCACCTGTCCCCTTGGTTGGTCACAACAAGGTTATTTTATAAAGAAGGAGAAAGTGAGGTCTGCAGATGCTGGAGATCAAAGTTGAAACTTTATTGCTGGAACAGCACAGCAGGTCAGGCAGCATCCAGGGAACAGGAGATTCGACGTTTCGGGCACAGGCCCTTCTTCAGGAGGGCCTGTGCCCGAAACGTCGAATCTCCTGTTCCCTGGATGCTGCCTGACCTGCTGTGCTGTTCCAGCAATAAAGTTTCAACTATTTTATAAAGAATCCTCTCCCTTGTGGATACTTTCTCTGAGATGAAATCAATTCATATTTTAAAAGGAGGCAACTTAAACAGGCTTTCTTGAATTAACAAAATAGTGTGTTTACTTATTACTACACTCAATACGAATGCTAACACAATACATGGGTACATAGATTAGAGATGAAGTGAGTCTGAAAAGGTAAAAGTTAAAAAAAAATGATGCAAGTTTATGAGTGCTTTTGCATAGATCTTAAATTGCCCCAAAAGTTCTTCCAAGTCAGTTCCTCATGCTGAGTGATGCAGTATTTTCTCCTTCAAAGTGCATGGTGTGGATGTTGGGCAATGATTAGATGGATACCAAATGCCGAAAATGCATTAAAATAAAAGCTGTATTAAAAAAAGAAATTACTGGAGAAACTTGGCAGGTTTGGCAGCATCTATGGTGAGGGAAATAGTGTTAATGTTTTTCATCCAGGGTGACTCTTCTTCTAAATGATAACTCCTTTTTTCCCCGCGGATGCTGGCAGATCGACTGAGTTCCTCAAGCACATTCTCTTCTTTAAAAAAAAAGCTTTTTAACAACTCTTCATCCCTTTAATGTCATAAGCATTGAAACTGACTTAAAGGAAAGCTGTATTTAACATTACTAAAAACTTAAGCTTGTGCCCAATTGTGAGTCAGTTCTTGTAACCTTCATCAATGTCTCTGCAAGTGTTTCACACCAGCAATGGCTCCACAGTTTCTGTAGCAGGGTCATTGTACCAATGGAAGGAAGTATTCAAGAGCCAAAGGACAGTCAGCCTGATGGTGTACATGGCCATCGGACAGAGAAAATGTGACACCATCAGGCAGCAACGGAAATCTAAAAATAAAGAGATACAAATATTTTTTCAAAAGTAAAGACTTGCATTTATATAAAGTTAAAAATCACACAACACCAGTTTATAGTCCAACAGGTTTAATTGGAAGCACACTAGCTTTCGGGGCGACGCTCCTTCATCAGGATAATCACCTGATGAAGGAGCGTCGCTCCGAAAGCTAGTGTGCTTCCAATTAAACCTGTTGGACTATAACCTGGTGTTGTGTGATTTTTAACTTTGTACACCCCAGTCCAACACCGGCATCTCCGAATCATGCATTTATATAGCACTTTTCACAACAATAGGATATCCCAAAGCACTTTACAGCACATGAAGTGTTTACGTCTTGCATTCACAGTAAGAAATACAGTAGACAATTTATGCAAAGCAAGCTCCCACAAATAGTGACGTGATATTGTTTAAATAGCTAATTTCTTTTAGATGCTGAATAAGGACGAAATATTTTCAAGCTAGTGGGAGAACATTTTCTTTGAAATAGTGATGTGAGATTCTATTTTCGCATCCACCTGAGATGGCAGGCATGGCTAACTGCTGGACCTCCTGCAGTTTCTCCACCCATCACCTCTCACCATACACAAAAGATGAATAAAAATAAAAATGCACCACTTCAGATTCAAAGATCCTTCTTGGGCTGGAACCTGATAGCACTGTTTCCAAAGTATTCATTTCAGAAAGGAGAGGCAATTAAAATGCTGTCTCATGCAATGACTGCTCAGTGCACCATTTGTTATTTCATTTTATTGTTTAATTTTGATTTAATTAGATATAATATGAATAATAAATCTCAGTGGTACGTACCTTCTCAGTGATTTCCACCAATAAAACGTGGCTTGAATGATGTATCCATGAAATTTACAAGGTGTGATCTTTTCTGAATATAGGAGAGGCATTTTTAAAATGTCACTCTCTTATCCCCTTGGACTACATGCCACATTATAATGCTAGTGCTAACAGTCTGACTTGTCTTACATAGAGGTATCGTAAGATTAAGTATCTTTCAACCTATATAAAGAAGATGTAGACACGTTGACAAACTGAGTTTGCTACTGTTTAGTTTCGAAAAAACTTAACAAAGTTGCATGGTTATACGCATCTAGATTTGTGAGGAACATTACAGCTCATTAAATAAGTGGGACAGCAACAAAGTTCATATAAAATTGGCTGAATGAAAGGAAATGGACAGCAATGCTTAATGGACATTTTTTTCAGGCTGGAAAAAAGTTTGTAATGGAGTTCCCCAAGAGTCACTATTAAAATCATTGCTTCTCCTGATTATATATACATAAAAATGATCTAGATTGTACAGTGCAAGGAACAATTTCAAAATTTGTGGATGAAGTAGGAGTATACTTAAGAGACAAATCAAGAGGGCAAAAAAGGGACATGAGATAGCTTTGGCAAATAGAATTAAGGAGAATCCAAAGGGTTTTTACAATTACATTAAGGACAAAAGGGTAACTAGGGAGAGAATAGAGCCCCTCAAAGATCAGCAAGGCGGCCTTTGTGTGGAGCTGCAGAAAATGGGGGAGATACTAAATGAGTATTTTGTATCAGTATTTACTGTGGAAAAGGATATGGAAGATATAGACTGTGGGGAAATAGATGTGACATCTTGCAAAATGTCCAGATTACGGAGGAGGAAGTGCTGGATGCCTTGAAACGGTTAAAGGTGTATAAATCCCTAGGACCTGATCGGGTGTACCGGAGAACTCTGTGGGAAGCTAGAGAAGTGATTGCTGGGCCTCTTACTGAGATATTTGTATCATCGATAATCACAGGTGAGGTGTCGGAAGACTGGAGGTTGGCAAACATGGTGCCACTGCTTAAGAAGTGTGGTAAGGACAAGCCAGGGAACTATAGACCAGTGAGCCAGACCTCAGTGCTGGCCAAGTTGTTAGAGGGAATCCTGAGGGACAGGATGCACATGTATTTGGAAAGGCAAGGACTGATTAGGGATAGTCAACATGGCTTTGTGTCATGTCTCACAAACTTGATTGAGTTTTTTGAAGAAGTAACAAAGAGGATTAATGAGGGCAGAGCAGCAGATGTGATCTATATGGACTTCAGTAAGGCGTTCGACAAGGTTCCCCATGGGAGACTGATTAGCAAGGTTAGATTCATGGAATACAGGGAGAACTAGCCATTTGGATACAGAACTGGCTCAAAGGTAGGAGACAGAGGGTAGTGGTGGAGGGTTGTTTTTCAGACTGGAGGCCTGTGACCAGTGGAGTGCCACAAGGATCGGTGTTGGGTCCTCTACTTTTTGTAATTTACCTAAATGATTTGGATGTGCGCAGAAGAGGTACAGTTAGTAAGTTTGCAGATGACACCAAAATTGGAGGTGAACAGTGAAGAAGCTTACCTCAGATTACAACAGGATCGTAACCAGATGGGCCAATGGGCTGAGAAGTGGCAGATGGAGTTTAATCCAGATAAATGCAAGGTGCTGCATTTTGGGAAAGCAAATCTTAGCAAGACTTATACACTTAATGGTAAGGTCCTAGGGAGTGTTGCTGAACAAAGAGACCTTGGAGTGCAGGTTCATAGCTCCTTGAAAGTGGAGTCGCAAGCAGATAGGAGAGTGAAGAAGGTGTTTGGTATGCTTTCCTTTATTGGTCAGACTATTGAGTACAGGAGTTGTGAGGTCATGTTGCGGCTGTACAGGATATTGGTTAGGCCATTGTTGGAATATTGCATGCAATTCTGGTCTCCTTCCTATCGGAAAGATGTTGTGAAACTTGAAAGGGTCCAGAAAAGATTTACAAGGATGATGCCAGGGTTGGAGGATTTGAGCTATAGGGAGAGGCTGAAAAGGTTGGGGCTGTTTTCCCTGGAGCATCGGTGGCTGAGGGGTGACTTTACAGAGGTTTACAAAATTATGAGGGGCATGGATAGGGTAAATAGGCAAAGTCTTTTCCTTGGGGTTGGGGAGTCCAGAACTAGAGGAAGTGGTGGAGGCTGGTACAATTGCAACATTTAAGAGGCATTTGGATGGGTATATAAATAGGAAGGGTTTGGAGGGATATGGGCCGGGTGCTGGCAGGTGGGATTAGATTGGGTTGGGATATCTGGTCGGCATGGATGGGTTGGACCTAAGGGTCTGTTCCCATGCTGTACATCTCTGTGACTCTATGATACGAATCTTGGAAGAATTGTATACCTACAAGGAAAACTTTGACATGTTATTGGAATTGACAGGCTTGGCAGATGAAGTTCAACATGGAAAAGAGTTAAGTGATGCACATTGACTCAAAGAACATGGAGAAACAGTATAAAATAAAAGATAATATTCTAGCTAGTGTGCAGGAGCAGAGAGACCGGGGTATATGTGTATATTTGTCAGTAAAAATGCAGGACTGTAGAGCAAATTATTAATGATGGTTTAGTCTTCATTAATAGTGACATAGCATACACGAATATGGAAATTATAATGAATTTATGTGGTCCATTGATTAGTCGTCAGCTGCAGTGTTGTGTACAGTTCTAGGGCCATACTATAAAAGGATGTAACCTCATCTGGAGTATTGTGTACAGTTCTTGGCAGGATGCTGTAGAAAGGATGTGAATGCATAGGATAGAGTGCAGCAGAGATTTATGAAAATCATTTCAGTACTGAGACAAGGGACAGGATGAGGAAGGATAGGAGAAGTTTGAGATTGTTTACCTTAGAAAAGAAAGGTTTAGCAGAAATTTGATGGAAGTTTTCGAAATCATGAGGGGTCTGGACAAAATGGATGGGGAAAAACAGTTCCCATTCATAAACTGATTGAGAATCAGAAATTTTAAAGTTTGTTTTGAAAAAAAAAAGCAAATGCAATTTGGGAAAGTATTTTCTTACACAGTGTGTAGTTAAAGTATGGAATGCACGACCAGAAAGTGTGTTGAAGACAGATTCAACTGAGGTCTTCGAGATGGCATTCAGATGACCATTTAAATAGAAATAATGTGAGGATTACAGGGAAAAATCAGGACACTGGCATCAAGTTAAAATTCTCGAGAAACTAATGTAGACATGATGGGCTGAATGGTCTCCTTACATGCCACAACTATTTTGTGATTCTGTGATAGTCAACTTTTATCCAGTGCATTGATCAGCCAAGCACTATTCTGCCAAAAGCAATGCCTTGGGGTTAAATTTCTTTTCCTTTGATTCTGGGTGAATAATAACATCAATCAAACAGTATAAATCATAGTTACTCTCCAGTTTATCTTTGTTTCTCCTTAGGTCCATATCAATTCTCAGCCTTTTGGAGAATGTGTGCAAAATGCATTGGCAGTTACTGCAGCAAAGGGAATTGTTGTTTCTAGCAGAATTCACATGAAATGGAAATAGATTTTTGCTTGATTCTGTTCAATAAGCTTTTCACTCCCAAAGCCAATACTATCAATGCTGTTACTGAAATGAATTGTATCAAAACTGTTTAAAAGGATCAACATGTTAAATGAAATTTGCTTATCACACTTTCCATATTAATGGTGTAATTTGTTCCAACTCTTATCTCTAGACATGTCCTTCAGATAAGTAACTCCAAAAGATCTGTTAGGTTGAATAAGGATGAATAAGAGTAAGGATACTGTCACATTTCAGCATGGAGTTTGCTGTATCTCAATTGTTTCACATGCTTGTGCCTAGTCCTTATGCTTGCAGATCAAAGTTTTAAAAAAAATTCTGTAACAATTTAGTTGGTGACTTTATCTGTTCCTGACCTCTCAGACAAAAGTCATAGTCATTTGGCATGGAAATGGACCCTTTGGTTCAACTTGTCCACGCTGACCTGACAGCCCAATCTGAACTAGTCCCATTTGCCAGCATTTGTCCCATAATCCCTCCAAACCCTTCCTATTCATAAATCCTGCCTTTTACATGTTGGAATTGTACCAGCCTCCACCATTTCTTCTGGCAGCTCATTCCATTCATGCACCATTCTCTGCATGAAAAAGTTAAACCTCAGGTCCTTTTAAAATCTTTCCCCTCTCACCTTAAACCTATGGCCTCTAGTTTTGGACTCCCCCACCCCAGGGAAAAGACCTTGGCCTTTCACCCTATCTATTCACCTCATGATTTTATAAACCTTTATCTGGTCACTGATGTTCCAGAGAAAAAAGCCCCCAGTCTATTCAGCCTCTCCTATAACTCAAATCCTCCAGTCCTGGCAACATCCGTGTAAAACTTTTCTGAACTCTCTCAAGTTTAACAACATCCTTCCTATAAAAGGGCGTCCAGAAATATATGCAGTATTCTAAAAAATTGCCTAACTAATGTCGTGAACATCCACAAGGTGAACATCCCAACTCCTATGCTCACCAATGGTTATTTTGAAATTCTGGTAAAGTTCTTATGAACCAGATGATGTAATTCATAGATTTTGTTAACGCATACCTCAAAAATGTCTCATATTTGTACACAGTTACAAAAATGATTTCAGGGCCAAAGGATTTTTGGTCATCCAAAGTAAGTGGAGAAGTATTTTACACTTCACAGAAAAATGTAGTGTACGCCAGAGACCCGGGTTCAATTCCCCGCCTCAGGCGACTCTCTGTGTGGAGTTTGCACATTCTCCTCGTGTCTGCGTGGGTTTCCTCCGGGTACTCCGGTTTCCTCCCACAATCCAAAAATGTGCTGGTTAGGTGAATTGGCCATGCTAAAATTGCCCGTAGTTTTAGGTGAAGAGGTAAATGTAGGGGCATGGGTCTGGGTGGGTTGCGCTTCGGCAGGTCGGTGTGGACTTGTTGGGCTGAAGGGCCTGTTTCCACACTGTAAGTAATCTAATCTAAATCTAATCTAAATCTAACTCAAACAGTTGAGATGGTGCACTGATAAGTGTCCCTATCTCTGAACCAGGAGACCTGGATACAAGTCCATACCTGCTCAAGATGTGTAATAACATCTGAATGAATGAATGAATTGGCTTTACTATCACTTTGTCTCTGAATAGGTGATTAGAAAGTATCTACAAAATGATTGTGCCATTGTTCATTAATCACAGACAGTATTGTGTCCCACTGGCTTCTTAATTACTAGGATGATGAGTTAAGATTAAAACTCACACAGTGACCAGCATTGTAAACAATTTGTTTTAAAACAGTTATGACATCATGTAAATTATATCAATTGTATTATTTTGAACAATGAAATAATGAAAAATAATTTTAAAATTATACAGTCAGAGAGTCATAGAGTTGTACAGCACAGAAAACAGGCACTTTGGTCCAATTCATACATGCTGCCCAGATATGCTAAATTAATCTAGTTCCATTTGCCTGCATTTGGCCCATATCCCTCTAAATCCTTCCTGTTCATGCACCCATCCAGGTGCCTTTTAAATGTTGTACCCACCTCCTCCACTTCTAACTGCTTGGTTCTACTGTTACATTAATAGCAAAGAATATGTGTGTTGTACTTGTTAGACTACAAAATCTGCCACATGCAATCATGAGAATTGTTCTTTACTGGCAATTGAAAGAGACATGGTAGCACACCACACCTTTGCATATATACAGAAAAACTACGACATGTACAGTCCTCACAAATCATGTACTGTCCTTATTACATTCTTCATCAACTCTGAATCAAAAACTTGGAATTCCCTCCTAACAGTGCTTTAGGAAGGTAACTCACTATTTCTCTGGCAACATCGACATCCTATAGGCAATTAAAAAAAATGTGGAGACTCACAAAGCATTTAGAGTTTGGCACCCTCCATGACACTCTGCCCACTCCTCCAGCACTTCCTCACTCCCCCATGGCACCTTCTTATGCAATTGCAAAACATGTAACACCTGTCTATTCACCTCCTCCCTCCTCACTGTCCAAAGTCCCAAATCTACCTTCCAGGTGAAGCAGCATTTTACTTACACTTCTTTTAATCTAGAGCACTTCATTCTCTACTCACAATGTAGTCTTCTTTACATTGGTGAGACCAAATGCACACTGGGTGACTGCTTTTCCGAACACCTCCATTCTGTCTGTAGGACTGACCCTGACCTTCCAATGGTCTGACAGTTCAATAGGCCACTTTGCTCTCATGCTAACATTTCTGCGGTGGGTCTGCTACAATGTTCCAATGAAGCACTACATAAGCTTGAGGAAAAACACCTCATTTTCCACTAAAGCACCCACAGTCTCTAGGACTCAATATTAAATTTCACAACTTCAGAGCCTGAATGCATGATGTGTGACTTCCATGTTTCTTAGATTCTCTACCATCCCCTCTGCTGCACCTCCCACCCATCTCCCACATGACCTTGCCTTGTTTGTGTCTTGTTTACTTTGCAGAGGAGAGTATCCATTTTCATCCTTTCACACCTAACTTACATCAGTTTTACAACTCTATTTCTCTTTCACCCAATTTAGCAACATCTTTGTCTTTAGTACTAGGCCTCCATTCAATTTTTGGAGATGCTGGTGTTGGGCTGGGGTGTACAAAGTTAAAAATCACACAACACAAGGTTATAGTCCAACAGGTTTAATTGGAAGCACACTAGCTTTCGGAGCTACGCTCCTTCATCAGGTGGTAGTGGAGGGCTCAATCCCAACACACAGAATTTATTGCAAAAATTTACAGTGTGATGTAACTGAAATTATGCATTGAAAAATTGATTGTCTGTTAAGCATTTCATCTGTTAGAATACTGTGATAGTTGTAAAACACAAAACTTTTTTTTAAAAGTTGCATTCTCGGGTTAGCTGTTAACAATGGTGATAGCTAGACAATATGTTGAAGGTGTTGGCCCCCTGTGTACTCTGACTATGCCATGATGTTTAGATTGATTCTAATCTAAAAAGTGAGATAACAGAGTTTTACATAAATTCATGCAGTTTTTGAGCTCATAGTTCTACATGAATGCATGCAGTTTTTGAGCAAAGTACAATGTAACCCTGCAAGTACAAATTCACCCCACAAAATATATGTGTGCATATGGGTCGTTGTCTGTCTGTCTGTCTGTCTGGGTTGGGGGTTGTGAGTGTGAGAAAGTGTATGTGTGTGTGTAGTGAGTGCAGAGTGTCTTATGTCTGTGAGGGGGTGCATGTGCGAGTATGAGAGTGTGTGTGTCTGTAAGGGTGTGTGTGGGTGTCTGTGTGCGTGTCTGTGTGTATGTGTGTCCATGTGTATAGGAGTACCTGTGTGTGTGTTGGAGTATCTGTGTGTGTATATAGTGCAATGGTAGTCACCTGTAATGTGACATGAACCCAAGATCCCGGTTGAGGCCGTCCCTGTGGGTACCGAACTTAGCTATCAGTCTCTGCTCGGCCACTTTTCTCTGCTGCCTGTCCTGAAGTCCGCCTTGGAGGATGGTCACCCGAAGGTCCGAGGCTGAATGTCCTGGACCACTGAAGTGTTCCCCAACTGGGAGAGAACCCTCCTGTCTGTTGATTGTTGTGTGGTGCCCATTCATCCATTGTCGTAGCTTGGGTTCATGTCACATTACAGGTGACCACCATTGCACTACACACACACAGGCACTCCTATACACACATATACACAGACGCGCACACAGACACCCACACATGCCCTTACAGACACACACACTCCCACACTCACACATGCACCCCCTCACAGACTTAAGACACTCTGCACTCACTACACACACATACATACACTTTCTCACACTCACAACCCCCAACCCAGACAGACAGACAGACACAGACAGGCAAAGACCCACATGCACACATATATTTTATGGGGTGAATTTGTACTTTCAGGTTACATTGTACTTTGCTCAAAAACTGCATGCATTCATGTAGAACTCTGAGCTCAAAAACTGCATGAATTTATGTAAAACTCCGTTATCTCACTTTTTAGATTAGAATCAATCTAAACATCATGGTATAGACAGAGAACACAGGGGGCCAACATCTTCAACATATTGTTTAGCTATCACCATTGTTAACCATGATTCGGAGATGCCGGTGTTGGATTGAGGTGTACAAAGTTAAAAATCAGACAACACCAGGTTATAGTCCAACAGGTTGGACTATAACCTGGTGTTGTGTGATTTTTAACCATTGTTAACAGCTAACCCGAGAATGCAACTTTTTAAAAAAAGGTTTTGTGATTTACACATGAAAGAAGTGAAACTATCACTGTATTCTAACAGATGAAAGGCTTAACAGACAATCAATTTTTCGATGTATAGTTTCAGTTACATCACACTGTAAATTTTTGCGATAAATTCTGTGTGTTGGGATTGAGCCCTCCACTACCACCTGATGAAGGAGGGTTGCTCCGAAAGCTAGTGTGCTTCCAATTAAACCTGTTGGACTATAACCTGGTGTTGTGTGATTTTTAACTCCATCAATTTGTTATCTTTGCTCCTTTTCTGCCCTCTGTCCAAAATATAAAAACATAATAACCAACAACTTTCAGTCTGAAGAAAAGTCACACTGGATTCAAAACATTAACCTTCATAGATGTAGAGTTTCTCCAGCATTTTCTGTGTTTGCTTTAGGGTTTGTCAGTCTGGTCCAAAGATTGTGCCTAAAAAGCGAACTGTAAATCATTAAAAGTTTTGAGGAGTTCATTGTTCCCTTACAATTTTTCTAGGCAGAGTCTATGGGTAAAACTTTGGTCAATGGCTCCTGTTCAGTCAGCTAACAAATGATAAGGGAGAATAAACTATGTCTGTGAAATGTAGTTGCAAAATGTTTCAACTCTTGAGAAATTACTGGGAAAGCAATGGTCAATATTCACTGAACAAAACTGATGTTGAATTGGCTGTTACAGAGTTGGTAAGGACAGTTGTGAGGGCCTATTAAATAATCTAAACAAGTATCTCTGAAAAGTTGCTGGCAGTCACTGGAATCTGGGGCAGCATGGTGGCTCAGTGGTTAGCACTGCTGCCTCATAGCACCAGGGTCCCAGATTTGATTCCAGCCTCAGGCGACTGTCTGTGTGGAGTTTGCACATTCTCCCTGTGTCTGTGTGGGTTTCCTCCAGGTACTCTGGTTTCCTCCCATGGTCCAAAGGGTCAGGTGAATTGGCTATGCTAAATTGCTTATAGTGTTAGGTGCATTAGTCAAAGGGAAATAGATCTGGGTGGGTTACTCTTCAGAGGGTCATTGTGGACTGGTTGGGCCGAAGGGCCTGTTTCCACACTGTAGGTAATCTAATCTTATGTCTTGGATGAGACATTAAACTGAGGTCCCATTATTTCCTGAGGTTGAAGTAAGAGACTTGATTTGATTTGTTATTGTTACATGTACCTAGGTACAGTGAAATGTTTTGTTTTGCATGCAGTACAGTAGAACGTAACACATGAAGTGCATAGGATAATATAACAGAGTGAAGAATACAACGTCACAGATGCAGAGAAAGTGCACTTTGCAGATGCAGAGAAAGAAAATTTGAGTGGTCCAAACAGAAGTTTACTAACAGCAAGGACAACGCTGTTCTTGAATCTATTTGCGCATGTATTGAAACTTTAATACATTCTGCTCAATGGAAGAGGGTGGAAGAGAGTTAGAGGAGGTTAGAAGGGACTTTGATTATGTTGGCTGCTTTCCCGAGGTAGTGGGAAGCAGAGATGGAGTCAATAGTTGGGAGGCTGGTTTGTGTGATGGACTGGGCTGAGTTCACGACTCCCTGTAGATTCTTGCGGTCTCGAGAATAGCAGTTGCCAAACTGTACTGTGATGCACCCAGATTGAATACTTTCTATAGTGCATCTATAAAAATTGCTAAGATTTTCCTTAGCCTCCTCAGGAAGACTTCATGGGACTATTTTGAAGAAAAGCAGAGAAAGGGTCTCCAGTGTCCTTGGTGACAGTTCCTCCTATTTCATTTAAGTAAAACCTATTATCCGATTGTTAGAACATTCCTATTTGCAGAACCTTGCTGTGAACATACAAATCAGGAACATGTGTATCCTCAAGCCTGCTTTGCCATTCAAGAAGGTCATGGCTGACCTGATTACTCGCTATTCACATTCACACTTCATTATTTCTCGTGCAAAATAGCCACCTGCATTACAGCAGTGACTGTACTTTAAAAGGACTTAATTGGCTGTAAGGTGCGTGGGACATCCCAAAGACATGAAAGACGCTGCACAAATACAGGTCTTTCTTTACTTCTTGTGGAGCAAAACCATGCAATTTACGGCGGTTCTCCCTCCCTCAGAAATCTCGGGTATATAAGGCATGGGAAGATGTTGGATTAAGCACAGCTGAGAGCATGCATTACCTTTTAGCTGTCACAAGCTGTCACAGAGATAACTTGCGTACAGGTTCCATTCAAAACATAACGCAGGGAGGTTCATCTCTCTCTCTCTCTCTCTCTTTGTCAAGCAGATTCATTCTTTTGACCACTGAAGTATTTGGAAATGCCAACTGAAGTGGTGTCTAAGAACACCAACAGGAAGACCCATATGATCTCAAGCTGGCAGCACTCTGCCTAAAAGAGAAAAATAAAAGGCTCACTTGAACTTTTGAACCAAGTCTTGCTTTCTATGGAGACAGGCTGCTTTAGTAACTGAAGGATCAAGAATACTGCTGAGCATTGCAATGATCATCAGTGAATATCCCAGTTTTGATCTTATGGTGGAAGGAAAGCTATTGAGGAAGCAGCTGAAGATGGTTGGGCCTGAGACATTCTGGGGGAGACAACAGGAAAGTGGATGTGAGGAATGCCAGATCAGCCATGATCCTGTTGAATGGTGGATCAGGCTCGAGGGGCTGAAGGGCCTACTCCTCTTCCTATTTCTTAACCTCGAGGAATTCTTGTTTTAAAAGTTAACATAACTAAACAAAGAACTGCTTAAAAAATGTTAAATTCAATTAAAACACACCTTGCATTTAATTTGAATCAAAGTTTTAATGATAGCTTATGTGAATTATCTTTACAAAAGAGTTTGCACGTATGCAATTATCCATTGTATAAATATTGATCGCTTGCTAACTGGCTGTGAATTCCATTCAGTCGTGAGAAAATAAGCTCATCATAACGGTAATCAGTAATGCTAGAACATGAAATGGGTTTGATGAGAATTAGCCAATACAGGATGGAAACAAAAACAAAGGAAGCACATCATTCAATATTATTGACATGCAGAAAATATTCGTAGAAACATTGTGGAAGAAACAGATCTCTGGGAACTCTGGATCTCTGGGACTGCTCTCAAAGACTGAAGATGGAGACAGAGTAGAACACTTCAGACAGACCTCATCTGCTCTGACTGTTTTCTTGACTTAATTTCTTCTCTTCTGCATTTTTTTCCTTCTTCCCTCTTCTTTCTTCTCCCTGCCTCGTACTCTCGGTCTTGAACACCTGGCCGCCGACTCAGCGCAGACCTGGTGTGGTGGCCTCCTGGCCTGGCATGGTGGACCCATGGCCTGGCGTGGTGGATTCTCAGCCTGGCGTGGTGGACCCATGGCCTGGCGTGGTGGACCCATGGCCTGGCGTGGTGGATTCTCAGCTTGGTATGGTGGACCCATGGCCTGGCGTGGTGGATTCTCAGCCTGGAGTGGTGGACTCTCAGCCTGGCATGGTGGACCCATGGCCTGGCGTGGTGGATTCTCAGCCTGGAGTGGTGGACTCTCAGCCTGGCGTGGTGGACCTGCGACCTGGTATGGTGGACTCTCAGCCTGATGTGGTGGACTCTCAGCCTGGCATGGCAGACCCGTGGCCTGGCATGGTGGACTCTCAGCCTGGCGTGGTGGACCTGTGACCTGGCATGGTGGACACTCAGCCTGGCATGGTGAATTCTCAGCCTGGCGTGGTGGATCAATGGTCTGGCACGGTGGACTCTCAGCCTGGCATGGTGGAACTGCGACCTGGCATGGTGAACTCTCAGCCTGGCATGGTGAACTCTCAGCCTGGCGTGGTGGACTCTCAGCCTGGCGTGGTGGACTCTCAGCCTGGCATGGTGGATCAGTGGCCTGGCATAGTGGACTCTCAGCCTGGCATGGTGCTCTCTCAGCCTGGCGTGGTGGAATCACTGCCTGGCATGGCTGCCATGTGGCCTAGTATGATGGAGTCCCAACCTGGTGTGATGGATTCTTGGCCAGGCGTGGTGGACTCTTGGCCTGGCATGGTGGTTTCAGTCTGGCATGGTGAACTCTTGCCTGGTATGATGGAGTCTTGGCCTGACATGGTGAACTCTTGGCCTGGTGTGGAGGATGCTTGACTTGGCTTGGTGGACTCTTGGCCTGGTGTGGTGGACTTCCGTCTGTGCATGGTGGTCTTTTTGCAATATTTGGCGGTTTCCCAGCCCAGTGTGGCATCAGTGTGAACTTCTGGCCTTGAGGCAATTTTTCCCACCATGGCTAAGCATTTAAGAAAAACTCTAATTTTTGAACTTTCAGCTTTATTTCTTTATTTTTGACTTAAAACTAAGAAGGTCTGCCATGTGTAACTTGTAACCTTATTTCATATGTTTTATGTTGTACTATAATTACTGCGATATTTAACTTTGTTCTTTCTTTTTAAATGTTGGTAAGGTTCTGTAGCTAGGTACTTATACCTGAGATGGCACCTTTTGTTGCATCATTATACACTTTTCACTGTACTCCTGTACCTGAGTATTTGAGTCCACGTGCCAATAAAATCTAAAAAATTGAATCAAATGCTTGTGAATTAATGGTCAGGCTAGAAGTAATTTGCCTTATCCAGTAGCAAACTTGAAGAGAGCTGCTTTTGGGGCAGTAGCTTATGATTCCATTATTACCAGCTACACAACTCTTGATTCTTTTCTTGTCCCATTATTGTTTCATTTGTAATCAGATGAATTCTTTCATCTCTAAATTGATGAGGCCACTCATCCTTTCTTACTTATTGCCCTCCCAGTTAATTCCCATCATCCTGGTCCCTGCACGTTTCCAAACACCTTGAAATTATTAAGGGCTGGTGGTAGGTCATCAGCCAGAAAAACTGGTCCAGATTTTCTGATGGTTAGACAATTGTTTTGGAAGCACAGATGGGAGTTGTGCACTGGTGACCCTGCAGAATCTCTATCATAGCAATCTCATTGCTTAGAAAATTCTGTCGAGCAATTTCCTATGTTTTGAACCCTTTGAAAGCTTTCATTTAAATCAGAGAATGGGGAGGGTTCAACTGAAGTTAAGTAAATAGTTAATCGGTTAAAGTTAGGCTATTAAATATTAAATCTAACTCCCAATAAGTTTTCCACTGAGGACTCCTCAACTTATCAAACACATCCCAACTATACCTCCCCTGTATACTTTACAAATGTCTCCGCCCCCAGCCAATACCCTCACCACACCCACCCCATTCTTGAGCCATTTATTACCCAAACGTCCCCAACTCCCTGCTCCAGACCTAAAACCACCCCAATACTTGCTGATGCCAACCACCAATTGCAGATCATCATCATTGGCCATCCCTCACAGATGAGGATGACTCACTCTCAGAGTGAATCAGTAGGTGGCTGTACAGTTTGATCTGATTTCTGCAATTTCTGTTACACTTAGGGTAGAAGGTGGTTGTGGGAAGGGGTGGGTGGGGTTTTGGTGCATGCTCCTTTTGCTGTTTTTGGCTGGCTTCCATTTTGTCTAAATAGCAAATCTCAAGGTACACAATGCCTTTCCGAATGCTCCTCCTCCACTTTGGGCAGTCTTGGGCCAGTGATTCCCAGATGTCTGTGGGAGTGGCACACTTCGCCAGTGACACCTTGAGGGTGTCCCTCTGTCCATCTGACCACCAATCAAGAGCAGTCAGTGCCCTCAATGCTCGGGATGTTGGCCTGGTCAAGGATGTTGGCGTTGTTCCGTCTTTCTTCCCAGAGGATTGACAGGATCTTGCGCAGGCAGCGTTGATGGTACTGCCTCACTGCCTTGAAGCATCTACTCTAGATAGTCCATGTCTCAGAGTCGTATAGGAGAGTGGGAACCATCACAGCTCTGTAAACCATGCGTTTAGTGTTACATCTGATATTGTTTTACTTGTAGAATTGACTGTTTGACCTCTTTTTCTGTCAAGTTTCCAATTTGTTTGGCTACTTTTTGATAGCTGTGTCCACTTTTGGAATTCCAAAGCTGTTGCTAGATATGCTGAAATTCTTCAGGTGGCTGAAGGCTGCTCACACACTAGAGGCAGCGCTGGATCTCTTCATCAATAGCTGCTTTGGCCAACAGGACACTCCTAAAGCTTTGGAAATGACAAACATTCTCTCGGATCTCCCTGTGGCCCTTGATGATTGGGAGGTTTACTACCTGAAGCCAGGCCAGATCGGTAAAGGACCTTTGTCCTGTGGATGTTCAGAGTGAAACCTATGTTCTCATATTCCTCTGTAAAGGTGTTGACCAATTACAGAGAATGGCAATTGACTGCTGTGAGAAAGGGGGTGTGATTGCCAAACCCTGGTAGTACAGACCAATGAGGGATCAATCATAATGGAAATGTGACCCCATATTGCTGAGGAAACTCTGGTTGGAATCTCTTATCAGAAATGAGAAGTTCTTCTATTTAAAAAAATGGAATGGAGTGGCAATCTGACTAAGATTTTAAAAATTTCAGCTTATGAACTATTTCTCTCTTCACAGATGCTGACTGTTCCTGGGTTTTCTGTTTTTACACAAACATGCACACTACGTTGTGTCCAAGGAGGGCAAAGCATTCCCTTTTCCTTCACGCAATTGTTACTTTTTTAGACCTCAACTTAGATTATTCTGCCTCTTGCATTTTGCAAATGGTGATAGGTGAATTCAAGGAATCTATACTTTGGAAAGAGCTGATATTTGTCTGAAAGAAAAAGGCAAATGTTTGTTCATGGGCTTGGTGGAAGCAACAGCCAACCAAGTTTGCTAATTGCAGAAGTATCGGAATATCTACTACCTACATATTTTTGCACCTGTCTCTAAAAGAACTTAATTATTACATCAAATCTTGTTTGCAAATTGAAAAGAGTGGTACAATGCAATTATGTTTGTACATTAATCTTTGCGTAGAATATAATGGCTCCAATCCATTTTGATTGTTCACTTCCATAAATGTGAATCTTTTCTTTTTCACAGTTTTTGTTTTCCATGGGAATTGGCTGTTTGATCTCTTTTGAATGGCTTATGTCCGAAATGTCTACTCTCCTGCTCCTTGGATACTCCCTGACCTGCTGTGCTTTTCCAGCACCACATTTTTTGACTCTGACTCTCCAGCATCTGCTGTCCTCACTTTCTCCTGATCACTTTATCTGTCAAGTTTCCATTTTGTTTAGCTTCGTTCTGATAGCTGTGCCCACTTAGAGAAATCCAAAGCTGTTGCTTGATCTACTGAGTTTCTTCAGGAATTCCTGCATATATTTCAGTTCCCCAGCATATGCAGTATTGGATTTTAACTTAAAGGCTGAACCTGATATTCTAATTTAGCAATGGCAATCTATGGAAATCATGATGTGGAGGAGCCAGTGTTGGACTGGCGTGTAAAAAGTTAAAAATCACAACGCCAGGTTATAGTCCAAAAGCTTTATTTGGAAACACGAGCTTTCGGAGCACTGTTCCTTGATCAGGTGGTTGTTCTGATGAAGGAGCAGCGCTCCAGAAGCTAGTCTTTCCAAATAAACCTGTTGGACTATAACCTGGTGTTGTGTGATTTTTAACTAAATCTATGGCAAGTTCGGGAAGACAATGCATAGCAATTCACACAAAAATAAATCTCGCAGGATATGGATTGTGATATGGAAAGATGTTTTAAGGAGGGAGAGATTTAAGGAGGGGGGTCTGCTTCATGGCAGTTTACTGGCATTCTAGCAGCTCACCACTACATCCTCAAGAGCAATTAGGGATGGGTAATAAGTGCTAACCCAGAAGCAATGTCAATGTTCCTTGTGTCAATTAAAAAATGTCTATTCCCAATGGAGGAAAGACACTAGGGTTGTCCACCCTACATTTGGTAAGGTCAAAGACCTCAGGCTCCTTGTTGAGGCATGGAGGTAATGACCTCCTTGAAAGTGTCCAGGCCACACTGTGCGAGGGCATAGTATTCAGTTTATTTGTTAATGATGCGCAGGCTTGGGTTTTGCTTCATTACATGCCATAATCGCTCTGACGTTTCCCACAGATTCTGTACTGGTAGAGATGAAATGTCACAGGCCATACCTTTCTTTTTTCGGCCTTGCTCCTAACAAGACCTAAACTGAAGAAGAAAACAATAATTACAAGTGGCTTCTGCAGGTCCAGGAGGTTCAGCAATCTCCAGCCGATATGGCTGGTCTCCACAGGGAGAAACAACAGGACAAAATCAGGAGTGGGATGGACTACACTCTAAAATACTCAAGAAGATCGAGAACATCTGGAACAAAACAGCTGGTTTGATTGGTGCCATATCCACAAACCATCAGTTCCTCCACCGTTATCACACTATAGAAATACACCAAGTGCTTTCTTTTTACACAGTTTTTGAAATAAATCTCTGCCTGTGGCCTTAAAAGTCCTCCTACAGAAATCACAAACTAATTACTAAGCCCCAACCTCTTTTGTATTTAATTTCCCAGACATTTCATCTTCTACTAGATTCTCTCACTAGATTTCTTTCTGGATTCTGTAGGTGCAGAAGGAGGAGGAGAAAGACCCCTTAAAGGAGGTGACACAGCTCATCAGCTCTGATTGTCTCATCTTACATCTTTGGGGCCCCTGAGACACCTGGTTGGCCATCTGCACAATGTTGGTGACTAGGCTTGACCCAAATCACTCTGTACATCCATCTCAAACCAGGTTGCCTGTCTAAAGATAACAGTTACCCTGCCTTTGTTGCCAATAGGTGCTAAAGTAACGGGATGCATCACTGACATGCAGCATAAATAACGTGGAGAAGTAGGGGGAAGTCATGAAGTTGAGTTCTGTTGTACATAGCTTGTTAGTCTAAGTTTGATGTTTGGTATTTAACCTTGTGAATGTTGCCCAAGCCTCCATTGTACTTATTGACAACCATGGCACATCAAGTTTGATTGAAAAATAATGGGGTGGGTGACCTGCTGATGATGTGATTTATGTTCAGTACATGACATTTGGCCTGAGATGCTTGGCAGGGTTATTAATCTCTGGCATCGGTCCTCAACTGCCTGAAAAATGATTTACTTTTTACATTCATGCTAAATTGCCCATAGTGTTAGGTGCATTAGTCAGAGGGAAATGGGTCTGGGTGGGTTACTCTTCGGAGGGTCGCTGTGGACTTGTTGGGCTGAAGGGCCTGTTTCCATACTGTAGGGAATCTAATCTAATCTAAAAAATTCTGTAGTCTGATGAATGGTGGCCAAGTAGAAATTTTGAAGGGTAGAAAACTCAATACATTAAAGTCCTTGAGGTAAGTTTTACTTGTTGACAATCCCAGAACAGAGCCTGACCATCGCGAATGTAAGTCGGATAATCAGCTTGTAGTTCAAGGTACATGCTCAAAGAAATTCTAGCGTACACTTTAATTCTTTCAGCCCAGGGTAGGATTTGTGTTTTTTTAAAGTTCTTTGTGACCATTGACACAGAACTTTTGTGCACTGAATTGGGTCCGTATGTAGGCAAGGGGCCAAATCAACTGGCACTGACGGCCTGCCTACCTGTCAACTGCCTCTGTTCCTGTCCCATATGTTGACATTCAAGAGGGTATGTGGAGGGTGATAAAGTGGAACCCTCTCCCGTCATTAATTGGAACTTGCTCAGAGTTTGCTTTATAATATTGTTGGGACAGGGGCTTTGGTGTGGTTAGTCACTAGAAGGCAGCATAAATGTGAACAGCTCCAGATAGTTGGCAGCTTTGGAAATGTTCCATGTGAATTAAAATTTGGCAGCTGGAATTTTAACAGCATTAATCCTTCCCTCCCTTGTCCCGGGTCCCAGTTCTCCATCTGACTCAGATTCTTTCTCTCTTTCACAGTTATTGCAGTGCCTGTAAAAATGGCTGTCAAGTTCCGCATCTCCAACAATTTCCCTGCCTCTCTGCCACTAATTGGCTGACCCTCTCAACTGGCCCTCCTGACCCAGTTTATACTGGGGCTGGGTCTCGTCCCAGTAACGAACCCACTGTCAGCTTTCTCACTCCTTCACAAAACCCTGGACCTTATTGTCTGTGAACTTTGTTCTGGAGTCATCAGCATATAAAAACCAGCTTCAGTCATAAGGTGGACAGCAACCACATGATCTGGGTAAGTTTGAATAATTACACCTGATATGTAAAACAATGTCTTTAGGAGTGCTACAAAATGCAGCAGAACGTTATTTTGACTGTTTTGGAATGGAGAAGTGACAGTGATCCATAAATGAAAGCAACAGTCATTGAGTCTACTTAATAGGATATAATAGACTGCATGACTCAAACATATGGAAGTCATTGCGAGGGACAAATTGAGTATCACTAATACTTTCACTGCTACAGTGTTCCCTGAAGAACTGGCTTTTAAATTAGCCCTTGAACACTGATTGATGTGAGGAATCGTAGAATCATAGCATTCCTACAGCATGGAAGCAGGCCATTTGGTGCATCAAATAGTTATGTTTGTCAACTGAAATTGAGACACATAGAAATTATCAACCTCCGAGAACATGCACGGACACTCTTTGCATAGAAACAAATATAATGTTATTTAATGTAATTGGGCACATATATTTCTTACCACTTTCAAGATATAATTTTAGCTGTCCATATTGTATTGTGCCTAATGTAATCAAGAAATTAACCTGTTAGACTGCGCCATTGTGATGATTACTTAGTGCATTCATGGAGTATCAAAGTGTCCCTATACAATAATTTCAACCAAGAATGCCAAGCATAGACTGAAAAAGAGCAGGTATGGCAGCATAAAGTCTGTATGACTGCCTAGTAATCCAGACACCTGGGCTCATGATCCAGAGTTGTGTATGCAAAACCCAAAACAGGAGCTGGGAAAGTGAAATTCTATGAACTAAATTAATCTGAATTAAAAAGCAGACGTATGGTCAATAATGGTGACTGTGATACCACCAGATGGTTGCAAAAATCCATTGACTTCAATAATCCCCTTCAGGAATTGCAGTCTGCAATTCATAGCTGTGCTAGAATCTACGTGACCCTTGACTCACAGATTGACTTCTAACTGCACTCTGAGATTCAGTTGTATTTGAGAAGGTAATTAACGATGGACAATAAAGGCCTTTCCAGGACCTGCACACCCCTTCCTTCGATATGGGGTCCAAAACCGATATTCCAAATGCGGTCTTACCAGAGCTTTATATAGTTTCAGGGGTACAAGCCTGCTCTTGTATTCTAACCCTCTGGAAATGAGTGCTAACATTGCATTTGCCTTCCTAACTACCAACTGAACCTGCAGATTAATCTTAAGAGAATCCTGAACCAGGACTCCAAAATCCTCTTGTGCTTTAGAGTCCCAAAGCCTTTCCCCATTTAGAAAATCTCTATTCTTTCTACCAAAGTGAATAACCTAATATTTTCCCACATTGTATTCCATCTGTGATTTCTTTGCCCTCTTTCCTAGCCTGCCCAAATCCTTCTGAAACCTCCCTATATCCTCAATATCACCGATCTTTGTGTATCTGCAAACTTAGCAATAATGCCCTCAGTTCCTTCATCCAAATTGTTAATATATAATGTGAACATTTGTGGTCCCAACACTGATTCCTGTGGAACTCCACTAATCACTGTCTGCCCTCTTGAAAAAGACCCCTTTATCCCAACTCTCTGCCTCCTGTCAGTCAGCTATTCCTCTACTCATGCTAGTATCTTGCTCCTAACATCATGAACTCTTATCTCACTTAGCAACTTTCTTTGGTGAACATGTCAAAGGCCTTCTGGAAATCCAAATAGATCACATCCACTGACTCTCCTTTGTATAACTTACCCATTACCTCCTCAGAATATTCTAAGAGATTTGTCATGCATGACCTCTCCTTTACAAACCTGTGTTACTCAGCCCAACCTTGCATGCACAGCCAAGTATTCTGCAACCTCATCTTTAATAATGGGGACACTAAAATATTACCAACAAACGAGGTCATGCTAACCGCCCTATAATTTCTTGCCATCTGCCTCCCTCTCTTCTTAAACAGGATTGTTACATTAGCCATTTTCCAGTCCTCTGCATCCCTCCCTGACTCCAGTGATGTCTGTAAGATCACCACCAATGCCTCTACAATCTCCTCAGCTATCTCCTTCAGAAGATAGTGTAGTCCATCTACTCCAGACAATTTATCCACCTTCAAACCTTTCAACTTCTCCAGCATCTTCTCCATATTGAGGCCACTATGCTCATATCTGCCTCTGACTCTCTTGAAGTTTTGGTATGCTACTGATATTTTCCACCATGAGAACTGATGCAAAGTACCTACTCAGTTCCTCCACCATTTATTTGTTCCCCATTGTTACTTCCCCATACCCATTTTGCAGTGGTGCAATGCCATACCTGCCTTTCCTTTAACTTTTTATGTATCTGAAGAAAAAACTTGCTATTATCATTGATATAACTATCTAGCTTACCCTAATATTTTATCTTCTAGCCATTTATTTCTTTTCTCATTGACCTCTGATGGAGGACAAAGCTTCTCAATCCTCTGGCTTCCCACTAATCTTCACCACATTGTATGCTTTTTCTTTTGCTTTCATGCTGTCCCGACTTCCCTTGTCAGCCATGGTTACCTTGTTCTCCTCTTCGTATGTTCCTTCTTCCTTGGGAATGAATTTCTGCTGTATCTCCTGGATTACTCTAGAAACTTCTGCCATTGCTGTTCATCTGTCTACTCCTTTGAATTAACTCTGGTTAGCTTCTCCCTCATGTCTTTGTACTCACCTGTAATACAATTATATCTGATTCCAGCTTCTCTCTCTTAAATTGTAGGGTAAATTCTATCATATTATGGTCACTGCCCATGGGGATTGCTTTACCTTCAGCTCCCTAATCAACTCTGCTTCATTACACATAACCAAATCCGGAATTGCTGTTCCTTAGTTGGCTGCACCACAAGCTGTTCCAACCAACAATCTCATAGATATTCCATGAATTCCTTTCCTTGGGATCTGTTACCAACCTGACCTTTCCAGTACACCTGCATATTGAAGACCCCTATGAGCATTATAATTGTTCCTTGTGAAACAATTCCATAGAAGCCGGTATCCCATCACCGAGTCACTCTGTATTTACACGTAGAAAGTCTTTGACACTGATCCAGCAACCTCACAACCAGGTCTCAGATTGACAGACTGTCGGACACTCCTGTTTGTATCTGTCAGCTAAGACTCCCTGATTGGAACATGTTGATAGCCCAAATCAGGGAATTCATCCTCTATGAGGTCTACCTCATTGACCTCATTGCAATTGCTACAACTTTCTTATGTGCTTTTTCTATCTCCTGAGTTATTTTTTGTCCCACATATTGCCTACTGCTAGGAGGCCCGCAATGTAACTCCCATTAGGGTCTGTTCTTCTTTGTGGTTTCTCAACTCTACCCATACAGCTTCTATGCCTTCCAACTTTATATCCTCCGGGTTTCCTCTAGGTAATCCAGCTTCCTCCCACACCCCAAAGATGTGTAGGTTAGGTGAATTGGCCGTGCTAAATTGCCCATAGTGTTCATGGATGTGTTAGTTAGGGGTAAATGTAGAGTAAAAGCATAGAGGAATGGGTTTGTGTGGGATACCCTTCAGAGGTTTGGTGTGGACTTGTTGGGCTGAAGGGCCTGTTCTCCACACTGTAGGAAATCGATGAGCTTGCTTTATCAATTTCATTTCATTTCATGTCAACAAGACAACCCATAGCCTCTGTCCTTCTACCTGTCCCCTTTGGATACTTTGTGTATCCTTGGATATTTAAGTCCCAGCCCTGCTCCCCCTATAGCCACATCTCTGTGATTACTGCCAATGTCAATCTGCACTGCAAGCTCATTTCCCTTGTCTCAAATATTATATGCCTTTAAGTACAACATCTACTCAATCCACTGAAACTCTGAAACATTGAAGGCTAACTGATGAAGAGTGACAAGGAGATTACTTAGGATTGCTCCCAGTCTGCTGTATTTCACAAGAAACTTCACCCCACAACACTTGGATATTATATAGTGACTGAAGCCTTAAGAGTTGCCTAACTGCAGTGCCAAGTAATGTCAGTGCATTGTCTCACAGGCAGCTGGGTATGACATAAAAGTGAAATCACCCGAAGATACCAACTGCTCAATTATACTGATATAAAACATTTAGTCAGGATCAGAAATTTTCAAGGATTGCAGAAAGAACTGTGTCCACAAGAATTGTGCACTGGCCAGGATTTATTTCCATATAAGCAACAGAAAGTAACCCAATGAATGGAATTCTAAACACGGCTTATGACATCATGGAAGTAGGTTTCCACGCAGTTCTGTCTGGCTGCTCATCTTCAACAGTGCATTCCTCTATCATAGTCTCTTGGATCTCCTTCTGATCAAATTGCTGATCCTCATCTTCATCCCGAGAGGTTTGCCCCAATGCCTCAGTTCCTCTTCATTCCAGGACATTCCTGCTTTTGTTGACTCCAGTTGTGAAGGGCGCAGCATCCCACAGTGGTGTGGGGGACCTTTTCTGGGCTTTAGCGCAAGACCCTGCCAGAGTGGTCCAAGCATCAAAACCTCTTCTTTAGGAAATTTCTCATCTGTCCACAAGACCCCGATGGAAGAGTTGCATATTCATTCTGTGTAACTCTGAGGGTTACTTAAAGCCATACTCATGTATATAATCCGGGGATCATAGAAGTAGGCTGCAACACATGAACTCTCTAGTATGTATGCAACATTGCAGCTCCCATGATCTCTGATGGAGACCTCCAAAATCTGGTAGCAATGATCACAAATAAACTGAACATTGATGGAGTGGAAGCTTCTGTTGAAGAGTTGTATAGGTTAGTGATAGGGCATTCCCAAAGCAATTAGGGTACAGTTGATCATTTCTTGCACATGGGTGAAGCTAGTGATGATGTAGAATCACATTGCCTGGGCTGCTTGACTTTCCTCATAATGTGATACAGATACAAATGGCTTAATCTGGAGAAAGTGCCATCAGTAACATCTCAGATGCACTTGTGTGTTGAGAATTGAGAGATATCTCCCTGAAATAAGTCATTGGTATAAAACTTCAGTGTAATAGTAGCCTTTAAAGCCATCAGAATAGAACACCCACCCACCCTTTTCAAGCCCAAGCCTTTTCTCAGCAGGGGCTACATTTTGGTGGCCTAGGACAATCCTAGGACAATTCTGAGAGCTGCAGAAAATGACAGAGGCCTTTAGATTTTGGGTCCCAATATTCTCTCCAGCTACTTCGTGAATCTTCATCTGCTGCTTCTGGCTCTCCAGAGACTATGCAGCAGCCATTGAGGTTGCTGTATTTGCTGGGTTTGCTAACAATGTTATACCTACTTTCTCCTTTGATATTGTCTTCTCTAATGCAGCTAGGCCCCAAGCCACAGTAATGTCCACGTAAAATGCTTGAGCATATAATCTGTGGGGAACTTCATAAAGAGAATATCTTTCACTAATGGTACTCCTGAGCCCTCACGTCAATCACAACAAAGCATTACATTATGCCCTAACATAGTGTACTCTGGAGGCTTCACCGGTAAGTAAATGCTATGCTCTGAGATATATAACATTATATATAAAGTATAATCCAGGTGTATGTTGCAGAATTAGGAATATTCATGCTAAACATGGAGTTGGAAATTCTTACATTAATCCTTCATGAGAGCTCCCACTTTCAGAAGTAGCCTCTCTTCAACAGCACAGACCATGTTCTTGAAGAGTTTCAGTTCAATGTGCGAATGTGGCAGTGTTAGCTTTCAGTGTTAGTTACGTTATGTGATTAAGAAATATCAAATCCGGGTGACAGTTCGTTTAACTGTCTGATAGGTAGGCAATTATTGTGAACAATGTAATGATCATGATTGCTTGAGTCTATAGCACATTGAACTGAAACTGCTCAAGAACATGGTCTGTGAGGTTGAAGAGAGGCTACATTTGAAAGTGGGAGCTCTCATGAAGGATTAATGCAAGAATGTCCTTCCCCCAGTTTAGCATGAACACTTCTAATTCTGCAACATACATCTAGATTATATTATATAATGCTGTAAATCTCAGAGCACGGCATTTACTTACCGTTGAAGCCTCCAGAGTACACTATGTTAGGGCATAATGTAATGCTTTATTGTGATTTACGTGAGGGCTTAGGAGTACCATTAGTGAAAGATATTCTCTTTATGAAGTCCCCCACAGATTATCTCCTCAAGCATCTTACGTGGACATTATTGTGGCTTTGGGCCTAGCTGATGAAGGGCTTATACCCGAAACATCGATTGTCCTACTTCTTGGATGCTGCTTGATGTCCTGTGCTTTTTCAGAGCCACACTTTGCAACTCCTCAGCTTGTAATGTGCATTCTGTCAAGGAATGCCAAGGATGTACAACTTTATTGCAGAATGGAGGCTAAATCAGTGGATGTAAGATTAATGACATTGTCCGGAGCAGGACCTCAAATACAAACAATATTACTCTGCCCTGAAGAGAAAAACAGGCAACTGCCCACTCTGTATACAGTGGCAGCCATTTTGTACCATTACTGCACAGTTGATCTCAGATCGAAGACTGCAAGGTTTCATCCTTTTACTCTTGTGAGTGATTTGTAGGCTCATCCTAAAAGTACAATATGTCCCCCCAATTCTTCAAGTTTTGTGTTGCTATCCCTGTGGTCCTGATGACGTTTCAGCCTCCCCCCTTTTTCAATTCTGCCTCTATATATAGTCATTAATACCCCCAAAACACTCCTAAACCACATGGTTTTGCAAATTGCTATGGTTTTGTTGGCTGTATACATTTCTCATGCAGAGACACAGAATGATAGTGACATGTGAAAAATTCCTGCTGCTGGAACACTGCACCTTCACCTCTGTTCTATGAGACCCCACTTTTCAACTTCAGAGCCCCTTTTCACTTTAATCATTCCATCAGTGACCCAGTCCAGTGAGTCCCATGTCTAGGTTCGAGTTACTCACTTTCCCCAGTACTCGATGGACTACCCACTGTAACTCCCTAATATTAATGCCCCAACCTAGGACTGATTGGCAATCACCTCCCAGACTGACTTGGCTGGTCATGCCTGATGAACATGGCCCAGACCCTGGATCAATGGCTCCACAGCACCCAGACTGACATACCTCTAATTCTCAGACTGATTTTGCTTGACTGGCTGGATTGATAATAGCCCAATTTCTAGATTGCAAAGATGCAGATCCCCAGACTCTGGTAGGACTAAGTGGCTGACTGACTGTGGCCAACCCCTGGACTGGAAACAGACAAGCTCCTTGAGTGACTGTGTTGGCACCCTTTAACTGGCCATAGTCTCTGATCCCAAAAAGACTGATCACTTTTGACTTTCACAGATGGGCACTTGATTGTAACACATACAGTGCCTTTCCCATCTAAGCTGTTGGCACAAGCTGCAGATATGAAATGACACAGCACAGGGTTGTACAGCATCATGTTCATCCCCTAGACTGTTCAGTGCACCACGGTAAGCTGCTTGCCTATCACTGTGCACTGAAAACAATGCAATCCACCATGGTTGACAGCCCGAAACTTAGCTCTGAAGAGTTTATGTGCTAAAAAGCAACATCAAGGTATAGACACTGGCAACCTCCAAGTAAGTGTTGCTAAGAAATGGAGGTGAGTGCTATTGGATGGTTCCTGTGTAGATGCATAGATGTACTTGTGTTGTTGCATACAAAGCAACCTGGCAGAAGTCACATCTTCTCAATGTTTCTGAATTGTAAAGTCTTGAAGGGTTGAAATGGTGGGTGAGTTGGTCTGAAAGAAACCACAATGCTGAAGTGGGGCTGGTGGTTTTCTGAAGCTAACCTGCATGGTTAAAGAGTGGCGAGGCAGTTGGCCATGGAGCATACAGGAACATTGTGGTGAAGACTGAGTTGGAGGAAGAGCAAGAGAAGCATGGGGTGAGCTGCTGGTGCCAAGTAACTGTTCTGGTCTTGTCAGGGAAAGAGAGGTAACTTGGAAGTGGCATGTAATTGAGGAGAATTGAGCTATTAATGAGATGCAAATCCATGAAAATAAAGTAGTCACCATTGAATGATGAAATTCAGAACTTGCTGTTCAAGCATTCAGGAAAAGATCAGACTTCTTATGATTTTGACATTCTCATTCTTTTGTCTTTTTATGTATTTTCCTAATTTCTTTGCTGAAGGCAATGGCAAATTCTGCCCTCTAAGTGAGAATTGGAGACATTTGCGGAGGGTTTTGGCTGTATGTTAATTGCCTATCAGAAGTTTAAACTTCCCAGGCAATTTTCATGTAATCATTGCACTGGGACTTGTAAGGGTTTTCATGTGTACCTTGTGAGGTATGGGATTGACCATGCATCACCTTTACCAATGACTCCAAACATTTCCAAAATCATATTAAAGAAGTATTCTGTTTCAAAATCTGCCTAGTTCCTACACTACATCTGTGTACATTATTATGGATTTGCTCTGGATTAATTATTATTATTATGATTATTATTATTATTATTGTATGCAGTATGCTCATTGCCTGTTCAACTGAATGTTCTGGAGAAAATCAGCAGATCAATCCTCTTCAACTTGAGGTAATCGAAAAATGTGATGCCCACCACCTGACTCATAGTAAGTCCTGTTCCCCTATCACTGACCTACATTGGCCCCTGATCAAGGAATATCTTAATTTTAAAATTGCCATTTTTCTTTTTAAATTCCTCCTTTGCCTCACCCCATCTTTTCCCTGTAATCTCCAATAGTCCCACAACACTGCAAGATATCAGCTATTTGCACTGCGCCGGCACACTGGGTATATTCTGGTTGAGCCTGTCCACTTCAGGCTGGCTGCTTTCTTTACATCTCTCTCCATTTCATTCTTTTTCTTTTTCGTTTTCCTTTCTTCATATTCCTGATATCGCAGGGAGGTCGGAGCAGTGTCGATGGTGACTCCTGGCTTCATAGGCCCAATTCATGGACACTTGAAATGGTAGTAAGGCGATGGTTGCAGCAATGGCAGAGCCTAGGGACTCTGGCTGTGATTGGACCAGTGCATGAACTCTTTTGGCGGCGGTGGGTTGTTGACTGTGGAGGTGCCCCTGCCCGCAGCGGGGGCTCCTGGCTTTGGTAGGCCCAAAGCAGAGGCCTGCAGAAGTCCTGGAGCCATTTTGGGATCCTGGCCAATGAAGATGAACTCTATTAATTTCTTATTCTTTTTTGCCTCAAAATTGCATTGGATTGTAGTGACAGAACATTTTTCGCTTTATCTTCCGAGATATATGTGACAATAAATCATTCATTCATTCTGATATTTGTGTTCTTTTAATTCTGGTCTCTTGACCTTCCCTAGAGTTAATCATTCTTCCATTGGCAACTGAGGGCACCAAGATTAGATTAGATTACAGTGTGGAAACAGGCCCTTCGGCCCAACAAGTCCACACCGACCCGCCGAAGCGAAACCCACCCATACCCCTACATTTACCCCTTACCTAACACTACGGGCAATTTAGTATGGTCAATTCACCTGACCCTGCACATCTTTGGATGTGGGAGGAAACTGGAGCACCCGGAGGAAACTCACGCAGACACGGGGAGGACGTGCAAACTCCACACAGTCAGTCGCCTGAGGCGGGAATTGAACCCGGGTCTCTGGCGCTGTGAGGCAGCAGTGCTAACCACTGTGCCACCGTGCCGCCCACAAAACTTCTCTGTTGCCCAAACACTGTCCCCTCCTTTCAGATATTCCCGCACATCTACCTCTTCAATCAAGCTTTTGGGCAACTGCCTTAATGCTACCTGATTCGGGATAGTCAACATGACTTTGTGCGTGGGAAATCATGTCTCACAAACTTGATTGAGTTTTTTGAAGAAGAAACAAAGAGGATTGATGAGGGCAGAACAGTAGATGTGATTTATATGGACTTCAGTAAGGCGATCAACAAGGCTCCCCATGGGAGATTGATTAGCAAGGTTAGATCTCATGGAATACAGGGAGAACTAGCCATTTGAATACAAAGGTAGAAGATAGAAGACAGTGGGTGAGGGTTGTTTTTCAGACTGGAGGACTGTGACCAGTGGAGTGCCACAAGGATCAGTGCTAGGCCCTCTACATTTTGTCATTTACATAAATGATTTGGATGCGAGCATAAGAGGTACAGTTAGTAAGTTTGCAGATGACACCAAAATTGGAGGTGTCGTGGACAGCAAAGAGGGTTACCTCAGATTACAACAGATGGGCTGAGAGGTGGCAGATGGAGTTTAATTCAGATAAATGTGAGGTGCTGCATTTTGGGAAAGCAAATCTTAGCAGGATTTATACACTTAATGGTAAGGTCCTAGGGAGTGTTGCTGACAAAGAGACCTTGGAGTGCAGGTTCATAGCTCCTTGAAAGTGGAGTCGCAGGTAGATAGGATAGTAAAGAAGGTGTTTGGTATGCTTTCCTTTATTGGTCAGAGTATTGAGTACAGGAGTTGGGATGTCATGTTGCAGCTGTACAGGACATTGGTTAGGCCACTGTTGGAATATTGCGTGCAATTCTGGTCTCCTTCCTATCGGAAAGATGTTGCGAAACTTGAAAGGGTTCAGAAAAAGATTTACAAGGATATTGCCAGGGTTGGAGGATTTGTGCTATAGGGAGAGGCTGAACAGGCTGAGGGGTGAGGCTGTTTTCCCTGAGGCAATGGAGGCTGAGGGGTGACCTTATAGAGGTTTACAATATTATGAGGGGCATGGATAGGGTAAATAGACAAAGTCTTTTCCCTGGGGTCGGGGAGTCCAGAACTAGAGGGTGTAGGTTTCGGGTGAGAGGCCAAAGATATAAAAGAGCACTAAGGGGCAACATGTTCACACAGAGGGTGATATGTGTATGGAATGAGCTGCCAGAGGATGTGGTGGAGGCTGGTACGATTGCAACGTTTAAGAGGCATTTGGATGGGTATATGAATAGGAAGTGTTCGGAGGGATATGGGCCGGGTGCTGGCAGGTGGGACTAGATTGTGTTGGGATATCTGATCGGCATAGAGGGGTTGGACCGAAGGATCTGTTTCCATGCTGTACATCTCTATGACTCTATGACTCTATTGCATTACGTGAATTGGTGTCAAATATTGGAACATTCCTGAAAAACACTTTTATTACCTGAAAAGGGGTAAGACAGTGCTTTCAGAATAGAATGTCATTCTATAGACTTGGCCCCCATAGTAATGCCCAAGCTCCTTTTGATCAAATGGCAGAGCAAGCTCAAAAGGCTGAGTGACATACTTCTGCTTCTCACTCATGTATGTTTACCTTATCTGTATGTTCTGCCCTGTATAACCTCAATGAAGCCATTAAAACATATTCACTTCCTCTTGTAATGACACCAGCCATTTTTGTTTCAGCTATTTATATTAGTTGCCAAGTGCATGAGAAAAACCTTGAATGGTATGATTTTAATGGCAGACTTTCATTTTAGAATAAGCCCTTCTATATAAATTGCATCCTTAGTAATGAACCAGCTAAAGATTGGTACCCTATCTAGCTAACCCTGTCTTCAATTGCAGCATTCCAAGCAAGGAGCGATCTTACTGTCACATAATGTATACAGGGTGGTTTGAAGATAGACCTGGAGAGTGAAGTGTTGAGTGTTGTTCACAAGAATGAGGTCATAAAACTGGCTGTTAGGCCATAGATGGAGAAAATAATTGAAGGGAGACATCTGGGAGCAACAAGAACCTTAAGAAGTAGGAACATTTTGAATGAATGGAAGAAAAATCAGTATAACGTTGTCAGAACAATATGGGATGTTCTCAAGTGAAGACAAAACAATCCAGGCATGATCAGTTTGGAAATTCATGGTGATGATCAGCATCTTTCTTGTTTTTAGTTATTTCGGGGGATGTGGGCAACGTTGGTTAGACAAACAGTTTAATTGTTTGATAAATATAACCTTTGAATTTTAGTAATGTTTCCTTATATGTTCTATTTTGTTTTATCAGTATAGTCTGAAACAAAGCTCTTTCTAGTCCCTGAGCACCAAACACTGTATCTAATATAAATGACTTGCAATGGCACTCTTTCTGATTCAACTTTAAAAATTTGGTACTTAAAAGTTTTTGTAATAGTGCCTTTAGCAATACTGCTGAAATAAAGAGACAGTATTGGGGAATTAAATATATTCGAGCTGGTTAGAAGTGAGAGGCTACAAAGTGAGCTCTTTAATTGGCTTGATATCAATTCCAGTACAATGCAGGCAGAATTCATTGTGATATGATTTCTAGTTTCAGGAACTGCTTAAACTACTGATTTAATTTTCTGCTCTGTTGCAACTCTCAATCAGGTAGATAGGGCCGCATGCTCCTGCACATGGCTGCTCAATGACAAGTGTGCATCCATTGCTTTCTTGTTGGTCCAACCAGCATTGCAAGGATTATAAAAATCTGCTGTGCACACCACATCTGCTCTCCATGGGAGCAAAGGCTGGTGTGGGCTCCCTGCTGAGTGAGGGCAATGTAAATGGAAGGAATCTGCATTCAGTGTCAGTTTTGCAGTGGAAATACCATGCTGAGTTGAATACTGGAACAGAGTATAAATTAGGTATTTGATGCTACCAGGGAATTATTTAGCCTTGATGAAACTGCATTTGAGATGGTGTTAAGGGCCCACCTTAAATTGCCATGCCAATAAAATAAGAATGACAGAGAAACAACGATCATCGTAGGGGAATTAAAACACTCCAGGACAGAAGACGTGGATGAAACAGAATAAGTAATGAATTAATAACACAAGCTCAGAAAGGAAAGTCAAATAAAATGTGGCATGGAATTTAAGGAGAAGAGCAGCAGTGGTTAGAAATGTCCAGGAGAAAGGGAAGGAACGCGCATTAAAAAAAACATTGAAATTTTGATATGAAATGTTTTTATGTGGGATGGCACAATAATTTGTAAAATGCACATTTTTCCTAATGCAGTGATCTCAATACCTAAGTGCATTATTTTTAAAGATGCCAGATACACACTGTGCAATATACATGATCACATGCAGTGTGAAACAAGTTTTTGGTGCAGATGTTAATTGCATTAAATCAGTAAAAGGAGATAATAAATGCAAATTAGGTCACCTCACTGAATTAGTTTACAGTAAAATGCTCCGTCTGGAAGTTGTCCAAGGAGTTGTAAATAGATTTAAGTTGATTACAGGTTGATCAGTCAGGATGAGTCATCAACAAATGATCCTGCATTTATCAACTTGCTGCCTACAGTCAACAAAATAATTTCTACGACAAACCAAGATTAAATTAGCCAACCTTATTTAGACATTTTATTGCTATAATTATATCAAACTTTAATTTGTACAGGGTACTTTAAAATGTTGTATAATAGACTATTATTTTTCAATTACATTCTGTCTTCACATAATGCAAAGCAAACCTAACATGATAAATAATAAGGAAAGCATGTGTGAAATAAAAAAAACCATTGAATCAGGTCATGTGATAAATCATAAATAATCATCCACTTCATGAACTCTATCTACATAATGCCACAAAGAAAACATCTCATTGCACACAATCTATATTATGAAAATAAAGAATAACTTGCATTTACATAGAAACATTCATGCCATCAGGACTTCCAAAGTACTTGACAGCAAATAAATACTTTTAGAGTGTCATTACTCTTGTTATGTAGGAAACGTTTTTGACTGTGAGCCCAATTATCACTTCTTGCCTTCTCCAAATCTTCTTGTAACATCCTGCTGTCACACTTTCCCCAAAACTGAATGAAGCAAAGTTTCAGGTCAGCTATACGATCACAAATCCAGCATTATACATCTTTGATCAGCCACTTTCTGATCACACGTAACTAGCCACACCTGACCTATTGCTATCCTTTTCCCTCAAATCATTTAACTACACTTGCTGTTATGCCAGACTTCATCTGCTGGTGATCTGTCACTGACCCTGTCAGAATTGAGCCACTAGCAGTGAAACATAAGCCTGAGAAAAAGTGGGAATGGCCTATGTTCCATCCATCTTCTCTGAAAATTGTGGTCTAGATCTTACAACAGCTACAGAATTGCAGATTAGTATTTTTTTTATTGCAGGGTCTGGCCTATTTTGAACAGGAGTGCTGGGTACCCTATTTAAAAGTGTGTTGAAAGTTAATTCAAGTCGACAGATAAATGAGCAATACTACATCTAGATTATCAGGAAAGCTCCTCATCAAAAGTGGCTCAGTAGTTAGCACTGCTGTCTCACAGCGCCAGGGGACCAGGGTTTGATTCCCACCTCGGGCAGACTGCCTGTGTGGAGTTTACACATTCTCCCTGTGTCTGAGTGGGTTTCCTTGGGGATCTCTGGTTTCCTCCCACAATCCAAAGATGTGCAGGTTAGGTGAATTGGCCATGCTAAATTGCCCATGGAACTAGGTGCATTAGTCAGAGGGAAATGGGTCTGGGTGGGTTACTTTTTGGAGGGTTGTTGTGGACTGGTTGGGCCAAAGAGCCTGTTTCTGCACTGTAGGGAATTTAATCTAATCAAACAATTATTGAGCTTCATTTCCAGTTAGCTATAGGCGACTCATCTTACAGCGAGATGCAGTAGTCAGGGGTAAATACATCGTAGCGGAATGGGTCTTGGATGGATTACTTGTTGGGCCAAATGGTCTGTTTCCATATTAGATTAGATTAGATTCCCTACAGTGTGGAAACAGGCCCTTCGGCCCAACAAGTCCACACCGACCCTCCGAAGAGCAACCCATCCAGACTCATTCCCCTACATTTACCAAATTTACCCCTGCACCTAGCACTACGGACAAGTTAGTGTGGCTAATTCACCTAACCTGTACATCTTTGGACTGTGGGAGGAAACCGGAGCACCCGGAGGAAACCCACGCAGACACGAGGAGAATGTGCAAACTCTAATCTTCACTCTAATCTAAACTTCCACACCTATATCCTGGTGATGACATTGTAGATGATGCATTCAAATTTTGATTAAAATTTCTTATTGTTGACATTTTTCTTGGCTGTTGCTTTTCTCACAAGTTGTTTTTTCCTACTGTCCCTCTTATTCTTGTGCTCCATGACGTGTGAATTGTTGATATAGTTTTGTCAACTGATGCTGTCTCGCTTATGCTTATCTATGTTTTTGCTCTGCTATTCATCTCTGTATATCTGTCCCTGAGTCTCTGTGATTTGTTTCTTTGTGTGCTGTGTTTATGTTCTCCTGCTGCATCTCTTCTCTCGAGGACTGGCAGCAATCTGCTAAATAGCTGATGGAAAAACATGAAATAGATATCTAGAGAGATAAAAGTGCATCATAAGTGGTCAGAACAGCAGAAAAGAGATAAAGGTGAGGTGACAGGAGGAAGCTGGAATGTGTAGGTAGCAAGCAGCCAATTAAATGGAGAGTGGAAGGAATCGAGAAGTGAGGATTGCAGAGTGAAAATGAGGTTCAGGCTGGAGCTGCAGTTCACAAGGAAAGTGGACTGGAAATTGACAAGTGTCTTACCAAATGAAAGAATTTACAGTCAAGGAGATGTAGAAGGAGGGAACTGCATTTTAGAGGCCACATGTGGATGGGAAAATGCAGGTGGATCTGGAAATTAGGGCACTGCTGTTGGTGATATTCCCACTGCTGCTTTTCCTGGACTCTCTAGCAGGGCAAAAGTGAGGACTGCGGATGCTGGAGATCAGTGTCTAGATTAGAGTGCTGCTGGAAAAGCATAGTAGGTCAGGCAGCATCCGAGGAGCAGGAAAATCGACGTTTCGGGCAAAAGCCCTTCATCAGGACTCTCTAACATACAGCAGTCAAGGATGTCTCAGGTGGATCATCTGCCCATATTCCAATAGAGACCCTTAATCTACCACAATTCATAGTCCAGACGGTCATAACCCCTCTGGTTGGTCAGTGTAAGGACTGGGGTCTGAGATATCTCCATCTCTGAACTGATTCAATTGGAGAGCCCTCCCATCCACAGTTTTGCTTGCCATCCCCTCCTTTCCCCTGTTGCTCTGTTACCCCACTCCCTCGGCTGGGCCCTGCCAGCCTGACCCAGCAAGATCTCGAATATACCTGAATATCTGGGTCCATCACTGGACACTATCTCCTTGACATATGTGCAGCAGTATCATAGCCTCTGCTCTGGTTTAGCACGACATCTGTGCAAAGCTGCCAAGCTCCAATTAACAGCTAGCTCTATCAAGTGGGCTATCCTCCTGAAGGTGGGCAGAAATCCTGCCTCATACTAATTAAATGGTCACTGCCCAACACATTAAAGCATGGAGAACTGGCTAAGTGTGATGCAGGGACCCACTATCTCACCCCACACAGTGTAAGATCCAGCCCAGGAAAACAAGATGTTATTGAGATATAAGGCCTGAGTCTGGGTTGAGGTAAAGTTGCACATCAGATTAAAAAAAACAGGGAGCATGTCATGATTATGGCAAAAGTTTCTGAAGTCAATGGATTTGCTGAGGAAAGGAAAGTATAATACCTGATGTGTTGAATTTGTGTCTCTGTGAAAACTAGAGCATTCTTTTAATCTTGGAGAACAAAGGATTTCCTCTCAATGGAGATGGTTTCTGGATTGGCCATCCACTTCAAATCATTTCAGTGTTTCTTGGATGAATAATGTCTTGCATCTTGTATTAGTCACCCAAATGATCTTGTAAGTTGTTAGCTAAGCATATTGTTTTATTTATCCATACTTAACAAATTTTAATATTATTCATTCATTATCTTTGTCTAACAGCAAATCTCTGTTGAATTAGAAGCACTGGAATGAAATTGTTTTAGAGTCATAGAGCTGACCAGATATCCCAACCTAATCTAGTCCCACCTGCCAGCACCCAGCCCTTATCCCTTCAAACCCTTCCTATTCATATACCCATCCAGATGCTGTTTAAATGTTGCAATTGTACCAGCCTCCACCACTTTCTTCGAGCAGCTCATTCCATACACGTACCAGTCTCTGCGTGAAAATATTGCCCCTTAGGTCTCTTTTATATCTTTCCCCTCTTACCCTAAACCAATGCCCTCTAATTCTGGACTCCCCAGGGAAAAGACTTTGACTATTTATCCTATCCATGCCCCTCATGATTTTATAAACCTCTATAAGGTCACCCCTCATCCTCCGACGCTCCAGGGAAAACAGCCCCAGCCTGTTCAGCCTTTCCCTATAGCTCAGATCCTCCAACCCTGGCAACATCCTTGTCAATCTTTTCTGAACCCTTTCCGGTTTCACAACATCTTTCTGATAGGAAGGAGACCAGAATTGTACGCAATATTCAAAAAGTGGCCTAACCAATGTCTTGTACAGCCACAACATGACATCCCAACTCCTGTACTCAATGCTCTGACCAATATAGGAAAGCATACCAAATGCCTTCTTCACTATCCTATCTACTCTATCCACTTTCAAGAAGCTATGAACCTGCACTCCAAGGTCTCTTTGTTCAGCAACACTCCCTAGGACCTTACCATTAAGTGTATATGTCCTACTAAGATTTGCTTTCCCAAAATGCAGCACCTCACATTTATCTAAATTAAACTCCATCTCCCACTTCTCAGCCCATGGCCCATCTGATCAAGATCCTGTTGTAATCTGAGGTAACCTTCTTCCCTGTCCACTACACCTCCAATTTTGGTGTCATCTGCAAACTTACTAACTATACCTCTTATGCTCACATGCAAATCATTCATGTAAATGATGAAATGTAGTGGGCCCAGCACCGATCCTTGTGGCACTCCACTGGTAACAATCTGAAAAGCAACCCTCCACCACCACTCTCTGTCTTCTACCTTTGAACCACTTCTGTATCCAAATGGTTAGTTCTCCTTGTATTTCATGAGATCTAACCTTGCTAACCAGTCTCCCATGGGGAACCGTGCTGAACGCCTTACTGAAGTCCATATAGATCACATCTACTGCTCTGCCCTCATCAATCCTCTTTGGTACTTCTTCAAAAAACTCTGTCAAGTTTGTGAGACATGATTTCCCATGCACAAATCCATGTTGATTATCCCTAAACAGTCCTTGCCTTTCCAAAACAGTACATCCTATCCCTTACGATTCCTTCCAACAACTTGCCCACCACCGATGTCAGGCTCACCGGTCTATCGTTCCCTGGCTTGTCTTTACCACCTTTCTTAAACAGCGGCACCACGTTAGCCAACCTCCAGTCTTCCGGCACCTCACCTATGACTATCAATTATACAAATATCTTAGTAAGACGCCCAGCAATAACTTCCCCAGCTTCCCACAGAGTTCTAGGGTACACCTGATCAGGCCCTAGAAATGTATCCACCTTTATGCGCTTCAAGACATTAAGCACTTCCTGCTAAGTCATATGGATATTTTTCAAGATGTCACCATCTATTTCCCTACGTTCTATATCTTCCATGTCCTTTTCCACAGTAAATACTGATGCAAAATATCGTTTCGTATCTCCCCCATCTCCTGCGGTTCCACGCAAAGGCCACCTTGCTGATTTTTGGGGATCCCTATTCTCTCTATAGTTACCCTTTTGTCCTTAATGTATTTGTAAAAAAAATTTGTATTCTCCTTAACTTTATTTGCCAAAGCTATCTCATGTCCCCTTTTTTCCCTTCTGATTTCTTTCTTAAGTATGCTCCTACTGCCTTTATACTCTTCTAAGGATTCACTCGATCTACTCTGTCTATACCTGAAATATTCTTCCTTCTTTCTCTTAACCAAACCCTCAATTTCTTTAGTCATCCAGCATTCCCTACCAGCCTTTTCTTTCACCCTAACAGGAATGTACTTTCTCTGGATTCTCGTTATCTCATTTCTGAAGGCTTCCCATTTTCCAGCCGTCCCTTTACCTGCGATCATCTGCCCCCAATCAGCTTTTGAAAATTTTTGCCTCATACCATCAAAATTGGCCTTTCTCCAATTTAGGACTTCAATTTTTAGATCTGATCTATCCTTTTCCATCACTATTTTAAAACTAATAGAATTATGGTCGCTGGTTCCAAAGTGCTCCCCCACTGACACCTCAGTCACCTGCCCTGCCTTATTTCCCAAGAGTAGGTCAAGTTTTGCACCTTCTCTAGTCAGTACATCCACTGAATCAGAAAATTTTCTTGTACACACTTAACAAATTCCTCTCCATCTAAACCCTTAACAGTATGGTAGTACCAGTCTATGTTTAGAAAATTAAAATCCCTTACCATAACCACCCTATTATTCTCACACATAACTGAGATCTCCTGACATCTTTGTTCCTCAATTTCCCTCTGAATATTAGGGGGTCTATAAAACAATTCCAATAAGGTGATCATCTCTTTCATATTTCTCAGTGCCACTCAAAGAACTCTCTGGATGTATTTCCGGGAATGTCTTCCTTCAGTACAACTGTAATGCTATCCCTTATGTAAAACGCCACTTCCCCTCCTCTCTTGCTTCCCTTTCTGTCCTTCCTGTAGCATTTGTATCCTGGAACATTAAGCTGCCAGTCCTGTCCACCTAAATTGTTTTAAGGGATTAATTCATGATTTTCGATCAGGCTCACATAACTAATTTGAATAAATTTAAACTATCAATACATTTTTTTCAAAACTTACAAAGCATATCCATGTTTATATGATTTGAGACCTTGAAGGTTCAACTCATATTATTAACTGACATACTCAGATTATTTACTTCAATGGGTTATAAAAGATAGCTAAGGCTCTTGTGGTGTCATACCTCATAGCCCTGAGTTCAAGTCTCACCTGCCCTGGATGTGTGATAACAGTTTGATTGAAAGAAGAAGATGCTACTTGTGGACTTGTATCTCAGCAAAATTAGGCAAAAGAGAGGACTGCAGATGCTGGAAACCAGAGTTTAGATCAGAGTGGTGCTGGAAAAGCACAGCAGGTCAGGCAGCATCTGAGGAGCAGGAAAATTGACGTTTCGGACAAAAGCCCGATGAAAGTCTCTTGTCCAAAACGTCGACTCTCCTGCTCCTCGGATGCTGCCCGACCTGCTGTGCTTTTCCAGCACCATTCTGATCTAAACTCTCAGCAAAATTAGGCAGTAGGATGTAGTGATGTCACTCGACTAAATTCTAGTCTACTGAATAAATGGGGAGTAGGGAGGGAGGTGTCTAGCATGTGTAGTGTTAAAAATGGTTATTGTTGAGCATTAATTGACATAGTTAAATACAACTTCCAGCAGCTGAATATCGAAAAAAATATAAAATACTGAGTATGAGAAATGAAAGTTAAATCACGTAAATTTTAGCTTTATTTGTAAACTCCATGAGAAATAGTTGTACAGAGCAAAATTCTTTAACCATTTCAACTCAAAGAATGCTATTAGGAAGAGAATGAAATTCTCTTTCTTATAAAATCTCCAACATACTAAATCCATTCAACTTGCTAATGAGCTGCAGCAATCAGATAAAATGTGTGATGTTCATCATGTAAGTATCTGGGAATGACCTTCATGTTGAGTTTAGCTTGAATCTTTGAATTGTACCAATAACTTTGCTTCACATTGCTGATGATTGGCTGCTTTGAAAACAAAATACCAAATGCTAAATTTCCCTTTAAAATCATTGAAATAATCAGTTCCTCTGAAATGATCAAAGCTTTGGATACCATGATCAATGTTTTTAATTGGTCTGAAATCAGTTTCATCTATGTTTTCTCACCAGCAAACGGGTCAATGTCACCTTGTGGAGACAACAGCTTTAATGTATGTGCAGTTTTGAAAACGTATCAATGTGATAATGTTATTTGTAGTAGCCTGCTATAGGTTAAAGTGCTCTCTTCAGAAGTTCACAGATAATATGTAGCTATCTCATAAAGCATCAAAGTACATTTGGACGTCTTAATTCTTACATCTGTTATGACATTCTCTAAATGCTAATGTTTTGAGAGGTAATTGCAAAGCACCTTCTGCAATGCCCTCTAGTTCCTTTGCTTTTTAATACTGCAAAAATCAAGCTTTTATTTCTGTTAGCTGCAATTGGGCATGGGGACAATTCGGCTCTGCAGCACTTCTTTTTGAGTGATCATGAGCTTTAAGCTACCAAAATGATTTCTGTCGTGAGTGTGCACACTTTTGACAGGAAGTACATGGGAAACACCCAACAAAGGCGTTTGTGCATGTGCACCTACAAATTGTGGTCAGCAGGCAGATTGTAACGGCAATGAGCATGTCATTGTCACTTAAACAATTAATTCCTGAAATATAGTGCCACTTACTCATCTAAATTGCTCTAATACTGAATGGCTAGCTAGCCTTTTAAGAAGCAACAACATTATTGTGTATTTGTTCGTCACATCTAAAACAAGTTGGATAAGGATGGCCAAATTCCTTCCCTAAAGGACAGGAGTGAGCCAGATGGTGTTTTACAAAAACTGCTAGTAGTTTCATGGCCATTGGGACAGAGACTAGCTTCATTTTCCAGATTTGTGAACTGAATTCAAATCCCATCTGCAGTGGTGGGCTTTGTACCTGTGTACAGACCATTAATCTGGATCTCTCGATTATTAATCGAGTGACACCGTCACTACATCACTGCTTCCCCCACATCAACAGTTGCCAATCTGAAGCTCCATGCTCCAGCACTTGACCTCTCCTTACCTCGTACAATTGAACACAATGTTAAGACCACAAGAAGGACCTCCCCACTTCATCTCATTTTCTGTTAAAGTCATAGAAATATACAGCACAGAAACAGACCCTTTGGTCCAACCCGTCCATGCCGACCAGATATCCCAACCCAATCTAGTCCCACCTGCCAGCACCCGGCCCTTATCCCTTCAAACCCTTCCTATTCATATACCCATCCAGATGCTGTTTAAATATTGCAATTGTATCAGCCTCCACCACTTCCTCTGGCAGCTCATTCCATATACATACCACCCTCTGTGTGAAAAAGTTGCTCTTTAAGTCTAACAGTACTGGTGCCAGTGAACCAGGAACTGAAATATTCCATGCACACTGGTTTTTGGGATACACATTTAACTCCTTGACTTTATTTGCCCTGCGCTAGTTTGCCCATGGCTCATGAAGTCATTCAATGGCTATTAACATGGAGGTTCTACTTTTCAATTTAGCTCCTAATTGTTCAAAGTCTTTCAGTAGAACGTTCTTTCTAGTGCCAAGAATGTCATTGTTACAAACATGGATGATGACAAATGGATCCCACCCCTCCCTCTCCATGTTCTTCTCCAAGCCCATAGAAATGCTCCTAAACACTGGCAGTGGGCAGACAACACAGCCTTCAGGACTTCTACTCATGGAACAGTATCAATCCCCCTAATTCATGGTTCCCTGTCACCAATACATTCGTATTTCTTCCCCTACTTGAAAGGCTCCCTGTACTAAGGTTCCATGGTCAGGCTGTTCATCTTTTCTGCAGTCCCAACTTTTGACTTTGCAGTTTAAGAGAACCTTATAACTGTTGGACCATTGAAGAATTCCTCCTCAATTGCAGATTACTGGGTTCCCATATCTGCCTCACACCCTCCTGTTTCTGAGCACAGAGCAATTTTGAATTACTTAGTCTGAGGGGTGTGGGCATCCTCTGTCCCACGTAATCTGCCCCTTTCCTGATGTGACATACAATGTTGCAGCTTGGCTTTCAGTTCCTCAATTTGGCTCTGAATTTCTTCAAGCTTACTACAGCTTAACTACAATGGGATCTTCCTCACTGATAAATGTGTGATGCTTTGGGTACACCAAATGCCTCATTGACTATTTTTCTGAACCAAAGAGGATTCTGTTCTTTCAATGTACAGCTGACAGGTGACCACAGGTTTTCAAGACTACCTTTCACTGTCTGCTGTTGCCGCACAACCTGGCCATTATGAACAAATAATCCTCATTTCCAACCAATTGGTAAAACTTTGAGAAGCAGAAAGGGAGAGGTGGAGGAGGAGGCAGAGGAGAGGAAGAGGATGGGGCCCTGCAACCTAGCCAGCCCCTTTTGGTTTGGACTGTATTTGAGCAAGTACATCAGGAGGAATATCAATAGCCACAACCTCACTTCCTTACTCAATAATATTTTCAGTTTATCCTCTATCACTGACCATTATTTCATCCTCGTTCCCACAATGCAAACTTTAAAACAAATACAAAATACACAGTGCAGTCCAAATATATAAACGAAACCACATTATAATAGATTCAAAAACATTAATTTCCTCTCTGCACGCTTGTGGGACATGGTGTTAAGGATCAAGGGAAGCTCAAAGTATAAATGCACCAATCACTAAAGGCTGTGCCACAAATCAGCAAGGCTGTAAAAATAACAAGCTGAAAATTTGTTTCTGGAAAAGTGCAGCAGGTCAGGCAGCATCCAAGGAGCAGGAGAATCGACGTTTCGGGCATGAGCCCTTCTTCAGGAATGAGGAAAGTGTGCCAAGCAGGCTAAGGTAAAAGTAGGAACGTTTCAGAGAACACCTCTGGGACACCCGGACCAACCAACCCAACCACCCCGTGGCTCAACACTTCAACTCCCCCTACACTCCACCAAGGACATGCAACTCCTCCATCGCCAGACCATAGCAACACGATGACTGGAGGAAGAGTGCCTCATCTTCCGCTTAGGAACCCTCCAACCATAAGGGATGAACTCAGATTTCTCCAGTTTCCTCATTTTCCCTCCCCCCACCTTGTCTCAGTCCCAACCCTCGAACTCAGCACCACCTTCCTAACCTGCAATCTTCTTCCTGACCTCTCCGCCCCCACCCCCACTCCGGCCTATCACCCTCACCTTATCACCCTTACTTTAACCTCCTTCCACCTATCGCATTTCCAACGCCCCTCCCCTAAGTCCCTCCTCCCTACCTTTTATCTTAGCCAGCTTTCCTCATTCCTGAAGGAGGGCTCATGCCCGAAACGTCGATTCTCCTGCTCTTTGAATGCTGCCTGACCTGCTGCGCTTTTCCAGCAACACGTTTTCAGCTCTGATCTCCAGCATCTGCAGTCCTCACTTTCTCCTGTAAAAATAACAAATCAAGCATTTGGTTTTATCCAGGGGACAGATTTAAAAAGTAGGGAAGTTATTCTAAACTTGCATCAAACTTTGGTTAGACCATATTTAGAATACTGTGCACAGTTCTGGTTACCATATCATAAAAAAATCGTATGGAGGAACCAAAGAGAGTGCTGAGAAGATTAGCATAGACTACATCAGAAATGTGTGAGTATACATATCGGCGAAGGATTGATTCTTGGCAAAAAAAGGAGCATTGAGGTGCGACGTAATAGAGGTGTTTAAAATTCTGAAAGGTTTTGATACAGTGGATGCAAAGCAAATGTTTCCTCTTGTTGGGAACTGCATAATTGGAGATCATGAGGGCCTTTGGGGAGAAAAGCCTGCAAACAATTAGAGTTCAGTACAGTTGAATGAGGGAGTTGAGAAAGGTCACAAGCAGTATTTACTTGATGCACTGATTAAGTGTGGAGCTCAAGAAAAATCTCAGGGGCAGGGCTGAAGCTGACAGAGAAGAGCTGGAGTTATGTTTGTGAATGAGTATTAGAGCGCAGTTGCAGAGTCCAGGGGAGCGTAGACCCAGGAAAGAAAGGTTATCAACCAGAAAAGGAGAAGTTGCTAAGGCAATCCATAACAGAGCAGCCCTTAAGAGGAAGTTTGAGAAGACCAGCTTGGCAAAAGTGAAACTTGGGATCCTTTGTGAGGTTAAAATGAGATTTAGTGACCCATGTATCATTAATACCTGAGGAGAATTGCTGAGAAATCTGTGGGATCTGTCTTAAGTGTATTTGAAGTGAACTGCAGAGTTTTCTGTCATATTTGATTACCTATGTTAACTGCATATTAATTCTAGGTTTTAGAAATAAGTTGTGCGAGTATTGTAAACTGTACAACAGTCCCAATATTGGATAGTAAAGTTTATTGTTTACTCAAAACCATGGAATCTTATGGTTTTATATTAGTAAGGCTTCTGGATTTTATACTTTGATTATTATAAAAATAAAAGCTACTGGTGCTTAGCCAGATTTAACATAAATTTGGAGTCTGAACCAGGATCATAACAACCCAACAATGATATGAATTTGGATCTCACTAAACCAGAGCATGATTGAAGCAGATAGATGCATTTGAGGGAAAACTATAGTAAATGGTCCTGAAGGAATTTTTTGTTGAAGTTGCATTCATCTGATCAATTATTCTTGCACAAAGTCCTGATGCAGACAGGTTTAACTTACTTGGCTCGTGTTAATTATAATTATGTCTAACTTGTCAATGCTAATTGTACCTAGTTCTATAATATAATAAGCAATAACTTGTCACAGAACACTAGTGTTAAGACTTCTTATTAAGACTCTCTAGTGGTCTATCCTTTATACACTCATAATAGATGGGCTCTTAGACTCTGCCTGGAAGAGAGGATTTGTGGCAACAAGATACCTTATCAGAAGGTGGACGAGCATGTGAAGAGATGGTTATGATGGTAGATTTAGATATGCAAAACTGGGAGGAAACTTGACTGGAGCATGAGCACCTGAGTGGTCTGGTTGAATGACCTGTTTCCTGTCGTACATCTTTTGTAATCCTATGCAGAAGCTGCTTGTATCTTGGCTGCAGTAAGCATTTCAGATGAGTGTATAAGCTGTGGTTTAATGAAAAGACTTGAGCCTTAATTTCAAAGTTCTAGGCTATTGGGCGTAAACTCAAAATCAAGGCTAACACTCCGTTGCCACACTGAGGTTGCGTTAATCTATGGAGAAGGCTATCTTTTGGATCTGATGTTAAACTGTGACTGTATCTGTGTGGTACGATCAGGTTGACACCTTGGGACTGAACATTGACAGGCTCCATTAAACATAGCCATATAAAAGGGTTGGTAAGAGAAGATATCTTTGGGTAATGTACAGACTAAGGTTTGAGTACCATGTGATCTGACATCACAATGACATGCTGTGTAGCAATTCGCAGAGGAAAGGTATAGTTAACTCTTTATAACCTGCTTGCTTGGATGGATATTTAAGGATCCTATTTTCAAGAACAGCGGGTCTCTGACCAATATTAATTCCTCAACGAACATGAGAAAGTACAAACTATCTGGTAAGTTTCACATTGCTGTTTTGTGGAATTTACTTTGTACGAATGACCTGCCACATTTCTGACATTACAACATTTCAAAGTGTTTCATTAGCTGTGAAGTCGTTTTGGGTCACATGGCGTATCCAAGTGATTCTTTTGGATTTGGTTAACTATAGTTCAGAGGAGACTCAACAACAGCAATTTCTTAAATGTGGGTGTTTATTAAGTAATAATAATGAGTAATAAATAGAAAAGGAAGGAGAAAAAGCAATAACTTACAAACCCTTCTGCCCACTGTGGACACCTCGATCGAGGTTGGTCTGGAGACTTAGGTTCGTTCCTGGCACCATGCGCATTCCCAAGCCAAGGTGAAGTCCCCCTCTCGGAATGAAACTGTCTCTCTCTTATACAGTGTAACAAACATCTCATACAGAAAACCACTACAGAGAAACAAGCTGCTGGTGCCATCTTTGGCCCACAAAGGAATGTGTGCAGAACTCATGCAAGGTCATGCAGTTGTCGAATATCATCAGCAATTTTAGTCCTTCAGTCCATCCTATACAGTCCACTCCTGATGAGATTTGACAGCGCATGTTACATTTGCAAATACAGACGCAAATCAGCGATAGCCATGAGAGAACGTATAGTAAAAGTATGTAACCTACGTCAGAAAATTAAAACTACAAGGAAAATAACCATCATCAATACGAATAATATAACAATAGGGTATATCATCAAATTAATGACAACAGTGGCTTTTTTTCATGAGATTAGCCACAGCAACTACTAATTGATGCATCATCCACACCAGCATCCATTCATAATAAATGTGCGTGGTTCCATGAAGACATCACATCTTAATGGTTTACAATCTTTGAGAACTCACTGTCTTTTTGTTACCTTCCTTCTGTCTATACACTTTGGTGCTTCCTGCCCGTTATCAATATTCAATAGGTAACACCTTGTCCATGGGTAAGTATCTCACCAGGCTGAGTTGGGTTTTCTGGGTGGTGTACCCACACCTTTCGCCATGCACAAAGATTAACTGGCCAACCCCTTTAAACATTTTACTCATGGGTATCCTTCCTATCAGAGGCCGGTTACTCAGATTATACAATGACTGTGGCAGCCTTTTGAGCTACCTCTGTAACGTATGATTAGGGGTCAATGATTTTATTTCTTGTTTTAATAACACATTTGTTCTTTCTGCAAGGCCAGCTGCTTGACGGTGGTTAGGAACGTGAAACATCCAATGTATCCCACTGTCTGCAGACCATTGCTGCACATGTTGTCATGTAAAATGTGAGCTATTATCCGATAGTAAGATATCAACTGCTCTCGGCCCTTCACGGTGTTACTCTGATTCAATTTGGTTGTTGGGAAAGTTAACGTTAGCCCAGAGTAAGTGTCCACCATGGTTAACAAATAATGATATCATTGTTCTAACTGTAATGGGCCAATATAGTTAATCTGTCAGATTTGAGCAGGCTGATCTCTTCATTTGGTTTGTGTCATTTGTTTTTTGGGCAATAATATGTATTTTACCTTCTGGCATATTTCACACTTGCCGATGACTTCTTTCACCAGTTCGGGGGCTAAGTGAAAGCCTTGCTCTCTTACCCATTGCACAGTGCCATGATACACTAAATGTCCTGATTTTCCAGGAGCCCATTTTCCAGTATGATACTCTTAAGATGCATCTTCAACTGTTCTGGCTGTTGCAGTTCCATCTACTGTATTGTTGTGATCAGCAGATTCTGAACCATCCTTCACATGGGCATCAACATGGTACACAGTGATTTTCATGTGCTGTGCCTTTGCCCATAGTTGTTTCCATAGTTCTGGTCCCCACAGGGATTTTCCAGAAATCTTCCAGTCTTGTGACTGCCAGGTTGGCATTCATACAACCATCCTGTAGGCCACTGCCCATGACTCAGTATAAACGTGCTGTTACTGACTCTCTTCTTCCAGCACTAGGACCACAGCTGCTAACTCAGCATACTGGCTCCATCCCCTATCTCCTTCACTATGGATAATTGTCTGTATGGAGGGATTAAACGCAGCTACTCACCACCACCTTTGGCCACTCTTCCAGGTGGCTGATCCATTAATGAACAAAGCACAGTGAAGAGTAACTTCAGGCAGTTGTTCAAACAGAATGTCCTGTTGAACAGGAGATGCAGGTGTGGCCTGGTCAGAGCTCGGAGTTTGTTCACTTGGCGGGTATTCAACTATTTGTTCATGGAGTTTGGTAACCCCTCCCTTTTGTTTCTTGGCTTGATCAGCTATGTACGATTTCCATCAGACAATGGAGCTTTGTTGGGCTCTACCAGCCTTGTGGGTTGCTCTGCCTGATAACACCCATGTCAGAATTGGTAATTCAGGTCTGAGGAGTACTTTGTCCTCACCTGTCTGTCCCTCAGTTTCTGCTTGGGCCCAGTAGCAGGCCAAAAGTTGCTTTTCAAATAGTGTGTAATGCTTGGTTGCCTCAATCAGTTTCCTGGACCAGAAGCCCAAGAGTACTGCTTTCTCTTCTGTCTCAGCCATAAGCTCCTTGTGGCTCCATCTTGTACCACGGATACTTGCAATTCAAAGAATAAGCCAGGTATTCAGGGAACTAGGGGCAGCCCAAGTGCTACAGTCTCTAGTGGCCATATTTACTTTCTGTAGTTCATCATCCCATTCAAACTGAGCTTTCTTTGAGTAATGGCATATGTCTTAATAATGTGGTCAAATGATGTATATGTCTTTGCCAATATCCAGGCAGACTTATATATCTCCGTGCCTCAGTCTTGCTAGGTGGAACAGCCACTTCTTGTATTTCATTCTTTACTTTTTCAGGGATGACTCTACCCCCTGTTGTCTGCTGAATGACTAAAAATTGCACTAATTATGCTGGTGCCTGTATCTTTTTCAGGTTCACTTCCCAACCTCTGTCCCACATATGTTGCACCAATGTGGTTGGAACTTCTGCCACCATTATTTTTGTTGGTCTGTGAATCAAGATGTCATCAATATAATGTGCTACATGCATGTCTGGTGGGAGGGGACACATATCTAAGTCCCTTGCTACTAGCCCATGTTGGGCTGGGTAGGTATCCTTGTTGTAGCTGACAGAATGTATTTTGATGACCTTCCCACATAAAAGCAAACTGAGCTTGTGATTCTGATCTTGTGATATGAGCTATCAATACTGAGAAAAAGGCACTTGTTAGTTCAATAATGGCATACCAGGCATCTGGCCCCGTGACAAACTTTCTATGATGTGAGCGTGCTGGTGTTGGAATAAGGTGGACAAAGTTAAAAAACACACTTTCCATAACTTTGTATAACAATGACCACATCAAGCACAGCCACCGACAGCAGAGGAGCATATTTGTTGAGTTGGCAATAAACAACTGTCATTCGCCAACCTCCACCATGCTTCTTTACAGGCCATAGAGGGCGATTGTACACAGATACTGCATATGGCACAATCCCTGCAGCTAACAGGTCCTGTATAGTATCCCCAATTGCTTTGTGTCCTCCCGGAATATGATACTGCTTCATCAAAACCATGTATGAAGGTGGAAGAATAATGAAGGATTCCCTTTCTACTTTGCCAACAGTAACCATTGCAGTTTGTATACCAAAAGAGAATCTGCCCAGTGGGGTCTGCAAGGTAGTACCCCTTAATATGTCCACACCGATAATATTTTTTGATAATTTGGTTAGATTAGATTAGATTACCTATATTATGGAAACAGGCCCTTCAGCCCAACAAGTCCACACCGATCCTTCGAAGAGAAACCCACCCAGACCTATTCCCCTACCCTATATTTACCCCTGACTAATGCAGCTAACAAGCCCTGATGAAGGGCTTTTGCCTGAAACGTCGATTTTCCTGTTCCTCGGATGCTGCCTGACCTGCTGTGCTTTCCCAGCACCACTCTGATCTAAAAACTAATGCACCTAACACTTTGGGCAATTTAGCATGTCCAATTCACCTGAAATGCACATATTGGATTGTGGGAGGAAACCGGAGCACCCAGAGGAAACCCATGCAGACACAGCGAAAATGTGCAAACTCTACACTGACAGTCACCCGAGGCTGTAATTGAACCCAGGTCTCTGGTGCTGTGAGGCAGCAGTGCTAACCACCGATAATATTGGATATCAACACTAGGACTACTCGTGGAGGTCCATTCGCCAAGGCCATTCTAATATTTGTTCTAATTGCTGGTGGTATCACCCACCAAATCCATTAATAGTCATTCTGAGCCCTACATGCTTATCTGGATCACCATGTATGATAGTAACTTCTGCCCCAGTGCCTAATAATGCGATGTCCAGTGTATTCAGCCTTTGACTGAGATTATAAAAAATTAGACCGTACATGGCTATGATGTAAAAGAAGGCCATTCAGTATTTGAAGGTATGAATATTCTTTATTGTCATGTATACTCAATACAAAATGCAGTGAAAAGTGTGTACCATCGTAGTGCGTAAGTGCCATTCACATTAACTTAGACTAAAATTTTAAAAAAGATAACTTAAAGAGAGATCAACATTCCCTTCTCTGATGCTACAGCATGGGGCCACTAGAGTCCCACTCTTACTCCCCCTGCCGACACCATGGTGTCGCTGGGGCTCACTCCACTTGGAATCAAGAGCCCCACTCTACGCTTCACAGGCTGACCGACTGACTTTTCATATCTGTGCTGGCTGCTTGCAAAAACAATTCAGTTCCATTCCCTCGCACTTTCCCCATAGGCTTGCAATATTTCTTCTCTTTAGATAATTATCCAATTCTGTTTTGAAGGCCTCACCTGAATCGGCTTCAAAACACTTGATCTCTCTGAATTCATTCAGATGTTGTGGGGAATGGAGTACACAACTCTTAGATCAGAGATCAGATAGCACAGCAGGAAACAAGTAACCATTTATCAAGCCAGCCAGGGAATTTTTCAATTGTTGATACCCAGTCACTCCCTGCCTGTAAATAAACAACTTTTTCTATAGATTCAGAGGGAACAAAGCTCTTCAGACATAGGAGTCCCAACCTTTGGGAGGTGAATGCAATAATATTTGAAAACTTTGAGCGAGTGTGACATGATCATATCTATCGGATTACATCCAATTAGAGATGGAACTTCTGTTCATAGTGTTTTAATGAAAATGACAAGTAGGATAAAGGCTTAGTTTAAGGAAAAATTTTGGTCTAAGATAAAGGTTCACTTTACGATAACCTGTTCAGTTTAAAATTCCAATTGCTCTTTCATGAATATATACCAGCTGTTATTCAGACTGACATCATTGGGGATCAATTATCAGACACTTCCACAAACAATTACAATTGTCATGATCAGTATTCCTGATATTAAGCTGCAAATCAATAAGCTTTGTGAAGATTATGCAGTTTACTAAGATTTTCTCATTAATTCTATCCGAATTAAAATTGGTATTGACACTGATAATTAAATTGGAAGAAGTCAACAATAATTCCAATTTTCAGAGCATCACAACTTTAGTACAAATTGCTACCATACAACAGTTGAGAAAACTATTAATTAGTGGAATGAAACAGAAGGCTATTAGAATATCGAACACAACTACAAAAACAAACAATATAAATGAAAATAAAAAATGCCTCATGTCTCCAATAACTGTTGTCAGGAATTAAAGAGTGGGACAAGCTTTTAAAAAGGGTTCTCCCAATGTCCTGCTGCATATTCAGTGAGAGGTTCGGAGATATTTAAGAGAAATGGCATTAATAGCCATGCACACCGTTTTGCAGGGTTCCTGATGATCTGGAAGAAGCCTTTCATATCCAAGTAGAAAGCATTGCATTGTGCATTACAGGTGGTAGTGACATTGAGGAAATTACTTGAAAAGAATAAGACGGCATGTCCTGAGAGTCATTGGAAGAAATAGCCTACAGGTTTAGTTTTGAGAAAGTTGCTGGAAGTAGAGAGGATCAGGACAGACTTAAGGGAGAAATTCAAACAATCAAGGCAGAAGTAATTTGAAGATGTTCTCAAATGGTGAGACAGGGTAGGAGAAAGGCAAGAAGAGGGCAGTATGGTGACTCACAGCGCAGGGACCCGGGTTCGATTCCAGCCTCGGGCGACTGTCTATGTGGAGTTTGCACATTCTCTCCATGTCTGCGTGGGTTTCCTCCGGGTGTTCCGATTTCCTCCCACAGTTCAAAAGATGTGCAGGTCAGGTGAATTGGCCGTGCTAAGTTGCCCATAGTGTTAGGTGCATTCATCAGAGAGAAATGGGTCTGAGTGGGTTACTCTTCGGAGGGTCGGTGTGGACTTGTTGGGCCAAATGGCCTGTTTCTACACTGTAGGGAATCTAATTATCTTAGCTATACATTGGATTTCATTTCACATGAAAACACATAAGCTAGGATATAGATAAAGTCCATTCACTCCAACTATTCCATCCCAATGTCACTGTTCACACAAATAGCCTCATCTCTTTCAAACAGTATATCCCTGTCTTATACCTCTTCTGATTTAGCTTCTCCTGAAATACACAAATACATTTTGTTCAAATAACTACCCCTTACAGTCACAAATTCCATGATCTCGACAATTTCTGAGATTCCAAGTTCAAGTTTCCTTAGCAGTAACGTTGTAAAAATCTGCCACAGCAAACTATAGTTGTTGCTGCATCTGTTTCAGTTTCTTATTTTATGTGCTGCAGATACACTGTAAATTATATTGAAACTCACTGCTGACAAATAATTTCCCCCTAAATTGTCAAGCACAATAACAGTTTAAATTGCAAAAAACAAAATACTTGCATTCATACACAATGTTGGCAGATGAACAGATAGTCTGAAGCAGTACAGAGCTTATCAAGGTACTCGGTTATTGTTGTTGTTTAGGTATAGTAGCTAAGTAGTATCAGGAAATATTTTTGATGAGATAAATAATTAATTCTAAGTTGTGTTTGGTTGCGTTGGTTGAAAGGGCATAGTTGTCCAGATCAAGGAATTTTTTTTTTTCCCTTGAACCCACTTGCTCACGTCTTGGTTTAACAGTCCACCTGAAAGACAGCACCTCAGATAAGGTAACACTCCCTCCGAACACATGAATGTGACAGTCTAGATCATATTTAAAGTGTTATGAAGTTTTCTTTATGTGAAATGTGGAAAAAGCACATTGCCTGTGATTGACTAACCAGTAGATCAAATAATTGGCAAAAGAACTATAGGAAACTGAGAAGAAAATGTTTGGCACAACCTCTTCATATTCTTTCTGACTTTCATTCTGTTGTTGAAAGAGACATGCTGTTTAGCTGTACATGAGACTAATCAATCAGCATTCTGTTTGTCATGCAGTGCAAACTGTTGTTCCCCTCTGAGGTTTGGTGTTCTTTGCGATTCTGTCGTGATGAATACAAGATGAAAAGCTCTTGTCCCTTTTTTCAATAGCACCCAAGTATCTGTATTGTCAAGTGACTCTTATATTGTTTCAAATAGGCGCATCAACACAACATTGGATTGGTTCATTTTTGCTCTACACTGTCTGGCCATGTTGTGCATTAAGTCTTCTTTGTCTCCTTGGTCTCTTCCAATTTTATCCTCAGCACTTTTCATATCATTCATTAAATGTACACTTTGTTCACTTTTCCTTCCGATGTGCAATATGTTTATCTATGTTAAATTTCACTAATATTGTTCAGCATCTCCACATTTTTTTCAGCTTTCTAAAAGTCAACTGTCCCATTTAATTTGAGGTCATCTGTAAATTTAACAAAAATGCACTGAGTTTTTGAACTCACTTGAAGCCAGTGATGGTTTCAATATTGAGTCTTAGGTTATTTGACACAATCCTGGCTATCACGTTGAAATGCTCCTATTATTGGTATCTGTTAGAGTCACAGAGATATACAGCACGAAAATCGACCTTTCAGTCCATGCTGACAAATATCCTATATAAGCCTAATTCCATTTGCCAGCACTTGGCCCATATCTTTCTGAACTCTTCCTCATCATATACCCATCCAGATGCTTTTTAAATGCTGTAACTGTACCAGCCACCACCATCTGGTCTGGCAGCTCATTCCATACACGCACCACCCTCTGCATGAAAAAGTTGCCTCTTAGTTTCCTTTTATGTCTTTCCCCCCCTCACCTTAAACCTATGCCCTCAAACTTTGGACTCCCCATCCTGGGGAAAAGACTTTCCCTATTTTCCCTATCCATGCCCCTCCTGATTTTATAAATCTCTGTAAGGTCACTCCTCCCCTCCGACGCTTCAACCCCAGCCTTCAGGCAAACACTTATAATGTTTTCCCATTTCATTCATTGAAGTTGATCCAGATCACAGAATTTATTTTATGTTTGGCCAAGTAATGAATGTCTTACATTTAAACAACAGGAGCAGCCTTTTAAACACCTGCTGTTATGTGGGAGCCTTAAGCCCAACATCAACAAACTCCCAAGAGACAGATTGCTAGAACTATTTAAAATGCTAACCTCAGAAGAGCACAGAACAATCCACAATGTTGTTTTAAATATTTAGTTTTCTTGCACATAATACATAATCGAGAATGGCCTGTGTAACACCTTTGTTTCCGATTAATATGTCTCTCCTTCCAGAAATAATGAACCAAAATGTCTTAGAGTCACAGTCACAGAGATGTACAGCACAAACATCGACCTTTCGGTCCAGCTCCATGCTGACCAGATATCCAATATAAACCTAATTCCATTTGCCAGCACTTGGCCCATGTCCCTTTAAACTCTTCCTAATCATATACCCATCCAGATGCTTTTTAAATGCTGTAACTGAACCAGCCACCACCATCTGGTCTGGCAGCTCATTCCATACATGCGTCACCCTCTGCACGAAGAAGTTGCCTCTTAGTTTCCTTTTATATCTTTTCCCCACACACCTTAAACCTATGCCCTCAAGCTTTTGGGAAGTCTTAAACTTTGGTTTTACCTGGGTAGGAACTGAGCACCTGGGACCAAGCTGGATGGAAAACTGTTCTATTCTTGAAGGCACATTTTAATTCCTGGGCTGCTTCTATGTCACCCCACCTGGTTAGCCATCAGGAAAATACCTTTTAGGAGGCAGGGGGCTTGGATAACGTGTTATTGATTGAAGAGAGGCCACTACCCGAGAGTTGACCTCAACTCTCAGATTCTTGCTGAGAAGGGCTTACAGATATCCTTGGAGTGGAACTTGTTAGGGGTCTGTGTTGGGCGGGGTTTGAGACAGACTGGAGAAGGTTGGAATTGTTGTGCAGCACAGATCAGTGCTGGGAGAAAGTGGGGACTGCAGCTGCTGGTGGTCAGAGTCGAAAGTGTGATGCTGAGAAAGCACGGCTGGTCAGGCAGCATCTGAGGAGCAGGAGAATCCATGTTTCGGGCATAAGCCCTTCATCAGGAATGAGATCAGTGCTGGCTTTTGATTGACTAAATGAAGTGTGCAAAATCATAAATCATAAATAGATATAAAAAGGATCAGAAGGCTTTGCACGATCAGGAAGGCAGGATCACATCCGGAGTGAGAAACAGCATGAGTACGTATGCAGTTTGGAAAATTTGGGAATTCAATGCTGAGGGGAAGAAATATTTTTCACTTGCTCTTTTTGGCTCATAATTTGCAAGGTTTTTTAAAACAGGACAACTTGAAATGGGGGCCCAGCACAGAATAAACTGCCATCACAGAAAAAGCTAAAATTCATTGGTTGGTGATAGCTACTAATTTGACTAGTTTTTCATAAGTTACTTTCAGACTGTGAGGAAATATTTGTAGGCTGCATACTAGAAGTCCAGTACAAAATATTAACAAATCAAATTAAGAACTGAGTACTTGAAATAGAAATGCAGGGCCAGGCAATGTGTTGTTCCTGCATGATGGAGAAGGTGGTGGACCCCATTGTAGTTCGTAGGGACCTCATCTGTAGCAAGTGTTGGTTGTTTGATGAACCCTGGCTCAGAGTTGGTGAGCTCATGCCTGTGCTTCAAGCATTGTGATATTTTGGGGAAGGGGAGAGTTACCTGTATGCTGTGTTGCAGAGGGCATGCACACCCCTTGGATTAAATACCTTGAATTTGGTCAGTGATCAGGACAGGAGGGTGTGACTATAGGTGAGGCAGAGAGCGGGATCCAGAAGATATGACTACAGGTGAGGCAGGTAGAGGGATCCAGGAGGTAGTGCTGAAGCAGCCTCAGCCCTGGAGCTTGTCTAGCAGGCTTGAGATCCTTGCTTCCTGTGTGGATGAGAATGGGGCTGTAGGGAGGATGAACAAACTGACCATAGCACCAGGGAACCATTCAATAGCAGGGATCAAAGAGAAATGTATTTGTAATTGGGGATATTAGAGTCAGGGGAATAGACACAGTTCTCTGTGGCCAGAATTGAGAGTCCCAAAGGCTGTGTTGCCTACCTAGAGTGTGGGTTCAGGATATCTCATCCGGGTTGCATCGGAAGTTGGAGTGGAGGGGTAAAATCCAATTGTTGTGAGCCACATAGACACCAATGCCTTAGTCAGAGAGAGGAACGAGGTTCTATTGAATGAATACGCTTCCCTGAAGCTAATTAATGTGTATGCCTCAGTGGTACAGAGTGAGTGGCTGGCTCCCACTGCTGCTGGAGACATCCAGGCTGGTCATTCTGGCCAGACACTTCAACTATATCATGGATACAGAAAGGGCAGCTAACTAGCCAAGTTGTATTCAGCTCTGTGGGACTTGATTGGCCAGGACCCACTGGAGGTGTACAATAGTATGCTTCTGATAGGTACCACGAGGAAAGGTATCATCATCTTCATCTACAAGAGGAAGGGGGAGAGGGAGGAAATTAGAAATTGGCTCCCAATGTTATTGTTGAATGCAGCTTATAAAATCCTCTCTGAGATCATTGTCAACTTGGTCAGGTCAGCGCTAGATCAGCGAATCACCTTGATCAAATCTGTGCAACACTGGGCAGGACGATCTCTGAGAGCCTAAGTTCCTCAGGGATATGATCACCTCTGTGCAGAAGGAGAGGGGCGGGTGGTGGACGCCTGCCTCATCAGCCTGGACCAGGAGAAGGCTTTTGACAGGATATCACATACCAACATGTGGGACATGCTCTCCAAAATGGGCTTTGGGGAGAGAATCCGTAATTAGATCTGACTGCTTTACACCAACACCATTAGTGCAGTCTCAATCGATTGGTGGGAATCAGAAAGCTTCCTGATCAGATTTGGAGTCAGACAGGGTCATTGACTCTCTCCTACCTTGTTTGTGTGTGAGACCTTAAGACCATAAGACATGGGAGCAGAATTAAGCCATTCAGCCCATCGAGTCTGCTCTGCCATTCAAACATGGCTGATAGGTTTCTCACCCCCATTTTCCCACTTTCTCCGTAACCCCTGATTCTCTTGACAATCAAGAACCTATCTATCTCCATCATCAATATTCTCAATGACCTGGCCTCCACAGCCTTCTGTGACAATGAATTCCATGGATTCAGCACGCTCTGGCTGAAGACGTTTCTCCTTATCTCTGTTCTGAAATGTCTTCCTTTTACCCTAAGGCTATGCCCTCGAGTCGTAGTCTCTCCTACCAATGGAAATATCTTCCCAACATCTACTCTGTCCAGACCAACCCAACCGCCCCGTGGCTGAACACTTTAACTCCCCCTCCCACTCCGCCAAGGACAGGCAGGTCCTTGGCTGCCTCCATCGCCAGACCATGGCAACACGACGCCTGGAGGAAGAGCGCCTCATCTTCCGCCTAGGAACCCTCCAACCACAAGGAATGAATGCAGATTTCTCCAGCTTTCTCATTTCCCCTCCCCACACCTTATCTCAGTCCCAACTCTCGGACTCAGCACCGCCTTCTTGACCTGCAATCTTCTTCCCGACCTCTCCGCCCCCACCCCCTCTCTGGCCTATCACCCTCACCTTAACCTCCTTCCACCTATCGTATTCCCAGCGCCCCTCCCCCAAGTCCCTCCTCCCTACCTTTTATCTTAGCCTGCTTGGCACACCCTCCTCATTCCTGAAGAAGGGCTTATGCCCGAAACGTCGATTCTCCTGTTCCTTTGATGCTGCCTGACCTGTGCGCTTTTCCAGCAACACATTTTTAAGCTCTGATCTCCAGCATCTGCAGTCCTCACTTTCTCTCAGACCATTCAGTATACTGTAAGTTTCAATTCGATCCCCCCCCCACCCCTCATCCTTCCAAACTCCTTTGAGTATAGAACATGGAACATTATAACACAGTACAGGTCTTTTGGACCTCAGTGTTGCGCCAACCTGTGAATCTAAATTCCATCTAACCTACACTAATCCATTACCATCCATATGTTTATCCAGTGACTATTTAAATGCCCTTAATGTTGGTGAGTCCACTACTGCTGCAGGCAGGGCATTCCATGCCTTACTACTGTCTGAGTAAAGAACCTACCTCTGACATCTGTCCTATATCTACCACCCCTCAGTTCAAAGCTATGTCACCTTGTGCTAGCCATCACCATCTGAGGAAAAAGGTTTTCACTGTCCACTCTACCTAATCTTCTGATCATCTTGTATGCCTCTATTAAGTCATCTCTTAACCTTCTTCTCTCGAACAAAACAGCCTTAAGTCCCTCAGTCTTTCCTCATAAGATCTTCCCTCCATACCAGGCAACATCCTGGTAAATCTCCTCTGCAACATTTCCAATGCTTCCACATCTTTCCTAGAATGCAGCAACCAGAACCGTACACAATAGTCCAAGTGCGGCCACACAAGAGTTTAGTACAGCTGCAACGTGACCTTGTGGCTCCAAAACTCAATTCCTCTATCAATAAAAGCTAACACACCGTATGCCTTCTTAATAACCTTATCAACCTAGGTGGCAACCTTCAGGGATCTATGTACATGGACATCGAGATCTCACTGCTCATCCACACTACCAAGAATCTTACCATTCGCCCAGTACTCTGTATTCCTGTTACTCCTTCCAAAGTTAATCACCTCACACTTTTCTACATTAAACTCCATTTACCACCTCTCAGCCCAGCTCTGCAGCTTATCTATGTCCCTCTGTAACTTACAACATACTTCTGTACTGTCCACAACTCCACCTACTTTAGTGTCATCCGCAAATTTACTAGCCCATCCTTCTACACCCTCATCCAAGTCATTTATAAAAATGACAAGCAGCAGTGGCCCCAAAACAGATCCTTGTGGTACACTACTAGTAACTGAACTCCAGGATGAACATTTCCCATCATCCATCACCCTCTGCCTCCTTACAGCTAGCCAATTTCTGATCAAAAACGCTAAATCACTCTCTCTCTTATGCCTCTGTATTTTCTGCAATAGGCTACCATGGGGAACCTTATCAAACACTTTACTGAAATCCATACACTAAACATCGACTGCTTCAACCTCATCCACCTGTTTGGTGACCAATAAGGTTTGTGAGGCATGACGTACCCTTCACAAAACCATGTTGACTATCCCTAATCAACTTATTCCTTTCTAGATGATTATAACTCTTACCTCTTATAATCCTTTCCCAAACTTTACCCACAACAGACACAAGACTCACTGGTCTATAATAACCAGGGATGTCTCTACTCCTCTTGTTCACTTTTGCTATCCTCCAGTCTTCTGGCACTATTCCTGTAGACAATGACAACATAAAAATCAAAGCCAAAGGCTCTGCAATCTCCTCCCTAGCCTCCCAGAGAATCCTAGATAAGTCCCATCTAGCCCTGGGAATTTATCTATTTTCACACTTTCCAGAATTGCTAATACATCCTCCTTAAGAACTTCAATTTTGACAAGTCTAATAGCCGATATCTCAGTATTCACCTCGACAACATTGTATTTTTCCTGTGTGAATACTGATGAAAAATATTCATTGAACACCTCTCCTATCTCTTTGGATTCCATGCACAACTTCCCACTACTGTCCTTAACTGGCCCTAACCTTACCCTAGACATTATTTTATTCCTGAGATACATATGGAAAACTTTAGGGCTTTCCTTGATCCTACCTGCCAAAGACTTCTTGTATCTACTTCTGGCTCTTCTTGGCTCTCTCTTTAGGTCCTTCCTGGCTAACATGTAACTCTCAAGTGCCCTAACTGAGCTTTCACATCTTTACATAAGCCTCTTTCTTCCTCTTAACAAGAGATTTCACTTCTTTAATAAACCACATTTCCCTCGCTTGACCACTTCCTCCCTGCCTGATAGACCCAGAGTTCCTCATATGTTAAGGTTTTCATTCTAGGGACAATTCTCGTGAACCTCCTCTGAACACGCTTCAGGCCAGTACATCCTTCCTGAGATATGGGCCCCAAAACTGCACACAATATTCAAAATGTGGTCTGACCAGAGGCTTATAGAACCTCAGAACTGCATCCCTACTTTTATATTCGTCATCTCAAAATAAATGCCATCATTGTATTTGCCTTCTTAACTACTGACTCAACCTGCAAGTTTTCCTTGAGAGTATCCTTGACTAGAACTCCCTAGTCTCTTTGCACTTCAGACTAAAGCCCTTTGCTGAATCTATTGGGAAGGATGTGAGCCTGAGGAGGGTGATTATTCCAGGCAGCAGAGGCCAGCAGGTCAAAGCCTCCCTGTAGATGGATGATGTCGCTGTTTTCTGCTTGGATCCGCTGTCAGTGTGCAGATTTATGAGCATCTGCCAAAAGTTTGAATTGAAGTTGGGAATCAAGGTAAATAGAGGTAAGAGCGGGGTCATGTTCTTTGGGAACTGGGCCAACTGATTATTCATTCCCTTCACCATCAGGACAGATTACCTGGAGGTGCTGGGAATATAGTTTGGAGGGGCTGAGGTGTGCACACAATCTTGGGAGGATCACATCGCCGAAGTGAAGCAGAAACTGGTCCTTTGGGAGCACTGCTCCCTCTCCACTGTGGGTAGAATCCTGGTCATCAGGTGTGAGGCACTCTGTTGTTGTACGTAGCACAGGTCTGACCTATCCCTCAAAACTGCACTGTTTCAGTTACCCGAGCCAGCTTCCATTTCATCTGGAAGCCTAAGATTATCCAACCAGAGGGTGCTGTGTCATCACACGTTTGCATTCTGAGACTGGACTTTGCAGTCAGCGTGGGTGTGAAGGGTATCATGGCAGATCATCCCCGGTAATAAACAGAAGGAAGAACATCCAACCAAAAAGTGCTGATTCATCACGTCTTATTGAAAGGACAGGCAGTTGGGCAGAGTTGCCTTGTTTGGAAGAAATTAATTTAAGTCATTAACAAGAAATTACATAGGGTCAGAAGGCATGGAATCTGTGTGGATTTAGTTTAGGAACTGCAAAGAGAGAGAAAAATAGTCTTTGTGTACAGGCCTCCAAGCAGTAGTCAGATGTTGGGAAGGAAATCAGGACATATTGCCTTTCTTACATGCCTTTCCTTTTGCAATAATCATGAAGGTTTCAATATGCAGGTGGACTGGGAAAATCAGGTTGGTTGTGGATCTTAAAAAAAACGGAATTGGTGGAATGTTGATGACATTTCTTTTTGGAGCAGCTTGTGGTAGATCCCACGAGGGAATAGACACTTCTGGATTTAGTAATGTGTAATGAGGCAAGCTTGATTAGAGAGCTTAAGGTGAAGGAACCTCTTGGGGCGAAGACCATAATATGATAGAGTTCACCCTGCAGTCTGAGAGGTAGAAGCTGGAATCAGATACAATGACATTACAATTGAGTAAAGGTAAATGCAAAGACATGAGGGTGGAGCTAGCCAGAGTTGATTGAAAGGGGAGCCTAGCAGGGAAGATGATGAAGCAGTAATGGCAGGAGTTTCTGGGATAATACGGGAGGTACAGCAGAAATTCATCCCAAGGAGGAAGAAACATACTAAGGGGCAGACATGGCAACCATAGCTGTCAAGATTTGAAGATGCCGGTGTTGGACTGAGGTGTACAAAGTTAAAAATCACACAACACCAGGCTATAGTCCAACAGGTTTAATTGGAAGCACACTAGCTTTCGGAGTGACACCCCTTCATCAGGTGATAGTGGAGGGCTCAATCCTAACACACAGAATTTAAAGCAAAAATTTACAGTGTGATGTAACTGAAATTATTGAAAAATTGATTGTCTGTTAAGCCTTTCATCGGTTAGAATACCATGACAGTATAAATCATAAAACCTTTTTTTTAAAAAGTTGCATTCTTGGGTTAGCTGTTAACAATGGTGATAGCTAGACAATATGTTGAAGGTTAGCCCCCTGTGTTCTCTGTCTATGCCATGCTGTTTAGATTGATTCTAATCTAAAAAGTGAGGTAACGGAGTTTTACATGAATTCATGCAGTTTTTGAGCAAAGTACAATGTAACCCTGCAAATACAAATTCACCCCACAAAATATATGTGTGCATGTGGGTCTTTGTCTGCCTGTGTGTGTGTGTGTCTTCACCATGGATATCCAATTCCTCTACACCTCCATCCGCCATGACCAGGGCCTCCAAGTCCTCCGTTTTTTCCTCTCCAGACGTCCCCAACAGTACCCTTCCACCGACACTCTCATTCGTTTGGCCGAACTGGTCCTCACCCTTAACAATTTCTCCTTTGAATCCTCCCACTTCCTCCAGACCAAAGGGGTAGCCATGGGCACACGTATGGGCCCCAGCAATGCCTGTCTCTTTGTTGGCTACGTAGAACAGTTGATCTTCCGTAATTACACCGGCACCACTCCCTACCTCTTCCTCCGCTACATTGATTACTGCATTGGTGCCACCTCGTGCTCCCGCGAGGAGGTTGAGCAATTCATCAATTTCACCAACACATTCCACCCTGACCTTAAATTTACCTGGACCATCTCTGACACCTCCCTCCCCTTCCTGGACCTCTCCACCTCCATTAGTGATGACCGACTTGACACTGACATTTTTTACAAACCCACCGACTCCCACAGCTACCTGGATTACACCTCTTCCCACCCTATCTCTTGCAAAAATGCCATCCTGTATTCCCAATTCCTCCGCCTCTGCCGTATCTGCTCCCAGGAGGACCAGTTCCACCATAGAACACACCAGATGGCCTCCTTCTTTAGAGACCGCAATTTCCCTTCCCACGTGGTTAAAGATGCCCTCCAACGCATCTCGTCCACATCCCGCACCTCCCACCCTCAGACCCCACCCCTCCAACCGTAACAAGGACAGAACGCCCCTGGGGGTGCTCACCTTCCACCCTACAAACCTCCACATAAACCAAATCATCCGCCCACATTTCCGCCACCTCCAAAAAGACCCCACCACCAGGGATATATTTCCCTCCCCACCCCTTTCTGCCTTCCGCAAAGACTGTTCCCTCTGTGACTACCTGGTCAGGTCCACGCCCCCTACGACCCACCCTCCCATCCTGGCACTTTCCCCTGCCACCGCAGGAACTGTAAAACCTGTGCCCACACCTCCTGCCTCACCTCTATCCAAGGCCCTAAAGGAGCCTTCCACATCCATCAAAATTTTACCTGCACATCCACTAATATCATTTATTGTATCCGTTGCTCCCGATGCGGTCTCCTCTACATTGGGGAGACTGGGCGCCTCCTAGCAGAGTGCTTTAGGGAACATCTCCGGGACACCCGCACCAATCAACCACACCGCCCCGTGGCCCAACATTTCAACTCCCCCTCCCACTCTGCCGAGGACATGGAGGTCCTGGGCCTCCTTCACCACCGTTCCCTCACCACCAGACGCCTGGAGGAAGAACGCCTCATCTTCCGCCTCAGAACACTTCAACCCCAGGGCATCAATGTTGTCTTCAGCAGCTTCCTCATTTCCCCTTCCCCCACCTCATCCTAGTTTCAAACTTCCAGCCCGCACTGTCCCCTTGACCTGTCTGGACTTGTCCGACCTGCCTATCTCCTTTTCCACCTATCCACTCCACCCTCTCCTCCCTGACCTATCACCTTCATCTCCTCCCCCACTCACCTATTGTACTCTATGCTATTTTCTCCCCACCCCCACCCTCCTCTAGCTTATCTCTCCATGCTTCAGGCTCTCTGCCTGTATTCCTGATGAAGGGCTTTTGCCCGAAACGTCGATTTTGCTGCTCGTCAGATGCTGCCTGAACTGCTGTGCTCTTCCAGCACCACTGATCCAGAATGTGTGTGTGTGTCTGTCTGGGTTGGGGGTTGTGAGTGTGAGAAAGTGTATGTGTGTGTGTAGTGAGTGCAGAGTGTCTTAAGTCTGTGAGGCTGTGCATGTGTGAGTATGGGAGTGTGTGTGTCTGTAAGGGTGTGTGTGGGTGTCTGTGTGCGCATCTGTGTGTATGTGTGTCCGTGTGTATGTGTGCATAGGAGTGCCTCTGTTTGTGTGTAGGAGTATCTGTGTGTGTGTATAGAGTGCAATGGTGGTCACCTGTAATGTGACATGAACCCAAGGTCCCGGTTGAGGCCCGCCCTATGGGTACCGAACTTAGCTATCAGTCTCTTTTCGCTGCTGCCTGTCCCGAAGTCTGCCTTGGAGGATGGTCACCCAAAGGTCCGAGGTCGAATGTCCTGGACCACTGAAGTGTTCCCCAACTGGGAGGGAACACTCCTGTCTGTTGATTGTTGCGCGGTGCCAATTAATCCGTTGTCGTAGCCTTTGCTCGGTTTCCCCAATGTACCATACCTCCGGGCATCCTTGCCTGCAACGTATAAGGTAGACAGCGTTGGCTGAGTCACATGAGTACCTGCCATGTACAAGGTGAGAGGTGTCCCCACACATGTCCACACTCTGACGCATCTTGCAGTGCCTACCATGACAGGGTTGTATGGAGTTGTCCTGAGAGCCGGGCAGCTTGCTACCAACAACGATCTGTTTGAGGTTTGGTGGTTGTTTAAAGGCAAGGAATTGATAGGTATTTTATAGGAATTTTTGCTATAAATTCTGTGTGTTATGATTGAGCCCTCCACTACCCACCTGATGAAGGAGCGATGCTCTGAAAGCTAGTGTGCTTCCAATTAAACCTGTTTGACTATAACCTGGAATAGCTGACAAGGGAAGTTTAGAGGTAACATAAAAGCAGAAGTAAAACCATACCATGTGGAGAAGGTTAGTGGCAGGCCAGAGGATTGGGAATCCTTTAAAATCCAAAAGAGGATAAATAAAAAAAAACAATAATTGGAGAGAAGATGAAATACAAGGGCAAGCCAGCTTGTAATAAAAAAACAAGATTGCAATTTTTTTTTAGATATCTAAAAGATAATAGAGAGACAAGAGTACACATTGAACAACTGGAAAATGAGGCTGGAGAAGTAGTAATGCGGAACAAAGAAATGATGGAGAATCTGAATATATACTTTACATCAGTTTTCACAGCAGAAGACACCAGTAGCATATCAGAACTTCAAAAGAGTCAGGGGCAGAGGTAAGTGTAGTGGCTATCACTAAGGAGAAGGTGCTGGGGAAGCAAAAGGGTTTAAGGTGGATAAATCACTTGAAAGAGATAACTGAGGAGATTGTGGAGATATTGGTGGTGATCTTCAAGGAATCACTGGAATCAGGAATGGTCCCAGAGGATTGGAAAGTGGCAAACATAACACCCCTGTTTAAGGAGGGAGGGAGCTTACAGGAAACTATAGACTGAATAGTCTGATCTTAGTTGTTGGTAAGACTTTAGTGTTCATTATTCAGGATAAGATTGCAGAGTACTTGGAAGTGCATGGTAAAATAGGGCTGAGTAAGCATAGCTTCATCAAGAGGAGGTCACACTCAACAAATCTGTTAGAATTCTTTTACGAAGTATCAAGGAAGTTCGACAAAGGAGAGCCAATGGATGTGATCTATTTGAATTTCCAGGAAGCTTTTGACAGGGTGCTGCACAGGAGGCTGCTAAATAGATAAGAGCCCATGATGTCAGAGGCAAGGTAATGGAATGGATAGAGGATTGCCTGAGTGGCACAAAGCAGAGAGTGGGGATAAAGGAGTATTTTTCAGTATGGTAGCAAGTGATTAGTGGGGTTCCACAGGGTCAATATTGGGGCCACGAATATTCATGTTATACATTAAAAATCTTGATGAAGGAACTGAGGGTATTGTTGCTAAATTTGCAGATGACACAAAGGTAGGTGGAGGGACAGGGTTGAGGTTGTGGGGAGGCTACAGAAGGATTTGGACAGGCTAGAAGAGTGTGCAGATGGAATACAATGTGGACAAGTGTGAGGTTGTGCACTTTGGTGTGAAGAATAGAGGCATAGACTATTTTTGAAGTGGGGAAAGGCTTCGGAAATCTGAAGCACAAAGAGACTTGGGAATTCTAGCTCAGCATTGTATTAAGATTAATGTGCAAGTTCAGTTAGTTGTAAGGTACGCAAAAGAAATTTTCCCATTCATTTCAAGAGGGCTAGAATACAAGAGCAGAGAAGTACTGCTGAGGCTGTATAAGACTCTGATCAGACTGCAATCAAAATATTGTGAGCAGTTTTGAGTCCTGTATCTAAGGAAGTATGTGCTGGTGTTGGAAGGTTTCCAATGGAGGTTTACAAGAATGATCCTGGGGATGATGGACTTGTCATATCAGGAATGGTTGGGGATTCTGCGTTTGTACTTGATTGAGTTTAGAAGGATGGGGGAGGGATGTGGGGGACGTCATTGAAACTAACAGTGGTCTGGAAGGAATGGATGTGGAGAAAATGTTTCATCTAGCAGGACAGCCTAGGGGCTGAGGGCATGACCTCAGAGTGAAGGGAACACTTTTAGAACAGTGATGACAAGGAATTTCCTCAACCAGGATGTGGCTAATCTGTACAATTCATTGCTATACAGAGCTGTGGAGGCCAAAACATTGTGGGCCCTTCAGAAGAGAAAGAGAGATTTTTAACTAATAATAGATCAAAGATTATGGGGAGAAGGCAAGAGAATGGGGTTGAGAAATGTATCTGAATGGTTGAGCAGACTCGATGGGCCAAATGGCCTAATTCTGTTCCTATGTCTTCAGGTCTTAAAACAAAACTCTACCTCAATGAAACTCTACCCCAACTAGCTCAGCAGGGGGATGGGAACCTGAGGCGTAGTTCCAGTGCACAGGAGGATGAGAGTAGAGAGGGTATGGACAGGATTTCATAGTCACAGGAGTGTGCTGGCAGACAGCAAGCTGGTTTGAAGTGTGTCGACTTCAATGCCAGAAGTATCCGGAATAAGTGAATTCGCAGCATGGATAGGTACCTGGGACTTCGATGTTGTGGCCATTTCGGAGATATAGTTAGAGCAGGGTCAGGAGTGGATGTTACAGATTCCAGGATTTAAATCTTTCATTCAGAACAGGGAAGGTGGTAAAAGAGGGGAGGTGTGGCCTTGTTAGTCAAGGACAGTATAACAGTGGCTGAAAGAACTTTTGACGAAGACTCATCTATTGAGGTGGTATGGGCTGAAGTTAGAAACAGGAGAGGAGAGGTCACATTGTTGGGATTTTTTCATAGGCCGCCACAGAGTTCCAGGGATGTGGAAGAGAGGATCAGCAAGATGGTTCTGGGTAGGAGTGAAAGGAACAGGATGGTCATTATGAGGGACTTTAACTTCTCCAATATTGACTGGAAATGCGAAAACTCTAATACGTCAGATGGATCAGTTTTTGTCCAATGTGTGTAGGAGGGTTTCCTGACATAGTATGTCGAAGGGCCAACAAGAGGGAAAGCCATACTGCATCTGGTGCTTGGTAATGAACCAGGCCAGGTGTTTGATTTAGTGGTAGGTGAACACTTTGGAGAGAGTGACCATAATTTGGTTACATTTCATTTAGCAATAGAAAGGAATAGATACATGCCACAGGTCAAGAGTTATCGATGGGACAAGGGCAATTATAATGCGATTAGGCAAGACTTAGGATGCATAGAATGGGGTAGCAAAATGCAGGGGATGGAGACAATTGAAATGGGGTGCTGGTTTAAGGAACAGATATTGCGTGTCCTTGATAGGTATATCAGGCAGGAAGGAAATGATGAGGTAAGAGAACCCTGGTTTACTGAAGAAATTGCATACCTTGTTAAGCAGAAGAAGGAGGCTTATGTGACGATGAAATGAGATGGTTCAGATGAGGTGATGGAGAGTTATAGATTAGCTAGGAAGAGCAATTAAGAAGAGCAAAGAGAGGACATGAGCAGTCTTTAGCACGTAGAATAAAGGACAACCCAAAAGCTTTCTATAGGTACGTGAGGAATAAAAGGATGACTAGGGAAGGAATAGGCAGAAGTGGATACTGCAGATGCTGGAGATTAGAGTCAAGGTTAGAGTGGGGCTGGAAAAGCACAGCAGGCCAGGCAGCATCCAAGGAGCAGGAAAGTCAACGTTTCGGACAAAAGCCCTTCATCAAGAATAGGATAGAAATAGGGCCAGTCAAAGACAGAAGTGATAAGTTGTGTGTGGACCCCGAAGAGATCGAAGAGGTGCTAACCAAATATTTTCACTCAGGAAAAGGAGAATATTGTAGAGGAGAAGAATGAGAAACTGGATATTAGACTTGAAAGGATCGTGGTTAGTAAAGAAGAGATGTTATCAACTCTAGAAGGAAAGTAGACAAGTCCCCTGCGCCGGATGGGATTTATCAAAGATTCTCTGGGAAGCTAGGGAGGAGATGTGTTGGGTGGGCGAAATGATATTTAGGTGGACAAGTCCCCAGGACTAAATGGGATCTATTCCAGGTTCCTGAGGGAGGCGGGAGAGGAAATAGCTAGGGCCCTGACAGATATCTTTGTGGCATTCTTAAACACAGGTGAGGTGCCGGAGGACTGGAGGGTTGTTCATGTTGTCCCCCTGTACAAGAAAGGTAGTAGGGATGTTCCAGGTAACTACAGACCAATGAGCCTGATGTCAGTGGTGGGAAAGTTGCTGGAGAAGGTACTGAGGGATAAAATATATTTATACTTGGAAAAGAATGGGCTTATCAGTGATAGGCAACATGGTATTGTGCGGGGTAGATCATGCCTTACCAACTTAATAGAGTTCTTTGAGGAAGTGACCAAGTTGATAGATGAAGGAAGGGCTGTAGATGTCATATACATGTATTTTAGTAAGGCGTTTGCTAAGGTTCCCCATGGTAAACTAATGAAGAAAGTGAAGTCACATGGTGTGCAGAGTGTTCTAACTAGGTGGATAAAGAACTGGTTGAGCAAGAGGAGACAGAGAGTAGTAGTTGAAGGGAGTTTCTCAAAATGGAGAAAGGTGACCAGTGGTGTTCCACAGAGGTCAGTGCTGGGGCCACTGTTGTTTGTATTATACATAACTGATCTGGAAGAGGACACTGTTGATCTGATCAGTAACTTTGCAGATGACACAAAGTTTGGTGGAGTAGCAGAAAGCATAAGGGACTGTCAAAGAATACAGGAGAATATAGATAGACAGGAGAGTTGGGCGGGAAAATGGCAGATGGAGTTCAATCCAGGCAAATGTGAGGTGATGCATTTTGGGAAGTCTAATTTTAGAGTGAACTATACTGTAAACAGAAGAGCCTTGGGAAAAGTTGATGAGCAGAGAGATCTGGGAGTTCATGTCCATTGTACCCTGAAGGTGGCTGTACAGGTGGATAGAGTGGTCAAGAAGGCATATGGTATGCTTGTCTTCGTCAGACAGGGTATTGAGTATAAGAACTGACAGATCATGTTAAAACTGTACAAGACTTTGGTTTCTCCACATTTAGAATACTGTGTACAGTTCTGTTTGCCACGTTACCAAAAGGATGTGGTCGCTTTGGAGAGGGTACAGAGAAGGTTTACGAGGATTTTGCCTGGTATGGAAGGTACTAGATATAAAGAGAGGTTGTGTAGGTTAGGATTGTTTTCATTAGAAGAAAGGAGATTGAGGGGGGACCTGATTTAAGTCTACAACATCATGGAGGGTATAGATAGGGTAGATAGAGAAAAGCTTTTTCCTAGGGTGAGGGATTCAATAACAAGAACTCACGCATTCAAGGTGAGAGGTGAAAGGTTTAAGGGGGATATATGCGACAAGTACTTTACACAGAGGGTGGTAGGTGCCTGGAATGCATTGCCTGCAGAGATAGTAGAGGCAGGCACGGTAGATTCATTTAAGGTGTGTCTGGACAGATGCATGAGTAGGTAGGGAGCAGAGGGACACAAATGCTTACGGCTATAGGTTTAGACAGTGGATTTGGATCGGCTCAGCCTTGGTGGGCTGAAGGGCCTGTTTCTGGGCTGTAAATTTTCTTTGTTCTTTGACTGGAGGATTGCAAATGTTGTGCCCTTGTTCAAGAAGGGCAGTAGAGATGACCCAGGTAATTACAGACCAGTGAGCCTTACATTTGTTGTAGGAAATGTTTTGGAAAGGATTATAAGAGGTAGGATTTATAATCATCTAGCAAGTGACAATTTGATTTCAGATAGTCAATATGGTTTCGTCAAGGGCAGGTCATGTCTCACGAACCTCATTGAGTTTTTTGAGAAGGTGACCAAGCATGTGGTTGAGGGTAGGGCAGTTGACATGGTGTACATAAACTTCAGTAAAGCCTTTTCTAAGGTTCCACATAGTAGGAGAAAATGCAGAGGCTTGGGATTGAGGGTGATTTAGCAGTTTGGATTAGGAACTAGCTTTCTGAAAGAAGGCAGAAAGTGGTGATTGATGGAAAATATTCAGCCTGGAGTCTGGTTACAAGTGGTGTGCCACAAGGATCTGTTTAGGACCACTGCTGTTTGTCATTTTTATAAATGACTTTGACGCAGGCATAGGTGGATGAGTTAGTAAGTTTGCAGATGACACTAAAGTCATTGAAGTGATGGACAGTGTGGAAGAATGTTGCAGGTTGCAGAGGGACTTGGATAAACTGCAGAACTGGGTTGAGAGGTGGCAAATGGCGTTCAATGCAGATAAATGTGAGGTGATTCACTTTGGGAAGAATAACAGGAAGGCAGAATACTGGGTCAGTGGAAAGATTCTTGATAGCGTGGATGTGCAGAGGGATCTTGGAGTCCATGTACATAGATCCCTGAAAGTTGCCATCCAGGTTGATAGTGCTGTTGAGAAGGCATACAGTGTGTTAGGTTTCATTGGTAGAGAGATTGAGTTCTGGAGCCATAACGTCATGCTGCAACTATACAAAATGCTACTGCAGCCTCACTTGGAATATTGCGTACAGTTCTGGTTGCCCCATTACAGGAAGGATGTGGAAGCATTGGAAAAGGTGCAGAGGAGATTTACCAGGATGTTGTCCAGCCTGGAGGGAAGGTCTTATGAGGAAAGACTGAGAGATTTGGGTCTGTTCTCATTGGAGAGAAGAAGGCTAAGAGGGAATTTGATAGAGACATACAAGATGATCAGAGGATTAGAAAGGGTAGACAGTGAAAGTCTTTTTCCTAGGATGATGACATCAGCTTGTACAAGGGGGCATAACTACAAATTGAGGGGTGATGTATATAAGACAAATGTCAGAGGCGGGTTCTTTACTCAGAGAGTGGGAAGGGCGTGGAATGCCCTACCTGCCAATGTAGTTAACACAGCTACATTAGGGAGATTTAAACAATCCTTGGATAAGCACATGGATGATGATGGGATAGTGTAAGGGGATGGACTTAGATTAGTTCACAGCTCGGCACAACATCAAGTGTCAAAGGGCCTATTCTGTGCTGTATTGTTCGATGTTATTTTAGGGGCTGGAGGTGATTTCCTTGAATTCCAGGAGCAGCAATGACTGTTTTATATGCTGTTGTATTGTTTTGGAACTTTGGAAAAAAAAGTCAAAACAACAGCAGTTTTAAAAGGGAGAAGAGCAGACAAAGGAAGCACATGGTGAGGACAGTGCAGGAGAAAGAGAGAGAGAGAGAGAGAGAGAGAGAGAGAGAAAGAAACTGACACCACAGTGTACCTGCACAGTTACTGCCTTTGCTGTTTGAATTTATGTATCGCTGGACATTGGAGTGCATCTGGGAAAATTAACAGTGAAATTCACAACTGATCTTGGAGGAACTGTTGGACGAAGTTCACAGCAAAGAATCAGATCAGTGAATTGTTGTTTTAAGTGTGGCCGACAGAAAGTCTGTAGTAGTGAGTAGAGTGGATTCTTTTTGATTATATGTTTTTGGAGATATGTCTCTTGATTAATTTTAAAATATAAGCTATAAATATTAATTTAACCTGGGGCAGTGTTTGTAGAGGAATAAGACGGTGTTATTTTTTGGCTCTGTAGATTGTGAAGGTGCACAAATGGCCTTTAGTAGAGTGATATGTGCTTCTTGTCAGATGTGGGAGTTTAAAGAGAGTTGAAGGGTTACTGTGGATTATATCTGCAATAAATACGGTTGGTTACGAATCTTATCAGATCGAATGGATCGGTTGGAGAGACAATTAGAAGCAATGAGGAATTTGCAACAGCAACAGAATGTGATGGATGGCAGTTATAGGAATGGGGAAAGTCTCAGATACAGTCACATAGATGGGTTAACTCCAGGAAAGGTAAGAGAGGTAGGCAGCTAGTGCAGGAGTCTTTTGTGGATATACTCATTTCAAACAGGTATGCTGTTTTGGAAAATGTAGGGGGTGATGGATTCTCAGGGGAATGTAGCACGAACAGCCAAGTTTCTGGTATTGAGACTGGCTCTAAAGCAATGAGGGGTACATTGGGTTCCAAGAGATCAATTGTGTTAGGGGCTTCTGTAGTCTGAGGTACAGACAGATGTTTCTGTGGCCAGCAGTGAAAAAGCAGAATGGTGTGTTGCTTCCCTGGTGCCAGGATCAAGGATGTCTCAAAGAGGGTGCAGAATGTTCTCACGGGGGAGAAGGGCCAGCAGGAGGTCATTGTACATATTGGCACCAACGACATAGGAAGGGAAAAGGTTGAGATTCTGAAGGGAGATTACAGAGAGTTAGGCAGAAATTTAAAAAGGAGGTCCTCGAGAGTAGTAATATCTGGATTATTCCGGGTGCTACGAGCAAGTAAGGGCAGGAAGAGGAGGATAGAGCAGATGAATGCATGGCTGAGGAGCTGGTGTATGGGAGAAGGATTCACATTTTTGGATCATTGGAATCTCTTTTGGGGGCGAAGTGACCTGTACAAGAAGGATGGATTGCACCTAAATTGGAAGGGGACTAGTATGCTTGCAGGGAAATTTGTGAGAGCTGCCCGGGAGGATTTAACATAGTAAGGTGTGGGGGGTGGGACCCAGGGAGATAGAGAGGAAAGAGATCAATCTGAGACTGGTACAGTTGAGAACAGAAGTGAGTCAAACAGTCAGGGCAGGCAGGGACAAGGTAGGACTAATAAATTAAACTGCATTTATTTCAATGCAAGGGGCCTAACAGGGAAGGCAGATGAACTCAGGGCATGGTTAGGAACATGGGACTGGGATATCATAGCAATTACAGAAACATGGCTCAGGGATAGGCAGGACTGGCAGCTTAATGTTCCAGGATACAAATGCTACAGGAAGGATAGAGAAGCAGGCAAAAGAGGAGGGGGAGTGGCGTTTTTACAGCTGTGCTGAGGGAGGATATTCCTGGAAATACATCCAGGGAAGTTATTTGGGTGAAACTGAGAAATTAGAAAGAATGATCACCTTATTGGGATTGTATTATAGACCTCCTAATAGTCAGCTGAAAATTGAGAAACAAACTTGTAAGGAGATCGCAGCTATCTGTAAGAATAATAGGGTGGTTATGGTAGGGGATTTTAACTTTCCAAACATAGGCTGGGACTGAAAATGTGTTGCTGGAAAAGCGCAGCAGGTCAGGCAGCATCCAAGGAACAGGAGAATCGACGTTTCGCGCATAAGCCCTTCTTCAGGACCTCAGGCTTATGCCCGAAACGTCGATTCTGCTGTTCCTTGGATGCTGCCTGACCTGCTGTGCTTTTCCAGCAACACATTTTCAGCTCTGATCTCCAACATCTGCAGCCCTCACTTTCTCTCATAGGCTGGGACTGCCATAGAGTTAAGGGTTTAGATGGAAAGGAATTTGTTAAATGCGTACAAGACAATTTTCTCATTCAGTATGTGGATGTACCTACTAGAGAAGGTGCAAAACTTGACCTACTCTTGGGAAATAAGGCAGGGCAGGTGACTCAGGTGTCAGTGGGGGAGCACTTTGGGGCCAGTGACCACAATTCTATTAGATTTAAAATAGCGATGGAAAAGGATAAACCAGATCTAAAAGTTGAAGTTCTAAATTGGAGAAAGGTCAATTTTGACAGTATTAGGCAAGAATTTTCAAAAGTTGATTGGGGGCAGATGTTCGCAGGTAAAGGGATGGCTGGAAAATGGGAAGCCTTCAGAAATGAGATAATGAGAATCCAGAAAAAGTATATTCCTGTCAGGGTGAAAGGAAAGGCTGGTAGGTGTAGGGAATGCTGGATGACTAAAAAAATTGAAGGTTTGGTTAAGAAAAAGAAGGAAGTATGTGTCAGGTATAGACAGGAGATACCGAGTGAAGGCAGTAGGAGTGTACTTCAGAGGGAAATCAAGCGGGCAAAAAGGGGACATGAAATAGCTTTGGCAAATAGAATTAAGGAGAATCCAAAGAGTTTTTATAAATACGTTAAGGACAAAAGGGTAACTAGGGAGAGAATAGGGCCCCCCAAAGATCAACAAGATGGCCATTGTGTAGAGCTGCAGAAAATGGGGGAGATACTAAATGTGTATTTTGTATCAGTATTTACTCTGGAAAAGGATATGGAAGATATAAACTGTAGGGAAATAGATGGTGACATCTTGCAAAATGACCAGATTACAGAGGTGGAAGTGCTGGATGTCTTGAAACAGGTAAAGGTGGATAAATCCCCATGACCTGATCAGGTGTACCCTAGAACTTTGTGCGAAGCAAAAAAAGTGGTTGCTGGGCCTCTTGCTGAGATATTTGTATCATCGATAGTCACAGGTGAGGTGCCAGAAGACTGGAGGTTGGCTAACCTGGTGCCACTGTTTAAGAAGGGTGGTAAGGACAAGCCAGGGAACTATAGACCAGTGAGCCTGACATCGGTGATGGGCAAGGTTTTGGAGGGAATCCTGAGGGACAGGATGTATATGTATTTGGAAAGGCAAGGACTGATTGGGGATAGTCAACATGGCTTTGTGCATGGGAAATCATGTCTCACAAACTTGATTGAGCTTTTTGAAGAAGTAACAAAGAGGATTGATGAGAGCAGAGTGGTAGATGTGATCTATGTGGACTTCAGTCAGGCATTTGACAAGGTTCCCCATGGAAGACTGATTAGCAAGGTAAGATTTCACAGAATACAGGGAGAACTAGCCATTTGGATATAGAACTGGCTCAAAGGTAGAAGACAGAGCATGGTGGTGGTAGAGGGTGTTTTTCATTCTGGAGGCCTGTGACCAGTGGCGTGTCACAAGGATTGGTGCTGGGTCCTCTACTTTTTGTCATTTACATAAATGATTTGTATGTGAGCATAAGAGGTACAGTTAGTAAGTTTGCAGATGACACCAAAATTGAAGGTATAGTGAACAGTGAAGAAGGTTACCTCAGATTACACAGGATCTAGACCAGATGGGCCAATGGGCTGAGAAGTGGCAGACGGAGTTTAGTTCAGATAAATGCGAGGTGCTGCATTTTGGGAAAGCAAATCTTAGCAGGACTTATACACTTAATAGTAAGGTCCTAGGGAGTATTGCTGAACAAAGAGACCTTGGAGTGCAGGTTCATAGATCCTTGAAAGTGGAGTCGCAGATAGATAGGAGAGTGAAGAAGGCGTTTGGTATGTTTCCCTTTATTGGTCAGAGTATTGAGTACAGGAGTTGGAAGGTCATGTTGCAGCTGTACTGGACATTGGTTAGGCCACTGTTGGAATATTGCATGTAATTCTGGTCTCCTTCCTATCGGAAAAATGTTATGAAACTTGAAAGGGTTCAGAAAAGATTTGCAAGGATGTTGCCAGGGTTGGAGGATTTAAGCTATCGGAAGAGGCTGAACAGGTTGGGGCTGTTTTCCCTCGAGTGTCGGAGGCTGAGTGGTGACCGTATAGAGGTTTACAAAATTATGAGGGGCATGGATAGAATAAACAGACAAAGTCTTTTCCCTGGGGTCAGGGAGTCCAGAACTAGAGGGCATAGGTTTCGGGTGAGTAGGGAAAGATATAAAAGAGACCAAAGGGTCAACTTTTTCATACAGAGGGTGATATGTGTATGGAATGAGCTGCCAGAGGATGTGATGGAGGCTGGTACAATTGTAACATTTAAGAGGCATTTGGATGGGTATGTGAATCGAAGGAATTGGAGGGATATGGGCCAGGTGCTGGCAGGTGGGACTAGATTGGGTTGGGATATCTGGTCGGCATGGACGAGTTGGACCGAAGGGTTTGTTTCCATGCTGTACATCTCTATGACTCTATGACTGTATGTTCTATGTAATGGCAGAAAGGTCAGTAAAACAGAGGACGAGATGTAAGTTGAATGCAAAAGAGCCACAGGTTATGCATGTCGTGATTTTGTATTTACATAATGAGTTATTGTAACCTGAGATATGCTCCCTGATAGGATGATGGGAGCAAATTCAGTGGTAACAAGCAAAAGGAAATTGGATAAATACTTGAACAGAGGAAACAAATGAGGTGAGCCAGCAGATATGTGATGGGATGAATAGCCTTCCTTCTGCAATGCATCATGCTATGATTTTGGGGTCCACAATCTTTAAATATAGTAACACAAAGGCAGAATGTTTGATCAACAGTGACTTTAGAAGCAAGATGTAAACGAATTGTAATAGAGTGTGCAGACAGGCAGCAAGTGCAATGTACAAGTGAGAGGTTTTGGGAGGAAAACTAAGAAATGGACCAGTTAAAGCAGGGAATAATGAGTGAGAGCTAAGAATTTAAATATGTAATTCCCTGAGAGGGAAGAAAACCAGGAAAAGACTTATATTTTGTATTTTGTAAATAAACGCATAGAATAAAATCTTTACAAGGAGGAAGTGAGGACTGCAGATGCTGGAGATCATAGACGAAAGGTGTGGTGCTGCAAAAAGCACAGCCGGTCAGGCAGCATCAAAGGAACTTCCCGATGAAGGCTTGTGCTCAAAACATCGACGCTCCTGCTCCTCGGATGCTGCCTGACTGGCTGTGCTTTTCCAACATCTTACTTTTTGTCTCGAATCGTTACAATGCAGGAAGAGGCTGCACTGACCCACGGATGAGCATCCCACCCAGACCCACTGCACTCCACTCTATCTTTATAACCCCGCTTGGGGTTTTTAACCAGGCCATCTTCCTTCTCAATCACTGTTCTGCTTGGAAGGTTTGTCTGCGGGATCAACGTTTTTGTAGGCTTTCCTCGCTGCCTCAGCAGTGTGTAAGTCATGTGTTCGGGTCCAATTTGTCATGTTATAGATGTCCGCACAGTTCAATCTAGTTTACCAAAGGCTCCTGTGAACTGTCTCCACAGGCGCCTGGTAAATGCAATTGTGTGATCTCCTTTTTGCTGTTAAAAAGTTTGCTGCTGGAAAAGTAGAGCCCACAACATTTTGCTACCTACACTGGTTTAACCCTTCCACAGGGTCTCCCCTGTTGTATCCCACAGTGGAAGGTTTGCTGTTTTGCCATTCTGCAGCTCCCCTCCTCCCACATCCTGTGGATTGTACAAGGCAGAATGGTGCACTCAGCTCAGCCACATTAACATTACTTTGACCACCTCGACATCATCGAGCCCATGGGAAAGCCCTTTGTTGGTGGGTGCTGTCGAAAAATACATGGGTGTCAGCTGTGAGCATTCCCTAGATTCCCACAATATTTACTCTCTATTTCACTCTATCCATCTGAGAAAGAATATTATCTGGTATGATCGACATGTTTGAATAGGGCCATTGGAATCTCCTTGCTCTCTGACATGGACTGGCTCTCTTCCACAAAGGTGGATCTTATGAATCAGGGTGGGTCTTCTCCTGGATCTTCTCATATTGCTGCATGGTCTTCGAAGGCGAGTCTTCATTAAGTCTTCATTGAGGTTGTGATAGAATCCCTACAGAGTCCCTACAGTGTGGAAACAACCCTTTGACCTAACAAGTCCACACCGACCCTCTGAAGAGTAACTCACCCAGACCCATTCCCCTACCCTATACTCACCCCTGGCTAATGCACCTAACCTTAACATTGCTGAACACTATGGGCAATTTAGCAAGGCCAATTCACCTAACTTGCACATCTTTAGACTCTGGGAGGAAACTAGAGCACCTGGAGAAACCAGAGTCTGAAGAAAACCCACGCAGACACGGGGAGAATGTGCAAACTCCACACAGACAGTCACCTGAGACTGGAATCAAACCCAGGTCCCTGGCCCTGTGATGTCCAGGTGTGTGTTTTTATCCCTCTTCCATTGGACCTTCCAGAATATTCATTGGTCTTTGGTCAATGGGGTCATGAGCTGGGTTTAAATCATCCAATGGGATCACGCGAACACTCTTTGATGTTGCTATATCAGAAGGTGTACATACACTTTGATTGACACTTTGTCCAATACATGACCTTCAGGCTGGTTATATCCGGTTCTCCTTAAACCTTTGTAACTCCTTTGTTCTTGGTTTCCATTATGTTCTGCAGCGAATAGCTGCTGGCTGCTATTTAATTTAGTTTGGCCAATTTTCTGTCAGGCTTAATTTCTCCACCTGTGGGCCATTTGATCCATCTTTTAAGTAGCTGTGGAATTAGTTCTCTTCTTTTCCCATTTTTTCTTTTGCATTTCAAGTATTTATCCGATTGTTTCCGTAATTTATTATAAAATCGGCTTCCACCACCCTTTCAGGCAGTGCATTCCAAGCATAACAACTGATTACGTGCAATAATACTTCTTATCATCCTTCTGCTATTTGTTTGCCAATTATGATAAACCCATTTGCTCACCCTCTTGCCAATGGAAACATTTTCTCTTTATGAATAGTTTTGACAGTGTAAATAATGTTGAACTGCTCTATTAATTTACCCCTAAATGTTCTCTGTCCAATTGCAAACAAACCTAGCTTCTTTGGTTTTTCCATGTAATGGAAACCCTTAATTCTTGATTGCATAGTGGTACATTATCTGCTTCTCTTTTCTAATAGGGCCTTGATGTTCTTCCTAAAATGTGATGTGCAGATTGGAGGTGATATTCCAGCTGAGAACAGAACCAGAAGTTCCATGATATTGGAACATGTACTGAGCCAAGCAGGAAACATTAGAGGAAAGGGATTTCAATTAAGCCAGCGAAAACAGGAAGGGTGGGAAGAGCTAAATCAGAAAGCAAAATAGTTCATACAGAACATAAGCTGATGGCGATCTGAAATAGAAAATATAACAGAGCCACCAGAAGCTAAATCATCTGAAGGAAGAACATAAACTAACCCTCTTCAGCAATGATAACAAATATCTTATCTTAATGAAATAATCTGTTGGATGAAAAGTGGTTCCTTTAAAGTAGCAGGCCAAGATTTTGTTTCGCCAGGGAATTGTCCCGACAAGACTGACCCATGCACCGACTTTTATTACTATTTCCCAACATTATGCGCAAATATATTTTGGCAAGGAATTCCAGCATTTGATCATTACGTTGGAATATACATTGTGGGGAACATTGGAGGGAAAATGTAGGACAGAACCTTACAGAGGTAGCAGATCTTCTGGCTGGAGAATAAGTAAGAGCCTGTGTTGTTTCTTTCAGAGAAGGCATGGCAGATCCTGCTCCACTCTAGCCTTGAGACAGCAGCAGTGGGCCATCCCTTGGGGTTAGTGACCCAGTCAATCAGACATTGGCAGATCAATTGAACAGCAGCGTCACTGGGGAGATGGTGGTTGCTTTCAATACAATACCCAGTCAAGTCCCATGTTTGTCACTGGATCCCAGGCTCAGGTGAGAGATAGTTAGGCAATGGGAGAGTAGGCGGAGAGGGGGTGGGTGGGATTAGAGGGTGTATGTCTCAGAGCAGTGGGCATGAATTGTTCACGTGAGAAGCTCCCTTGAGAAGGAGGGAGGCCATCTGCCATGGATCAAAGTTGGGAATGTGGTGGGAGTCCACCTGTAATGTTATTGTCACATTTTGCAGTCCTGAACTCCCCCTTTTTACCAATATAAAGCCCGCAAAAGGTTATGGAAGATTTGTCTATTCAGGATGATGTTGAAATTATGAGGCCTGTTATACAGTATCTGTGCTGGAGTACACTTAAGCATGGCAACTATTATTTCTCCATGATTATAGAAAGCTGCAAATGCTCAGTATCTGATGCAGACAATGTGTACGATAACATGATGTGAATAGCCCAGAGCACAGAAGAGGCTGTGCAACCCTTGTGCAAAAAAACTCCTTAAAATATTAAAGTTTATGATAATGCGATCATATAGAGTCATAGAGTCATAGAGATGTAGAGCATGGAAACAGACCCTTCGGTCCAACCTGTCCATGCCGACCAGATATCCCAACCCAATCTAGTCCCACCTGCCAGCACCCGGCCCATATCCCTCCAAACCCTTCCTATTCATATACCCATCCAAATGCCTCTTAAATGTTGTAATTGTACCAGCCTCCACCACATCCTCTGGCAGCTCATTCCATACACACACCACCCTCTGCGTGAAAAGGTTGCCCCTTAGGTCTCTTTTGTATCTTTCCCCTCTCACCCTAAATCTGTGCCCTCTAGTTCTGGACTCCCTGACCCCAGGGAAAAGACTTTGTCTATTTACCCTATCCATGCCCCTCATAATTTTGTAAACCTCTATAAGGTCACCCCTCAGCCTCTGATGCTCCAGGAAAAACAGCCCCAGCCTGTTGAGCCTCTCCCTATAGCTCAAATCCTCCAACCCTGGCAACATCCTTGTAAATCTTTTCTGAACCCTTTCAGGTTTCACAACATCTTTCCGATAGAAAGGAGACCAGAATTACACGCAATATTCCAACAGTGGCCTAACCAATGTCCTGTACAGCTGCAACATTGCCTCCCAACTCCTGTACTCAATACTCTGACCAATAAAGGAAAGCATACCAAACGCCTTCTTCACTATCCTATCTACCTGCGACTCCACTTTCAAGGAGCTATGAACCTGCACTCCAAGGTCTCTTTGTTCAGCAACACTCCCTGGGACCTTACCATTAAGTGTATAAGTCCTGCTAAGATTTGCTTTCCCAAAATGCAGTACCTCGCATTTATCTGAATTAAACTCCATCTGCCACTTCTCAGCCCATTGGCCCATCTGTTGTAATCTGAGGTAACCCTCTTCGCTGTCCCCTACACCTCCAATTTTGGTGTCATCTGCAAACTTACTAACTGTACCTCTTATGCTCGTATCCAAATCATTTATGTAAATGACAAAAAGTAGAGGACCCGGCACCGATCCTTGTGGCACTCCACTGGTCACAGGCCTCCAGTCTGAAAAACAACCCTCCACCACCACCTCTGAAGTATATAAAAACATGTCCAGATAGTAAACATAGACATTGTCATTGAATGAAACACCATTCCCATTGGTTAGCCATTTTCTTTTAAAAGCATTATTAAATGTTTGACTTGTTTTGCAGAGCCACTGTGCTTGTTAACACCTTTCAATACTTCTCTGCTGAATCATTGTTGGCCCATAGAGATACTGTACTGTTTTGTTGCATTGCCAGAAATGAACATATTGAAGAAACATTTAAAACTGGATTCCAACTGTCCTCTCTGCCCGTCTCCCTGGTGAGATTTCACTTTGTCTTTCTAAATCGAGGATAGGTTTATTCCCCTGCCCACCGACATTGCATTTTCAAGTTTTACAGGAAAGGAAGGAATGTAACAAACAATGTTGTTGGCACTTAACAAGTTACTGAGAACTTTCTCTTACAGTCTACAGCTGATAGAATCAGGTCCTGTTTGAAACAATCAGCACTCAGCCACTAAAAGGCACCAAGGAAGCTATCATAGCAAGGAACTATGTGTTGGACATTGGGGAGGGGTTGTTTGTCAGTGTCCATGGGTAATCAGTGCTTTGGACTTTTCATGTCACTGAGTCATTACCAGCAGGGGAGTATCTGTCAAATATCCCAAATGCATGTACAAGTTTACATTATACATATCACATTGGTCTGTTCGATTTGGTCAATAAATTCAGCTATTTCTCCATGAAAGATGTAAGGCAGCCCTGCACTTTTTTACCTCCTCGCTTGATATTCCAACATCACAGTGTTAATGAGGAGATACAGCAATCTCCTTCATGAATAGATGAGGTCCCATTCCGGCTCACTACAGCTACAATATAATGCACTTGAACATCTATTACCCCAGCAGTTGTCATAAAGTCATTTTGTGCACAGATGTGATGCCACCATTATTTCAAATAGATGTTTGGTTGCTGCAAGCACACTACAGATGTGATTACTTTGCCTGTATCACAGCAGGACTTTATGTCGTGTTATACTTCAGTGTGTGCCTGTGAATGAGTGGGTAAGGAGATTAAGAATCAAAAGCAAAAGTTAATTCTGTTTGTGAGCTAGAGGTGGGTGTAGAAGTCCCAATGTTCACCTTTGCCATTGTCTTCATCTCTTGCATTCACAGTCAGACTCACCAGGACCGTGAGCTGACAAACAGTCAATGGCCTTAATAGAGGTGAACCTGTTGTTACCTGCATGTGATGTTACGTTGGCTTTCCCACACGGGCAGAAAGAAAACAGATGTGCATTGATATATGAGATTGTGGATCAGGCAAATGCAGTGGCCTTACGTGAGTCTGTATACAGGTTAACTGTTTTGGCAGTGTACCAGAACTGGATTTTCCATTTGAAGTCAGGAGGACTGGAGACCCTGACCCTGCACCACAGGAATAGACTTCTGAAGCCATTTTTCAGTGCCAGATGGATTAATGGCCAGAGCCCCGACTTGTTGTCCAGTTAAAGTTGATAAAAGGATATACTTCTGTGGATGGCGAGGAGGCAATGACACACTACCTGAGGTGGGACCTCTCAATATGTACAGGGAAGTGAGAGAGAAAGAGAGAGAACAAAAAAGAAGTGCCCTTTCAATGTTTCTTACTAATATAAAACTATCCCTGTTAGTCTCTATTCTGGAATGGGAACTTCTTCGAACAGGACAGCCACGGTTTTGATCATCACAGTATTGATGGCTGCAGAAGAAAGGGACTTTGAAATAATCCACTGGATCATTGTCCCCTGGCCTACCATTTGGATATCATATCCCCTCATTGGCCACATCACATCTGGCGATTGGATAATTCAAGCCAATTTGGGAGACAGGACATTAATAGGCTCCTCAATGCCTGGTCCACAGTTTAGAGGATGGTAGCTCTTTCACCTTGCCCCAAACTTTACCAAAAAGATTCATGGACAAAATTCGGCCATTGCTGAGTGCTTACTCAGTGACTTCACTCAGAGAAGACGTCTTAGAGAAGCTATATCATGGTCACTTGTGTGTCATCAAATGTAGAATTCAGGCTAGTCATCAGTCTGAGGGCCCAGAATTTTAAATTCTATTGAAGAAATTATTTCCAAATGCCAAATATAGGCAACACATCAGAACAGAGACAAGCATAGGTGTCAAATAAATTTGTAAAATTGCCATAGGAATGGATGGAAATAATCTATTTGTCTTCAATGGCAAGTCATATTTAATTGTCATTGGCTTACTTTTCAGATCAGTAAAAGCTAAGAAGTTACATAATGTAACTATGAAGCAGTCATCAGAAGATTGAAAGAGACTTGTACAACTTGTGGAAGTCTGGGTGCAGTTGCTTTTGACAACGGAACTCTATTTAAAAAAGAATGCTTCAATTTCTTTGCTGTGTTATGAAGACTTCATATTTAATAAATCAGGTAAAAAAGTTTGGTTACAACCTTTACGTGGTTAAAAATCACACAACACCAGGTTATTGTCCAACAGGTTTATTTGGAAACACTAGCTATTGAAGCGCTGCTTCTTTCTCAGGTGGTTGTCATTGCCATCCAAATTATGGCAACCTTTATATATATAATTTGTAATGATATACTGAGGGTACTCATTTCTATATAATTTGCATTACAGCTTTTGTTGTCTCACCCAAGATTTTAACTTGATACGTGGGTAAGGAAAGTCTATACTAAGGAAGAGAAACACTTCAAGGAAAGGTGTGATCTTTATCTCTGCTGACTTCTGTTAGATCAGAGATTTAATTGACCTAATGGCACTTGCTGAAGAGCCTTGCATTGATGTAACCGCAGGAGGGTAGAGAAAAGATTATTTGTTTCTTCACCATTATTACCACCTGGATTGGGCTGATAATGTTATTTCTATGAGAAAAGAGGTTGTTTTTATTCAGGATGGCTGACTTAGGCCACTTGATAACAGGTACAAAAGTGCAAAGCATGCTCCACCCATTCTTACTCGAAATAATGTTCAGTCTGCAATAGGACCTTGACTTGCATCTTTTAATGAGGCCTCTGCCGACTTCAGGTATTCTTATGAAGGCCTTGGGCAATATGACAGCAGTTAGTTGGTATGAGATCTAAGATAATAATCTGATCAAAGCAAACCCAAATTCTACGCGGCAGTTTGAGAATTTAATGCCTTCCTTTAATGTTTAGTGTAGTGAGGGCATTTAATTAAGTGGAAGCCACCTCTGTTTCCTTGCTGCTGACCTGTTTAAAGCCATCCTGTAATCACTCACCTCTGGCTGGGGATCCAGTCACGTCTGAGGCCTCAGGTGGCTGTCGCACCAACAGCAGCAGCTTCTGTGTAGACCTCTGATTGCAGGTAGCTCTCAGCAAGCAGACCCTCACCCCGAGGTCCATGATTCTGGGCAAGGCCTTTTACTTCCTATCACATGCCTGACTGACCTAAAGAATTGGTTTCAAAGAGATGACATTGGAATCTTGCAGGGTTAGGGCCAAAAATCAAATGGCCTGATAATACTCCTGACCAGAGCTCCTGACCCCTAATGAAAATGCAGACATCAAAGATCCCCTGGAGGCCCAGACTCTAGCTATTGGACTCCTATGCAAAAGCTCTTGCCAGCTCTCCGGCCATGGCCTTCATTAAATACCACCTTTTGATTTTTCTAAAATCGGACCAAAATGAATAATAGCCTCCTTTTGTGCTTTTTATCCTACAAGTTAGGAACATGGAATTGAATTGCAGCATAATTGCTCGCCAGTGGTCAGAAATCCAGTCTTTCCTCTGATGCAGTGAGTAATCTATCTCTGAGGAATTTTTAAAACTGGTAGCCTTTAAATCATGATTCTAGTTAGATACTAAAAAGAACATTCATTTTTTGTTTACTGACTGAAAGTTGAGGTTTTAAACTTAATACGAGAAATTTAATTTAAAATCTGCTCATAAAAGTCTTCAATTTTCTCTTTACATTTTCAAAAATCCGCAGTGGGGGCTTTGAAAATTACAATTTGAGAATTGCCTAGTCTGCACTTAGTTTAAATATCACTGATGACTGTAGTTTGGAAGCTCCTGCTGGGAAGAAAATGGAGAGATTCAAAACAAATTTCTCATTACAAATTCCAGTTTTTAAAGGTGAAAGTCACCATCAGAAGCAAAAAAATCCATTAAGCAGCATTTTCCTTTTTAAGAACTGCCATCTTTCCAGGTGGTAGTTTGAAAGGAGTGGCATTGCAGTCATATCAGTAGGGCAGGTGTTGAATAGGACTGTATGGCTGAGCATTTCATCCACTCTGCTGATAATTAGGAATTTCAAATATTTAAAGCTTGTATATTATCCATCATCCCTGTCCCTGGTTACTGATCCATTTATGCCTCCTTCCTAAGATTCTGATCCTTAATTTAAGTTCTTCCATGACCTTGCCCCTCCTATCTTTATGGTTTTCTTTGATCCTCCATTTCTAGACTACTGGGTGTCTGATTTTCATCCCTCCACTACAGATGGTTGTACTTTCAGGTGTAAAGTTCCAAATTACTCCCTGGACTGCTCTGCTTCCTATCTCTACATCCTCCTTCTTAAAAAAACTGATCAAAAGCCACTTCAGACCTCTTTTCTCCTTTGCTCAATTTTGATGTTCCTGTGAAGCACATTGGGACGTTTTACTTTGTAAATAGTGTCATATAAATGCAGTTGTATTTTTATTTGATTAGTAGCTTTGTCTCCATTTGAGCTACAGCAATGTGGCAATCCAATTATATTATATCAGAAGTTCTAATAATGTGGATAATTAAAATTATTGTGCAGGGCATACATGGTCAGCAGTCACACGTAATAAATTTAAATTCACAAATTAACTTGGGCAGATCAGTCATGAGTGAGTCAAGATAATATTCATGAATGAAGATATCAATAAATTATTTCCTGTTGTAATGGCAGGGTAAGATGCTATTACATATGAACTGAATTATCCCTTTTGTCACATTCCTGCTTTACTAGTCGCACAAATAAGGACCAATATTTTAATTCCATCCCTTATTAACATTTAAATTACATTTTCTTCATTTCAAAATGTTAATCTCCACTTTGTGTTAAAGGACAGATATATTTCGAAACACTGAAGCAAGTAAAAAAAAACTTCTGCTGAGCCCTTGTGTTGAAGCACTATTGATTCCCGCTTTTAGAATCCACAAAGTGCCCAAACTGTATAGCGTGTCTTGATCAGTGCACAAAACTCAATAAGCTTCTGATTTTGATTTAACGGGGACACTGACTGGAACAATGGGTGCAATCTTATGCTACTTCTGGGAGCAGGAAGCTTGCTGGGATGAAACTAAGGGTTTATGTTCTCGAAAGGTTGAAGGTGGGTTGAGCTTTTCAGTGGCAAGTATTGGTAATCTCTCCTGAAGGCATATAAGCCCCTTTTTTCTAGATGATGTCAAGTTTCTTGAATGGTATTGGAGCTGCTGTCATCCAGACAAATGGGTAGTATTCCATCACACGCCTGACTTGTGCTTTGTAGTTGATGGACAGACTTTGGGGAGTCAGGAAACGGTCAATACTGGAGTTGGAGTGAGATGTCACTGCTCTGTCCCCCTTGGGGAGGGTTGGTCTGTGTAACAGGCTATGTGAGGATTTAGGTGGCAGCAGTCAATGGGGCAAGGTTGATGGAGGAAGGTAGGAAAAAGAATGTGGGTAGCTGCATTCAAATGCCAGACAATGACCATCTCCAATAAAATATAATCTAACCACTGCCCTTTGGCATTCAATGCATTATCATTGCTGAATATCCCACTGTCAACCTCCTGGGGGTTACTATTGACCAGAAACTGAATGGACTAGCCACATAAATAATATGGCTAAAAGAACAAGTCAGAGGTTAGGAATAATGAAGTTAGTAACTCAGCTCTTGACTCCCCAAAGTATGTCCATCATCTACAAGGCACAAGTCAGGAGTATGATGGAATACTCCCAACATATCTGGATGAGTGCAGCTCCAATATCACTCAAGAAACTTGACACCATTCAGAACAAAGCAGCCCTCTTGATTGGTACCACATCCACAAGCACGCACTCCCTGCATCGCTGATGCTCAGTAGCGTCAATGTGTAATATCTGCAATATGATCTGTAGAAATTCACCAAAGATCCTTTGATGGCACCTTCCAAACCCTCAAACTTGAAGGACTAGGGTAACACCACCTGCAAGTTCCTCCCCAAGCGACTCACCATCCTGCCCTGGAAATATCAGCCATTCCTTCGCTGATACTAGGTCAAAATCCTGGAAGCCTCTTCCTAATGGCATTGTGGGTCTACCCACAGCATATGGACTGCAGCAGTTCAAGAAGGCAGCTGAGCATCATCGTCTCAAGGACATTTATGGACAAGGAGTAAATTCCAGTCCAGCCAACAATGCCCATGTACCATGAATGAATAGCAAATAAAAACAGCTCCAAACGTGCAATTGCTCAAAGTGGGAGGAGAGTTGTTGTGGGTGGATTTATTGGTGAGCATAACTGGGCGATAAAATGACCACCTAATAATAAGTGAAATGGATGAGACCCGTGGACATTTGTGCTCCCATCTCTAGAGTTACACTCAGAAACATGAGCATCACTGTCAGTCAACCAAGGTTGCAGTATGATTGGGGAAGGATGGCTAGATGTGTTGAAGGACAGTTCCTGCTGATCAAGAAACCTGAGATATGGAGGTGGTAAACCTATGATCTCTCATAGTGCACATAGGGCAAATACTGGACCATGCCAGGAACGTCGGTGTTGAAAGATCATAGGGAGAGCAAGGCTCATACCAAGAAGGTTATTCCCAAAGTGATGAGACTCAAGAGAAAATATGATATGTTCAAGGAAGATAGAGGAGATGCTGAGAATGCTGGATGACACCTTGAGTGTAACAGTGAAGGGCGAAGTTTCACCACTGTGCTAAGAGTCCCTGGTAGGTGCTAAGATCGAGGTTGGCTGAATGTATTTGGAGTCGAGGCAAGGGTGTTGGTCTGAAGCTCAAGGGTGATGCTGAGACTAGTCAATCCAATAGTGATTAGAGAATGTGCAGCAATGGCTTCCCTTTCCAGGGTCACTGTTTCAGTTTACATGGTCTTGGATGCATCAACAAGAAGTACTCTTAGATTAGATTCCTACAGAATGGAAACAGGCCCTTCAGCCCAACAAGTCAACATTGACCCTCCGAAGAGTAACCCACCCAGACCCTACATTTATCCCTGACTAATGCACCTAACACTATGGGCAATTTAGTATGGCCAATTCACCTAATCTTCACATCTTTGGATTGTGGGAGGAAACCGGAGCACCTAGAGGAAACCCACGCAGACATGGGGAGAATGTGTAAACTCCACACAGACATTCAGCCGAGGTCAGATTCGAACCCAGGTCTCTGGCGCTGTGAGGCAGCAGAGCTAACCACTGAGCCACCGTGCTGCCCGGTGTTCATCCAGAATGGCATTAATCATGGTGGTATGTGTAGAGGCTGGGGCTAGCCAATGTTTAGGTTGTCTTTGCATTGATTAAAACTGCTTAGGACAGGAAGGTGGGGTTTATGGAATATGCTAACTGGATTGTTCCCCACGATTTGTTCACAAATCACCTCAGGCAGACATGGTGACAGGTGAAGAACAGAAATTGCTGAAAAAGCTCAATCAGAGTTCACGTTTCGGGTCGTGTGACCCTTCCTCAGAACTGTTGTCATGCCACTCTAGGGATTCTCCTAGTTCTGGTGCAGTGGTGGAGGGAGTGGGTGAAGTCTGGTGCAGAGACCAAGCAGAGCAGCGGCTAGAACTGCAGCAGAAATTGGCTGAAGGTCAAGCAGTGCAGGATGAATGCAACTAGGAGCTGCTGCTCTATCCAACATTACTGTGCCATTGAATATTTTGCAAATGGTGCAGTTACTTGCAACTATCAGAGAGGTGATATTGTCAGCAACTGAGGATGTCATAGACTGCAGTGACTCCAATACACCAGGTCTTCCAGGAAAACCTGTATCAGTGTGGGAAACGTGGATAGATGTGGGACAGGAATGGCTGTTGGAGGTTCCTGGTTACAGGTGTTTCAGTAAGATTACCTGTAAGATTAGGGAGGGTGGGAAAAAAGGAGGGGGGGTGGCATTGCTAATTAGAAATGGTATAACGGCTGCAGAAAGGAAGTTTGAGGGGGATCTGCCTCTGGAGGTAGTATGGGCTGAAGTCAGAAATAGGAAAGGTGCAGTCACCTTGTTGGGTGTTTACTATAGGCCCCCCAATAGCAGCAGAGATGTGGAGAAACAGATTGGGAAACAGATTTTGGAAAGGTGCAGAAGCCACAGGGTCGTAGTCATGGGCGACTTCAACTTCCCAAATATTGATTGGAAGCTCTTTAGATCAAGTAGATTGGATGGGGCGGTGTTTGTGCAGTGTGTCCAGGAAGCTTTTCTAACGCAGTATGTAGATTGTCCAACCAGAGGGGAGGCCATATTGGATTTGGTACTCGGTAATGAACCGGGACAAGTGGTGGGCTTGTTAGTGGGTGAACATTTTGGTGATGGTGACCACAATTCTGTGACTTTCACCTTGGTTATGGAGAGAGATAGGTGCGCACAACAAGGTAGATTTTATAATTGGGGGAAGGGAAATTACGATGCTGTAAGGCAGGATTTGAGGAGCATACGTTGGGAGCATAGGCTGTCAGGGAAGGATGTGGTGGAAATATGGAACTTTTTCAAAGAGCAGATACGACGTGTCCATGATATGTATGTACCTATCAGGCAGGAAAGAAATGGACGTGTGAGGGAGCCTTGGTTGACGAGAGAGGTTGAATGTCTGGTAAAGAGGAAGAAGGAGGCTTACATAAGGTTGAGGAAACAGGATTCAGACAGAGCAGTGGAGGGATACAGGATAGCCAGAAGGGACCTGAAGAAAGGGATTAGGAGAGCTAAGAGAGGGCATGAAAAATCGTTGGCGGATAGGATCAAGGATAACCCCAAGGCATTTTATGCATATGTGAGAAACCTGAGAATGACGAGAACGAGGGTAGGTCCGATCAAGGACAGTAGTGGGAGACTGTGTATTGAGTCGGAAGAGATAGGAGAGGTCTTGAACAAGTACTTCTCTTCAGTATTTACGAACGAGAGGGACCGTATTGTAGAAGAGGAGAGTGTGAAATGGACTGGTAAGCTAGAAGAGATACCTGTTAGAAAGGAAGATGTGTTGGACATTTTGAACAACTTGAGGATAGACAAGTCCCCCGGGCCTGACGGGATATATCCTAGGATTATGTGGGAAGCAAGAGAGGAAATTGCAGTACCGTTGGCAATGATCTTCTCGTCTTCACTGGCAACGGGGGTGGTACCAGGGGACTGGAGAGTAGCGAATGTTGTGCCCCTGTTCAAAAAAGGGAATAGGGATAACCCCGGGAATTACAGGCCTGTTAGTCTTACTTCTGTGGTAGGCAAAGTAATGGAAAGGGTACTGAGGGATAGGATTTATGAGTATCTGGAAAGACACTGCTTGATTAGGGACAGCCAGCACGGATTTGTGAAGGGTAGGTCTTGCCTTACAAGTCTTATTGAATTCTTCGAGGAGGTGACCAAGCATGTGGATGAGGGAAGAGCAGTGGATGTAGTGTACATGGATTTTAGTAAGGCATTTGATAAGGTTCCCCATGGTAGGCTTATGCGGAAAGTCAGGAGGCATGGGATAGAGGGAAATTTGGCCAATTGGATAGAAAACTGGCTAACCGGTCGAAGGCAGAGAGTGGTGGTAGATGGTAAATATTCAGCCTGGAGCCCAGTTACAAGTGGAGTTCCGCAGGGGTCAGTTCTGGGTCCTCTGCTGTTTGTAATTTTTATTAATGACTTAGATGAGGGAGTCGAAGGGTGGGTCAGTAAATTTGCAGATGATACGAAGATAGGTGGAGTTGTGGACAGTGAGGAGGGCTGTTGTCGGCTGCAGAGGGACTTAGATATGATGCAGAGCTGGGCTGAGGAGTGGCAGATGGAGTTCAACCCTGCCAAGTGTGAGGTTGTCCATTTTGGAAGAACAAATAAGAATGCGGAATACAGGGTTAATGGTAGGGTTCTTAGTCAGGTGGAGGAACAGAGGGATCTTGGGGTCTATGTACATAGATCTTTGAAGGTTGCCACTCAGGTGGATAGAGTTTGTAAGAAGGCCTATGGAGTATTATCGTTCATTAGCAGAGGGATTGAATTCAAGAGTCGTGAAGTGATGTTGCAGCTGTACAGGACTTTGGTTAGGCCACAGTTGGAGTACTGTGTGCAGTTCTGGTCGCCTCACTATAGGAAAGATGTGGAAGCTTTGGAGAGGGTGCAGAGAAGATTTACCAGGATGTTGCCTGGAATGGAGAGGAAGTCGTACGAGGATAGGTTGAGAGTTCTCGGCCTTTTCTCGTTGGAACGGCGAAGGATGAGGGGTGACTTGATAGAGGTTTATAAGATGATCAGAGGAATAGATAGAGTAGACAGTCAGAAACTTTTTCCCCGGGTACAACAGAGTGTTACAAGGGGACATAAATTTAAGGTGAAGGGTGGAAGGTATAGGGGAGATGTCAGGGGTGGGTTCTTTACCCAGAGAGTGGTGGGGGCATGGAATGCGCTGCCCGTGGGAGTGGTGGAGTCGGAATCATTGGCGACCTTTAAGCGGCATTTGGATAGGTACATGGATGGGTACTTAATCTAGGTTAGAAGTTCGGCACAACATCGTGGGCCGAAGGGCCTGTTCTGTGCTGTATTGTTCTATGTTCTATGTTCTATGTTCTATGTTCTAATGAGAACTGGGTGGTAATCCAATTCCATTCTATTGAAAGCCTTGAATTTTCAGCTTTTTCCAGGACCTCAGTGGAGACTTGTCCATGATATTGTAGTCTACAAATAGATGAGTTAGATTCACAAGAGGCAGGTGAGGTTTACTGCCTGCACAATTGATGGCACACATGCAGTACTGAGATTTTCCAGGCAGCATTCATAAACTGAAAGGGCTTTCACTCTTAATGTGCAGCTGGGCTGTGAAACAAACCCACTGATTGTGGGTGAGTACTGCCCAGGGAGATCTCATGCTTTGTGCATCCTCAATGATTTGCAGGTGCCCACAAATGTTTGCTTCATGTCTTATCTGCAGGCTTAGTGGAGGAGGACAGACACAGAGGAGGACCTGGTTAATGACACCAGTGCAGAAGCTGCGAAGTACAGCTGAGAAGTACAAAGCCACACCTGCACTGCAACAAGGATGACAAGACAGCAAACTATTGGACTGCTCAGGACGATATACTGCTGCTTCAGCTCCCTCAGGTAGAGAATAGCATTACTCAGCAGATGAGTTCCAGATTATTCTGGTTTGTTGTGCCCTGTGCAGCAACTTGGGAAGCATTTGCAGAAGGGGAACTGGAGTAGCCAGATTGCTCCTCTGAAGATGAAGAAATGGAAGATAATGCTGATGAGGGGGCAGTGCATAGTGTGGATACCAGGGCCACGGTGTGATGTGGCAGACATGTCTGCAGCACCTTCATCATCACCAGATTCCTGACCAAATGAGGCTTTGCATCTCTACACCACTAGTGGCTGGGAGCCCAGTGTGGATGAGGAGATCTTTGTTTCATTGCATTGTACATTTGCTTGATCATTGTATTAAGGTCTATATTTTCATCTGAACCCTGCTGGTCTTGTGATCCATGTGTTAACCTCAAATTAAACACGGTACTGGACTGATCTTGCCGTTGGACAATTCTGCCCAATGTAACTGCAACTCCTGAACAGCCAAGTAGGAAATGGCGGATGGAAGGCTCAGTTCACACCTGTACAAAATGATTGGCTATACTTCATACATAGCAACAACAGTCCCTCAAGCCTGTTTCACCAGTCAGTTAGATTGTGGTCAGTCTCTGTGTCAATTTATTACTAACACGCGAAGACGAACAGATTATTTCACATGAAATATTGCCCAGCTCATGTTAGTTGTGCATTTCTGCAAATAGAAATGTGCTCCCCACATTGGAAGCATGGGAGAGGGCCATCAATCCTAACATACTTCAAACTTTTGGATTGCATGTTTCTAATTAATTGCAACTGAAGGTATTAATTGTTTGTGTGGCAAACCTTAAGGCTGCATGCTAAAAGTTTTTATTTGCTGGCACAGTAAGAGACCTTGCTAAATCCAGTAAGAGGATTATGGGCAAGTGGGATTTTTGTTCGCTCTTTAGGCTCTGATCCCTTAGAGAATAGAATATAGCAAAGATACAGCCTCTGGATAATAATGATGGTACGAAATGGTGTTGCGGTGATGAGAGAGATAGTTCTGCATAAATATTAAATTGTGTCATTTCCAGTTGTGTGAAAGTAACACCTTGTGTTATATATAATCTAAGGAGATTTAATATTGAACATCATGAGTCAGAGAGAATTGCAGTTGGACGTTTTGTGTCTGGTCTGTGCCTTTATCTAATGTCTCTATTGCATTGATCAGTAAATGATATGTTTCCCAATTTTTTCTCTGATATTGCTTCATCTATATTTCTCTGTTTTGATGATCTTTTAAGCTGTTTACTTGATCAGCTGTTTTTGATACTCTTCCTCTCTCAATTCCAAAGAAACTGGAATCAGATGTAACTGTATTGCAGTTGAATAAAGGCAACTATAGAGGCATGAGGGAGGAGCTGGGAAGAATGACTGGGAGAGGAGCCTAGCAGGAAAGACAGTGGAACAGCAATGGCAGGAATATTTGCAAGTAATTCAGGAGGCACAGCAAAAATTCATCCCTAGAAAAAAAGAAGCATGGTACAGGGAGGTTAAGACAACTATGGCTGACAAGGGAAGTCAGGACAGCAAAAGGGAAGGCATGTAATGTGCCAAAGGATAGTGGGAAGCCAGGGGATTGGGAAGCCTACAAAGACCAACAGAAAACAACTAAAGAAGAAATAAGGAGGAAGGAGATTAAACATGAGGGTAAGCTAGCCAGTAATATAAAAGAGGATTGCAAGAGTCTTTACATATATAAAGGGCAAAAGTGGACATTGGGCCATTGGAAAATGATGCTGGAGAAGTAGTAATGGTGAACAAAAAAATGGCAGAGGAGCTGAACAAGTACTTGTTGTGTCAGTCATCATGGTGGAAGACATAAGTAACATCACAAAAATTCAAGAGAGTTGGGGGCAGAGGTAAATATAATGTCCATCACCAAGAATAAGGTACGAGAAAAACTGAGGGGTCTGAAGATGGATAAATCACCTGGACCAGATGGACTACACCCTAGAGTTCTGAAGGAGATAGCTGCAGAAATAGTGGAGGCATTAGTGATGATCTTTCAGAAATCACTAGAGTCAGGGAGGATCCCACAGGACTGACAAATTGCTAATGTAACACCCCCCTCACCCCTTTTAAGGATGGAGTAAGGCAAAAGGTGGGAAATTACAGGCTGATTAGCCGAACCTCGGTGGTTGGTAGGGTTTTGGAGTCCATTGTGAAGGAGGAGATTTCTGAATACTTGGAAGTGTATGGTAAAATAGGGCAAAGTCAGCATGGTTTCATCAAGGGGAGGTCATGCCTGACAAGTCTGCTCGAATTCTTTGATGAGGTAACAAGCAGGTTAGACAAAGGAGAGCCAATGCATGTTGTCCATTCGGACTTCCTGAAGGTATTTGACAAGGTGCCACAAAGGAGGCTACTGAGTCAGATAAGGGCCCATGGTGTTAGAAGCAAGGTACTAGCATGGATAGAAGACTGGCTGTCTGGCAGAAAGCAGAGAGTGGGGATAAAGGGGTCATTTTCAAGTTGGCAATTGGTCAGTCTTGAGACCACTATTTTACACATTATATCTTAATTGTCTGGATGAAGGAACTGAATGTGTTCTGGCTAAGTTGCAGATGACACAAAGATAGGTGGAGGGACAGGTAGTATTGAGGAGGCAGAATGCTGTGGAAGGATTTGGACAGGCTAGGAGAGTGGGCAAAGAAGTAGCAGATGGAGTAAAATGTGAGAAAGTGTGAGGTCTTGCACTTTGACAGAAAGAACAGGGACATAGACTATTTTCTAAATAGGGAGAAAATTCAAAAATCTGAAGTTTAAAGGATCTTGTGAGTCCTAGTCCAGGATTCTGTTAAGGTTAACTGACAGGTTGAGTCAGTAGTTAGGAAGGCAACTACAATGTTGGCATTTATTTTGCGAGGACTTGAAAAATAGGGATGTACCTCGAGGCTTTATAAGGCTCTGGTCAGACCACATTTAGAATATTGTTAACAATGTTGGACCCCATATCTCAGGAAGGATGAACTGGCTCTGGAGAGCCAGATGATGTTCATGAGAATGATTCCAGAAATGCAAGCCTTAACATATGGGGAACATTCAAGGACTCTGGGTTGATAGTCAATGGAGCTTAGATGAATGAGGGGGATCTAATTGAAAATTACAGAATACTGAAAGGCCTGGATAGAGTTGATATTGGGAAGATGTTTCCATTTGTGGACGTACCTACTAGAAAAGGTGCAAAACTTGACCTACTCTTGGGAAATAAGGCAGGGCAGGTGACTGAGGTGTCAGTGGGGGAGCACTTTGGGGCCAGCGACCATAATTCTTTTAGATTTAAAATAAGTGATGGAAAAGGATAGACCAAATCTAAAAGTTGAAGTTCTAAATTGATGGTATTAGGCAAGAATTTTCAAAAGCTGATTGGGGGCAGATGTTCGCAGGTAAAGGGATGGCTGGAAAATGGGAAGCCTTCAGAAATGAGATAACGAGAATCCAGAGAAAGTATATTCCTGTCAGGGTGAAAGGGAAGGCTGATAGATACAGGGAATACTGGATGACTAAAGAAATTGAAGGTTTGGTTAAGAAAAAGAAGAAAGCATATGTAATACATAGACAGGATAGATCGAGTGAATCCTTAGAAGAGTATAAAGGAAGTAGGAGTATACTTCAGAGGGGAATCAGGAGGGCAAAATGGGGACATGAGGTGGTTTAGCAAATAGAATTAAGGAGAATCCAAAGAGTTTTTACAAATACATTAAGAACAAAAGGGTAACTAGGGAGAGAATAGGGCCCCTCAAAGATCAGTAAGGCGGCCATTGTGTGGAGCCACAGCAAATGGGGGAAATACTAAATGTGTATTTTGCATCAGTATTTACTGTGGAAAAGGATATGGAAGATATAGACTGTAGGGAAATAGATGGTGACATCTTGCAAAATGTCCAGATTACAGAGGAAGAAGTGCTGGATGTCTTGAAATGCATAAAAGTGGATACATCCCCAGGACCTGATCAGGTGTACCCTAGGACTCTGTGGAAAGCTAGAGAAGTGATTGCTGAGACTCTTGCTGAGATATTTGTATCAGCGGTAGCCACAGATGAGGTGCCAGAAGACTGGAGGTTGGCAAATGTGGTGCCACTGTTTAAGAAGGGTGCTAAAGACAAGCCAGGGAATGATAGACCAGTGAGCCTGACATTGGTAATGGGCAAGTTGTTGGAGGGAATCCTGAGGGACAGGATGTACATGTATTTGGAAAGGCAAGGACTGATTAGGGATAGTTAACATGGCTTTGTGCATGGGAAACCATGTCTCACAAACTTGATTGAGTTTTTTGAAGAAGTAACAAAGAGGATTGATGAGAGCAGAGTGGTAGATGTGATCTATATGGACTTCAGTAGGGTGTTCAACAAGGTTCCCCATAGGAGACTGATTGGCAAGGTTAGATCTCATGGAATACAGGGAGAACTAGCCATTTGTATGCAGAAGTGGCTCAAAGATAGAAGACAGGGTGGTGGTGGAGGGTTGTTTTTCAGACTGGAGGCCTGTGACCAGTGGAGTGTCACAAAGATTGGTGCTGGGTCCTCTAATTTTTGTCATTTACATAAATGATTTGGATGCGAGCATAAAAGGAGCAGTTAGTAAGTTTGCAGATGACACCAAAATAGGAGGTGTAGTGGACAGCCAAGAAGGTTACCTCAGATTACAACAGGATCTTGAACAGATGGGCCAATGGGCTGAGAAGTGGCAGATGGAGTTTAAGTAAATAAGTAACTAAGCAGATACATGGAGCAGGGCCGAATATAGATGGATGGTTGAGACAGTTTTGACCTGTCATGGGTATTTCTACCACAGTTCATGGGAAGATGTTATTTTCTGAATGGCATGACTTGGTTTTAGCATGCACATTGTTTAATTTAACTTTTGTGGGAAAGCTGGGGGTTCGGTGAAGATTTTCAGGTGGTGATTCCTTGCCATTTGATTTTGCCTGGAAGTGCGACACATTGATCAGTACCACCTGTCAGAAATATAGAGCAATTTGTAAAAGTGAAGAGGAATGGCAGTTTGTGTGAGACTTGTGAATTAGGTCTGTACTCAACGGATTCCAAACTCTCCTGCTTTATCACCAACCAGGCTTCGATGATCTCCTCAGACTGGGTGACCCTTAATTCAGTCTCCAACATTAACTTTTTGAGATCCATAACCATATAGAATCATTATCGCATTGGTGTCTCTGGGAATCAATGGTGTACAAACTAGCTGTCATGTTTCCTGCATTACAACAGTGAGTATACAATGAAGAATACTTAACTGATGGTAAAATGTTTTGAGATATCCAGTAGTTGCGAAAAACATGTTATGAATGCAAGTCTTTCTTTCTTTAGCTGTTGATCAGAAAAGACAGCATTGTCTGATAACACTAGATGAATGGAAACACTGTATGATGAGAGAAATTCAGGTTCTGGTCAAGAAAAAGAAGGAAGCATGTGTCAGATATAGAGAGCAAAGATCCAGTGAATCCCTAGAATAGTATATGGGCAGTGGGAGTACAATTAAGGAAATCAGGATGGCAAACAAGGGGACTGGAGGTTGGTTAACGTGGTGCCATTATTTAAGAAAGGTGGTATGGAAAAGTGAGGGAACTGTAGACCAGTGAGCCTCACATCAGTGGTGGGCAAGTTTTTGGAGGGGTTTCTGAGGGACAGAATTTACATGTACAGAGGAACCTTGATTATCCGAAGATCAATTATCCAAATTTCAGATTATTCAAAGGAGATCTCAAGGTCCCGATAGAAACATTACATCAAAGAGGTGATGCCAACACTGATCGCGTCTTTTGTTTACAATGATTAAAAGTGAACTTGGCTTCCTGAAATGCTGCCGAGAACAGTCCTGGACATTGATGGGAGCCCAGCCACCATTCTCAAATGACTGATGGTCCGGTCTCTCTCTCTCTCTCTCTCTCTCCCTGGAGTTCTACACAGGGGTAAATCCTAAACCCCCCCTTCCCCAGATACTCTCCCAACATTGTCCTGCACACGGCAAAGGTGGAACTTGTCAAATAGTTGCAGTAAAAGGTTGTGTGTGTGTGCACTATTTTGAGACTCAGACCCCAAAGGCAGCAGCAGTCTTGATGTTGGTGTCCAGTCTGGCTGCCCGGAGGTGGGGGTGGATGCTGGGGGGTGTGCTGAGGTGGAGGCGGGGTAGTCGTGTCAGACGGAGGGCAGGGGCATGCACAGGCGGGTGGACAGTAGATGGGGGAGGACGGGGGGGGGCATGATTGGACGGGGTTGGGGGAGCGGACACGGCGGGGGTAGGGATGGACACGGCGGGGTTCGACATGGTTGGGGGCACGGACGGTGGCGTGGGGGTGGGGGCAGATGCGAGGGTGGGGTGGGGTGGGGATAGACGGGGGGGGGGGGGTCAGGGCTCACATGCGGTGTGCTGCTGCCTAGTCTCCTGAACAGGGAGCGGACTTAGCAAGTGCTTGCTGTGTCAATCCCATTGAACTGATGGGCAGAGGGGGTGGGGGTGGGGGTGGAGGTGGGGGGTGTTAGGTTGGGGGGGGTGTAGAGTCAGGAGGCTTCAGCAATGCTGCAGGTCTCTTACACACAGTGTGTGTCTGCTCAGAAACAAGCCCTGAGACAGAGAGAGGGAGCAAGGCAGACAGAGAGAGGAAAAAGGAAACTTCAGAAAACACCGAGCCCCAGAGAGGAGTCATTGAATCAATTAACCAAATAATCAATTATCCGAATGAAATACAGCCCACCCATCTCATTCGGATAATCAAGGTTTCTCTGTATTTGGAAAGGCAAGGACTGATTAGGGATAGTCAAGATAGCTTTGTGTGTGGGAAATTGTGTCTCACAAACTTGATTGAATTTTTTGAAGAAGTGATAAAGAGGATTGATGAAGGCAGAGTGATGGATGTGATCTATGTGGACTTCAGTAAGGCATTTGATAAGGTTCTGCATGGTAGATGGTTAAAAATGTTAGATCATATGGAACACAGAACTGGCCATTTGGATACAAAATTGGCTAGAAGGTAGGAGACAGAGAGTGGTGGTGGTGGAGGGATGCTTTTCGGACTGGAGGCCTGTGATCAGCAGTGTGCCACAGGGCTCAGTGCTGGCCCACTGTTTTTTGTCATCTATACAAATGACTTGGATGTGAACATAGGAGGTATGGTTAGTAAATTTGCAGATGACAACAAAATTAATGGTGTAGCGATGAAGGTTACCTCAGAATAAAATGGAACCTTGATCAGATGGGCCAAAGGGCCTTGGAGTGGCAGATGGAGTTTAATCTCGATAAATGTGAGGTGCTGCATTCTGGGAAGGCAAACCAGTACAGGATTTATACACCTAATGGTAAGGTCCCCGGAATGTTGTCAAACAAAGGGACCTTGGAGAGCAGGTTGATAGTTCCTTGAAAGTGAAGTTGCATTTAGGTAGGGTAATGAAGAAGGCGTTTGGTATGCTTACTTTTATTGGTGCATTGAGTATAGGAGTTGGGAGGTCATAATGAGGCTGTATGGAACATCGGTTAGGCCATGATTGGAATACTGTGCTCAGTTCTGATCTCTTTGCTATAGGAAGGATGTTGTTAAACTTGAAAGGGTTCAGAAAAGATTTACAAGGATGTTGCCAAGGTTGTAGAGTTTGAGCTGTGGGGAGATGCTAAATAGGCTGGGGCTATTTTCCCTGGAGGGTCAGAAGCTGAGGCTTGATCTTATAGAGGTTTAGAAAATCATGAGGGGCATGGATATGGTGAATAGTCAAGGTTTTTTCCCTGGGGTAGAGGAGTCCAAAACTAGGGGGCTAGGTTTAAGGTGAGAGGGGACAGATTTAAAGGGACTTAATGGGCAACTTTTTTCACGCAGAGGGTGGTGCGTGCATGGAATGAGCTGCCAGAGGAAATGGTGGAGGCTGGTACAATTACAACATTTAAAAGGCATCTGGATGGGTGCATGAATCAGAAGGGTTTAGAGGGATGTGGGCCAAATGCTGGCCAATGGGACTAGATTAATTCAGTATATCTGGTCGGCGTGGACAAGTTGGACCGAAGGATCTGTTTCTTTGCAAGTCTCTCATCACTCAGTCACCTGAATGGAAGGTCACTCCGTTTTCACAGAGATCAGATGCTCCCTCAACTCTGAATTATATTACTGCACCATGTCTGTAAACTGTCATCCTTCCAGTGAAAGATTCATGCCAAATTCCATCAGATTGTCGTTCCATCAGTTAAGTGTAGATGAAGTGTAGATGTAGTTGCCTATCTATAATCTAATCAAGATAGGCATAAATCCTAGAAAGGATAGAATCAAAAAGCCAGCCTGCAGCCAACACCACCCAACAACTGGAAGCCTGAGAAGGTGGACTGAGAAGCTGAGGGTCTCAATGACAGGCTGGAGAACTGGAGAGACCTGTACTGCTACAAGCCAGTCAGGCAAAGCTGAGGACTCCACGGTTATTTCCCTGGATCAAGGTCCCAAGGCAGACATCTCAATCAGCAAGGGTCTCTGGCTATGCACTCTATCTATGCCTCTCATCACCTTGAACATCTCTGTCAAGTTACTTCTCATCATTCTTCACTTCAGTGAGAAAAACCTCAGCTCCCTCAACCTTTCATCATAAGACATGCCCTCTAGTTCAAGCTGCATCCTGGTAAATCTCCTCTGCACCCTCTCTAAAGCTTCCACATCCTTCCTAATAGTGAGGCAACCAGAAATGAACACAATATTCCAAGTGTGGTCTAACCAGAGCTCTATAGAGCTACAGCATAACCAGCAGCTCTTAAACTCCATCCCTCCTGCTAATGAAAGCCAAAACACCACACGCTTTCTTAACAGCCCTATCAACTTGGGTGGCAACTTTGAGGGATCCATGGACGTGGACCCCAAAATCCCTCTGTTCCTCCACACTGCCAAGAATCCTGCTTTAACCCTGTAATCTGCATTCAAATTCAACCTTCCAAAATGAATCACTTCACACTTTTCCAGGTTGAACTCTGTCTGCCACTTCTCAGCCCAGTTCTGCATACTGTCAATGTCTCGTTGCAACCTACAACAGCCCTCCACACTACCCACAACTCCACCAAACTTTGTGTCATTGACAAATTTACAAACGCTTCCACTTCCTCATCCAAGTCATTTATAAAAATCACAAATAGCAGGGGTCCCAGAACAGACCCCTGCAGAACACCACTGGTCACTGAGCTCCAGGCTGAATACTTTCCATCTACTACCACCCTCTGTCTTCTGTGGGCCAGTCAATTCTGTATCCAGACAGCCAAATTTCCCTATATCCTATGCCTCCTTACTTTCTGAATGAGCCAACCATGGGGAATCTTATCAAACGCCTTGCTAAAATCTATATACATCACATCTACTGCTGTATCTTCATCAATGTGTTTTGTGACATCCTCAAAGAATTCAGTAAGGCTTGTGAGGGACGACCTGCCCCTCACAAAGGCAGAAGTGAGGACTGCAGATGCTGGAAACCAGAGTTTAGATTAGAGTGGTGGCGAAAAAGTATAGCAGGTTAGGCAGCATCCGAGGAGCAGGAAAATCGACGTTTCGGGCAAAAGCCCTTCATCAGGAATGGAGGCAGGGAGCCTCCTGCATATCCATCAATATCACTTATTGTATCTGTGGCTCCTGATGTGGTCTCTTCGACATTGGGGAGACTGGATGCCTCCTCGCAGAGCGCTTTAGGGAACATCTCCGCGACACCCCCACCAATCAACCCCACCGCCCCGTGGCCCAACATTTCAACTCCCCCTCCCACTCTGCCGAGGACATGCAGGTCCTGGGTCTCCTCCACTGCTGCTCCTTCACTACCCGACACCTGGAGGAAGAACGCCTCATCTTCCACCTCAGAACACTTCAACCCCAGGGCATCTGCCCCTCACAAAGCCATGCTATCTCTAATCAAACTGTGCTTTTTCAAATAATCATAAATCTTGTCTATCAGAATCCTCTCCAATAATTTGCCCACCACAGATGTAAGACTGACTGGTCTGTAATTCCCAGGGTTACCCCTATTCCCTTTCTTGAACAAAGGAATAACATTTGCCACCCTCCAATCATCTGGTACTACTCCAGTGGACAGTGAAGATGCAAAGATCATTGCCAAAGGAGCAGCAATCTCTTCCTTCACTTCCTGTAGTATATCCTGTCTGGCGTCGGGGACTTATCTACCCTCACGGTTTTCAAAATTTCCAGCACTTCCTTCTTAACATCAACCTGTTTGACCATATCAACTTGTTTCACATTGTCCTCACAAACGTCAAGGTCCCTCTCAGTAGTGAATACTGAAGCAAACTTTTCATTAAGGATCTCCCCTACCTCCTCCAACTCCAAGCATTTTAGAAAATGGCGCAGCCATTAAAATCAAGCATGTGCAGGTAGATCATTCTTCTTGGTTTTTCTTGCACATAGAAATATGACAAGTTCATAGTACTGACAGTAGTCTTTCAACTCTAATAGCTACACCTTGGCAAAAACAGCATGTGACTAACATGCCAATGCTTTACAGTTCCACCAGAGGCACCAATTCAAAGTATTTTGCACTCTGCGCTAGTTCAATCTTCTCCTGGGAAATAACTGGTTCCCGAGATGTATAAATCTTCAGCAGCCTCAGTTTTTGATGTCTTCACGCAGAGCATCTGTTTAAACTGAACTCACTGCTCTTCCCGTACAATGTAAATGAAACAGTTCCATAAGAAACACAACGGTTCCCATATGTCATCGGACAATTTTTCAAGAAATCAATGTTAACTGCAGTGCTGAGAGATTTTAGCAGTCACTGATTTTTTGGAAAATGTTTTTTCCTCCTGTCGTGCGGAGATTTTAATGCATTTACCTGACATGATTGGTAGTTCACATTGATTTTGCGGAGAAAATACTTTAGTTTCCATGAATATTTTTAAAAAGCAATCATGTTGGAAATTGTTCAGGCCATATTTCAATTTTTTCAAACCATATAAAGCAAAATACGCAGTACTTATCAGAGGGCTCTTTGAAGGCTTTGAGTACTTACTGCTTTCATGGTTACAAGGAAAAGAAAGGATCATGCTAGCGCTGTCTCACTGTTGACTGTTGCTGTCACATGTATCTGTTCTCCTTACCATTAATATTATTTCATTTTAGTACCACCTCACTAATGGTCCTTTAGCTCATACAAAAGATATTAATTAGGTTATCTTTATCCACTTTTTGGATATGGGATGTTGGTAGAGGGCAATGGACCATTATCCCAGTTAAGCTATCACAGCTACAGCATCTAGAGTCATCGAGATGTACAGCATGGAAATCAGATTTCAGAATTATAGAGTCCATTGCTAACTGCTAAAGATGGCGAGGGAGTAGGTGGAAGAGGGGAGAGGAAAGAGAAGAGGGAACAGGAAGATTAGAGAGATGGCCATGAGGAAAGGGAAGAAGGGACAGAAGAGGGAGTTATAGGAGAGATGGGAGGTTGGGATTGTTTAGAATGCATTCTGGGACAAGCAATGGACAATCTCCTTCGAAGAATTCTAGTCATGGTTCATTCTTCACAAAATGCTTTGGTGATGTCCAAACAGCACACATTGGTAATTAATGGAGCAATGCGAACTTCTTGACCACAGTACCAGCTTTATTTCCAGATCTCTTGGATTGGAATTTCATGTGACCTGAATTTAGAAGAAGAATGAGTTATTCATCCCCTCAAACCTATTCTGTCATTCAGTAAAATCATGGCTGAATCGAATTTCATATTCTTTAATTCCCTTTAGGATTTTGTTTAATGGAAATATAACACCCTCAAATTTAACATGATAATCTGATTTAACACCAATGGCTATATTCAGAGTCATAGAGTCATAGAGATACATAGCATGGAAACAGACCCTTCAGCCCAACCCGTCCATGCCGACCAGATATCCCAACCCAATCTAGTCCCACCTGCCAGCACCCGGCCCATATCCCTCCAAACCCTTCCTATTCATATACCCATCCAAATGCCTCTTAAATGTTGCAATTGTACCAGCCTCCACCACATCCTCTGGTAGCTCATTCCATACACACACCACCCTCTGCGTGAAAACGTTGCCCCTTAGGTCTCTTTTATATCTTTCCCATCTCACCCTAAATCTATGCCCTCTAGTTCTGGACTCCCTGATCGCAGGGAAAATACTTTGTCTATTTACCCTATCCATGCCCCTCATAATTTTGTATACCTCTGTAAGGTCACCCCATAGCCACCGACGCTCCAGGGAAAACAGCCCCAGCCTGTTCAACCTCTCCCTATATTTCAAATCCTCCAACCCTGGCGACATCCTTGTAAATCTTTTCTGAACCCTTTCAGGTTTCACAACATCTTTCCGATAGGAAGGAGACCAGAATTGCATGCAATATTACAACAGTGACCTAACCAATGTCCTGTACAGCTGCAACATGACCTCCCAACTCCTGTACTCAATACTCTGAACAATAAAGGAAAGCATACCAAACGCCTTCTTCACTATCCTATCTACCTGCAACTCCACTTTCAAGGAGCTAAGAACCTGCACTCCAAGGTCTCTTTGTTCAGCAACACTCCCTAGGACCTTACCATTAAGTGTATATGTCCTGCTAAGATTTGCTTTCCCAAAACGCAGCACTTCACATTTATCTGAAGTAACTCCATCTGCCACTTCTCAGCCCATTGGCCCATCTGGTCAAGATCCTGTTGTAATCTGAGGTAATCTTCTTCGCTTTCCACTACACCTCCAATTTTGGTGTCATCTACAAACTCACTAACTGTACCTCTTATGCTCGCATCCAAATCATTTATGTAAATGACAAAAAGTTGAGGACCCAGTACTGATCCTTGGGGGAAAAAAGTCCCAAACATCTACTACCTTTTGTGTATAGAAATGTCTCCTAATTTTACTCCTGAATGTTTTATAATTTAGACTATGTCCCCTGGACCTAGATCCTCCAATCAGTAGAATTAACTATCTTTTCCTATCCTTTCCTCTTAATATCTTAAACTTTGATCAGTTCAACCCTTAACTATTTGAATTCCAAGGAATACAACCATTGGTGAATCATTTCATTATTGGAGTCTAGATATCATTCTCATTAGTCTACATTACACTCTCTCCAAGGCCAAAATAACCTTCCCAAGACATCAGTGTTCCTTGAGTCATTAGAATCTATATTAAGTAACCTGCGTTGTCTAGGGTGAAGACATTTCTCAGATTTACCTGAGTAGTTGCACTTGATAGCCTCTCATCACTGAAGCCAACTCAATGGAACCAGTTTCAGGCATATCTCATATTATATAGATTCACAAAGCTCCTGAATTTCAAAATGTTCCCATTAAGATCCAATAGCCACTTTACACCAGCCATTGAGAGAGAAACACAAGGAACATGTACCACCACTAAATGAAAGGACCAGATGGAATTGGATTGACCAGACTAACCACTATGCATTTGGAAAGAAATATATTTGGTTGCAAACTGATTGCGAAGAAAGAAGCTATTTTGTTCCATGATATTATTAACAAACTCAGAAGCTAATGGCTTGGGTTTCCAGACTATCATGAAAATACAAGAATTAAAGGCAGATCCCCTGGACGTAATGTAAAGTTGACAAATAAATCAAAGTGCAGAGTCTTCTCATCGATTGTGGATTGTTTGGCCTTGAGCACAACCCATCATTCAACTCCTTCATGAATTTGGAAACCAAACATTGGTTTTTGTTATTGGTGTCCAACGTGGAATGTGAAACACAAATGAAGGGCTATGATGACCTTATGACCATTAATGGATAAATCCTGTGATCAAAAATGATACAAATCTGACACTCTTACATGATACGTTGAGTACAAGAACTACATTGTTTTCAAACACGCCCAAATAACTGTGGCTATGCCTTCATACACTATAGAAAGCCCATTTCAGATAGAATTTCCTTTACCTGCATTTCCTCTCTTCCTCAACTCCTTTGCAGGAGAGAGGGAAAAATAAATATTCCCGAGGTAATTCATATTGCAAGTTCTGAGCAAAGATTTCAAATGTCAAAATAACATGTAACAAAAATCATCATTTAAACTGGTAACTCAACTTACAGCAATTACAACTCCCCAAACTCTCGTCATATGTCAGCACGGAATCTGTCTTCCTGCAATGCCTACTTAACACTGTCATGGTAACACACAGTAGTGATTTTGACTTTCCATTGAAGTCAATGGAAATAAAAAATCAAAGAATATGTAAAACAGGCCACTGATTCGCTAACACACTACCAAGCAAAGTCAAAATGAGCTCCTGCATGGTAGTCTCCTGACAAGAATCATAGGAATTATATCTTCTGGACTCTCCACCCACTTTCACAATTACCTTACTGCCCATTTTATCTTAAAGATGGCAGAGTATTGAAGAGTCTATTGAAGAGTACACAGTAATATTTTAGTCAATGACAGAGATTTTCTATGTATTTTCTATTCCATGATCAGACTTTTGAATCACATTTCTCTGAAGCATATGTCACTGCAGCATTCAGGATTTTATTATCATTTGTGTTTCCTAATGTTAAACATATTGAGGTCCCAATGCTTTTCGCGGGTATCTCTCATACGTGTAATTCGAGCGGATTGAAGTGCAATTATTATGAGAGGGATTCAGGATGCATTACCCTGAAATTGAAACAGAGGGAATTTGCAGTGAGGTAAAAACAATGACTGCAGATGCTGGAAACCAGATTCTGGATCAGTGGTGCTGGAAGAGCACAGCAATTCAGGCAGCATCCGAGGACAGGCAAAATCGACGTTTCGGGCAAAAGCCCTTCATCAGGAATAAAGGCTTTATTCCTGATGAAGGGCTTTTGCCCGAAACGTCGATTTTGCCTGTCCTCGGAATTTGCAGTGAGCCTATCTGAGGTGGGTGTAGTATTGTACTTGGGATGAGATTTGTGGCGTATTGGTGCGGGCCGAGGTTGCACTTATTGACATAAAGATCATCCACGCGCAAAGGCCTATCTGCAGAAGACCATGTTGCAAGGTAAGCTTCAGACCTGTTCACAGTGTTCTGAGTTGACGTGGAGGCAACTGGTGGAAAAAAGCATTTGACAGATTTTTAGCAGGACAGGGAGAATGTTCATTTTATTCATGTATTTTCTCCTGAACATTTTCCAAATTACTGTTAGTGCCTAACTGAATTGTAAACTTCATAATCAATTCCAAGTTGTGGAGCTTTTAACATCTGTCTGCCGACTGAAAAGGAAGGTGAATTCCAATTAATCTACTGTGAACAGAATTGAGGAGGCAGTTCGCCAGCTGAAATTGTACTGGAAATGAAGGCTGATGTTTGACGGTCATTATAAATCAAGCTAAGGAAAGGAATTGAATTTATACAGCATCTTTTGCAAGCGAGTGATGTTTCAAAGCATATGACAGCCAAAGAGTACTTGTTGAAATGTAGCTGTTCCTGTATTGGAGAACGAGTGTTAGTTAATGTGTGGAAGGCAAGTTCCTACAAACAATGATGTCATAATGACAAGATAGTATTGTGGGTTGAGACTGCAAGTGTATTCTTGGTTGAATATTTCATCCAAAGAGTGGAATCTCTGGCAGTGCAACACTCAGTTAAGTGTTAGTTGAGATTTAATGCTCACGGACTGGAACTCGAATGCATGATTCAGATATGAGAGTAGTATCACTGCAAGGGACCAGCTAATGCAAAATAACTCTACTTGAGTTATCATCAGATGTGAGTTTTCTCAAAACCTTTACCTTAGACTATTTTCAAATTTTACATTTTATGTAATTCTCATGGATGAATCTCAATTTGAAACAAAATAATAATTTATGCGATGGGGGTGCTGCTAACCTGGTCAGAATTTTATTACTTGTCCTTAATCATCCTGGAGGAGGTGGTGAGCTGCTGTAGTCTGGAGTACAGGGACATCCACAGTGCAGTCAAGGAAGGAATTTTAAGATTTTGATCCAATGACAGTGAAGAAATTTTTGTTATAGTTCTAGGTCCGACTGGGACAACACTACTATTATAGGACAAGCCAAACAGAGAACAGCCAGGGAATTCCTAGAGGCATGGCACTCATCCACAGATTCAATCAATAAGCACATCGACCTGGACCCAATATACCGACCACTGCAACGGACAGCTGGAACTGACAACCGGAAGCGGCAGAGACAAACCACTATAAATGCCGGAGGAAACATCACAGAAGCGCTTCACAGGAGGCTCCCAAGCACTGAGGATGTCACCTAGACAGGGGACGAAACTCCTGCAACACAAATTCCCAGCTCGGCGAACAGAACCATAACAGTTCTAGGTCCGGATGGTGTATGAAGAATTTGCAGATGGCGGTGTTCCTATGTATCTGTTACTGTTGTCCCTCTGGATAGTAGTAGTCAAGAGTTATGATTGTCTAAGGAGCTTTTTTGAGTTCTCCCATTGGAATTTTCTGACTTAGAAAGCAGTGGATTCTTAGTCGATAAATATGTTCATTACAGAAAGCAATTGAATTTTGGGCACAAAGGAATCAAGGGATATGGGAAATGAAACAGAAAAGTGGAGCATTTTAGTCATGATCAATGGAACAGGCTGAAGTGGTCAGAGGACTCCCATTTGGTCTCCCATTTCCGCTAACTTTGAAAGTGTGTAATCATTGCTTGAGATCTTTGATAAGCTTTTGGCAACATGCACAGGGAACAAATGGCAAGTCTGTTTGATAATTACTTTTAGCTTTTGGATTTATCTTCTGGTTTCATACGAATTTGTTATAGCATGAAAAATGATACAGCATTGCAAATGTCAAGTGATTTTTTTTAGCAGAAGATGAACAAGAAGATAAGGAACAAACAAGAAAAGTTAAATGATTACAATAAATAACCTCCTCCTAATTCTCTTTGACAAAATAGAATAAATAATGCCCCATTGAACATTGGAAGGAACAACATGGAGAGCAATTATAATCTAAATTATGCGACTTTGATGGCATAGCAAAGGAATCAGAGAGTGATCATTCACAAATTCCTGAAGGCAAGACAGGTTGATAAGGCTATTAAGAAGGATATGGGGGACACTTGACTTTATAAGTGGGATATTGTATACAAAACAAAGAAGTCATGCAATAACTTTATATATCATTGGAGTATTCCATTCTGAGCACCCCGCACTTCTGGTCAAATGTCAGATCCTCAGAGTGGGTACAGAGAATGTTACCAGCGGGGATTATCCTTCTCAGAATAGGGAGAGTTAAGGGGAGATTCAGTTGTAAACATTCGACATCATGAAAGGATTTGATAGAGCAATTAGGATAGAAGCTGTTTCCTCTGGCTGGTGGGTCTGTAATCAGTTGTTGTAAATTTAAAACAATTGATAAGAGAGTTGGATAAAAAAAGCGGAGAAGCTTTATTCCCACACTGCATATTTTAGGGAGGCTTTAAGGTTCATGCCCACTGGTCGGAGAACTGGAGAGAGTCCTGCACTGCCTCTTGTTGATGCATTAATGGACAGCAGCAGCAGTCCATCCCCAGAATCGAGGACTCCAGAGAGATGGTGACAGCTGTCAGTCCTACACCCGCCTGAGACCTGGAATCATTGATTGAGCCAGGCACAAAGACTGTGGAGTGGGAAGGAGGTGGGGCTCAGCAGGAAACGGTAGGGGGATAGGTCACAGCAGAGGTGGGAGGGGGGTGGGGGGTGCCTTACTGATGATAATTTTCTCAAGAGACCTTCCAAGGAGACTGCAAACAACCTTGATAGGATTATTTTTAATTAATTGTGGGCTGTGGGTGTTGCTGCCCGGGCCAGCATTTGCTGCCTGTCTCTAGTTGCCTTTGAGAAGATGGTGGTAAGCTGCCTTCTTGGATTGTTGCAACCCATGTGTTGTGGATAGACACCCAGTACCCTGAGGGAGGGAATTCCGGGATTTTGATCCAGCAACGTTGAAGGAATGGCAATATATTTCTAAGTCAGGATGATGAGTGACTTGGAGGGGAATTTGCAAGTGGTGATATCCCATGTATCTGCTGCCCTTATCCTTTTAAATGGAGGGAGTTATGGTTTTGGAAATGCCATCTGAGGATCTTTGGTGAATTTTTGCAGTGCATCTTGTAGATAGTACACACTGTTGCTACTGAGCATCAGTAGTGGAGGGAGTGGATGCTTATGGATGTGGTGCTAATCAAGTGGGCTGCTTTGTCCTGGATGCTGTTAAGCTTTTGAGTGTTGTTGGAAATGCAACCATCCAGAAAAGTGGAAAGTGTATTCCATCATACTCCTGACTTGTGCCTTATAGATGCTGAACAGGTTTCTGGAGTCAGGAGGTGAGTTACTCACCACAGTATTCCTAGTCTCTGACCTCCTCTTGTAGCCACTGTGTTTATATGGTGAGTCGACTTGAGTTTCTGGTCAATGGCAAATCCCAAGATGTTGATGATTGGGCAATTCAGTGATTGTAGTACCATTGATGTCAAGGGGAGTACTTAGATTGTCTTTTACTGAAGATGATCATTGCCTGGCATTTGTGTGATGTGAATGTTACTTGCCATTTGTGATCCAAACCTGGATATTGTCCAGGTCTCTTGGCATTTGACATGGGACTGTTTCAGTGTCTGAGGAGTTGCAAATAAGGCTGAGCACTATGCAATCATCGGTGAACATCCCCACTTCTGACCATGATTTGGAGGTGCTGGTGTTGGACTGGGATGTACAAAGTTAAAAATCACACATCAGGTTATAGTCCAAATAAACCTATTGGACTATAATCTGGTGTCATATGATCTTTAACTTCTGAGCATGTGATGGAGGGAACGTCATTAATGAAGCAGCTGAAGATGGTTGGACTGAGGCCACTCCCCTGAGGAACTCTTGCAAAGGAAGTGAAATAATTGACCTCCATCAACTGCAATCATTTTTCTATGTACAAGAGATGACTCCAAACAGCAGAGAGTTTGCCCCATGATACCTATCAATTCCATTTTTGCAAGGACTCCTTAATGCTACATTTGGTCTAATGTGGCCTTGATGTCAAGGGTTGTCACTCTCACCCCACTTCTGGAATTCAGCTCTTTTTTCCATGTTTGAACCAAGGCTGTAATGAGGTCAGGAACTGAATGGTCCTGGTAGAACCTAAACTGGGCATCTCTGAGCAGGATATTGCTGAGCAGGTGCTGCTTAATAGCACTGTTGACACTTTCCATCACTTTTCTGATGATCAAGAGTAGACTGGTGGGATGGTAATTGTCCAGGTTGGATTTGTCCTGCCTGGGCAATTTTCCTCATTGTCAGATTGGTGCCAGGGTTGTATATTGTATTGGAAGAGCTCGGCTAGGGGAGCTAAGCAAGTTCTGGAGCACAAGTCTTCAATACTATTGCTGGAATGTTGTCAGGCCCTTTGCAGTATCCAATGCCTCCAACTGTTTCTTTATATCATGGGAAGGGAATCAAATTGGCCAAAGGCTGGTATCTGTGATTCTGGGGAGCACGAGAGGAGGCGGAGATGGATCATCCACTCTGGCTGAAAGTTGCAACAAGTGCTTCAGCTTTGTCTTTAGTACTGATGTGCTGTGCTCTTCCATCATTGAGGATGAGGGTATTTGTGGAGCCTCCTCCTCCAATGAGTTGTTTAATTGTCCACCACCATTCACATTTCATGAAAGTTTGCTTTGTTGGCTTCTCATATGGTGAGTCTACTACACACTGCTTGGTGAATGCCAGCTGTGGTGAGATGTGGACCGTAAGTTGGCACAAATTGGCCGCTTAAGGGCCTCAACTAGCAGGAAGGCCGTCACAGGTCACCACTAACCTGTTTGTACACAACTCACAGAGTAGTTGGTGGGAGCAATTAAATTCCACCTCGAGGATAGACAAACTGTGGGTGCATTTACACTAATGTATTTTGTAAGGATGCAGATCAACACAATTTTCTCATGGGCAGTGAGAGAGTTAATAAATGCTCAGAAAATGTGTACAAAGAGAAAAAAAGATCTGGAATCTGAAACATGAAAGGTGAATGTAAGTACATTCCACACAACTTCCAAAAGACAATTCTCATGTAGAGTCATAGAGTCAATGAGATGTACAGCATGAAAACATACTCTTTTGTCCAACCGTCCATGCTGACCAGAAACCCTAAATTAATCTAGTCCCATTTGCCAGCAGTTGGTCCATATCCCTCTATACCCTTCTTACTTATGTACCCACCCAGATGCCTTTTAAATGTTGTAATTGGATCAGTCTCCACCACGTCCTCTGGCAACTCATTCTGTACCTGCACCACCCTCTGCGTGAAAAAGTTGCCCCTTAGGTCCTCTTTAAATTGTTTCACCCCACCTTAAATCTATGCCCTCTAGTTTTGGACCACCTTACCCTGTGAAAAAAAACCCTTTGCTATTCACCTTATCCATGCCCCTCATGATTTTAATAAACCTATATAATGTCACCCCTCAGTCTCCAACATTCAGGGAAAACAGCCCCCGCCTTTTCAGCCTCTTCCTAAGCTCAAATCCTCCAATCCCGGCAACATCCTTGTACATCTTTTCTGAACCCTTTCAAGTTTCACATTATCCTTCCCAAATCAGGGAGGCCAGACTAGAAGGGGATGAATTAGTAGGGTCGTGATGAAAGGTGGAGCTTTCAAAGAGCTAACCCAGACAGCGCAGGCCAAATGGCATCCTGTACTCCTTTCTAATCAATAAATCACATAATTGCTACAGCGTAGAAGGAGATCATTTGACCCATTATCCTCTCTGATATCTATCCAAATGAGCACCTCATTTCATGTCATTTGCCTTCTTTCTCTGTCTTAGGCTTAGCCTTGAACTGAATTTCATTGCTTTTGCACCTATGCAGAGGTGTGGAATCAGAGCAATCTGAAAGTTCCCTAATTCTGCTCATTTATTCCTATAATTCCACTCATTGCTATTATGTTGTTAGCATAAACTCACACAAAAAGCATGTAAGCATGTGAGAAAATAGGTTGGAACTCACCTAGTCTAGTTCTAGTAACCTGTAACCTTGAGCAGCCATCTCACAAACCATAGTGGAACAGTATTTTGCTGTTTCACTTCAATCTCAAATAAATTCACTACATAACTTAAACGATATTCTTATTGTAATTTTACAGAATAATGATGACACAGCATGGCCTGTACACAGGGGACAATAGAAGATGACCCTGACCAGGAAAAGAACGCAAACTATTCCTATTCAGCCCTCGAAGTCCTCAAGGAGACTGGTGACGAGGTGTGAATGTATCTTGTGCCATCTGGAAGGATGTGGCCTTAACACTAAGTGCTAAACACAAACACAAAGAGTCAAATAACAGCAATCCAAAGTGAAGGTAACATAGAGAATTTTTTTTCGTTTAGTATGTTTCCATGTCACTATGAGTGCACTATTCAGTATTTTACTTTAAGTGAAGATTCTAGTTTGATAAACACAGATTCTTTGTTCGTATCTATTCCTTCAGCATAGAAGAACACTAATGGAGCAATGTGAGGAGAGTCCTCCTTTAGAAATGCATTGACATTTCCAACTTGAAATGTTCATGACTAATGCACTTGCTCTTCCCTGTCATTAACTTTCTTAAATGCAGATGTTAGCACTCACATCCACCTGCCTGATGAGAAATGTGAGGGGGTTTGGGGGGGGGGGGGGGGGGATAGGGGGAGGAGAGTGGGGCATTGGGAGTGGTTAGCTCCTTATTTTAAGTTGTCTGAATTCATGCCAAAGATGGTTGCCCTTTTCAGGCCGGCCTCTTTATGATGTGGTGAAATGGAAGGAACAGGAGGCCTCCTGCTCAATCATCGCTATGTTCTATCTCATTGTGACTTGCTCAATGTGTGGGGGGATGGTGAGGTGACAGGAGTGTTTATAGGAAACTAGCTTGTGCCTCCTTGATGCTTGTTCACTGGAATTCTTATCTGCTTTCTGATGGTGGGCACCTTCTGTATTTGTTCAGTAATAATCTTTCAGCTAGCAGCAATGTGCTGCATTTTTTCTTTTCGCCTTTTTCTGATTACAAAATGTGAAACAGCTGTTGAAATTTGACAGGTATTGTAACATACATTTTGTTATGGGTGAGAGTTTTACACATAACAGTCACTCAGTTGAATCAAGAGTTTTAATTATGCATCAATAGATCTCCCTTGACAATCCTATTGATAATGCAAAAGAGATACTTCAGAGGAGCAGCTAGAGAATGAGCGTGTTAATAAGTGCCACTAGTATGTGACAAATGATGCTGGATTGTACAAAGTTCCTATATTTGTGTGGAAGGGAGTCTGGGCTGTGAAGACTATGAAGGGACATACTTGAAGCAGGTAAGCAAAATGTAAAATTAGAAGAGTAGTACTGGGACTCAATGGGGTAAAAACAATGACTGCAGATGCTGGAAACCAGATTCTGGATTAGTGGTGCTGGAAGAGCACAGCAGTTCAGGCAGCATCCAAGGAGCAGCGAAATCAGGATGAAGAGCTTTTGCCTGAAACGTTGATTTCGCTGCTCCTTGGATGCTGCCTGAACTGCTGTGCTCTTCCAGCACCACTAATCCAGAATCTGAGACCCAATGGGCCAAGGAGTGACAGAAGAAGTTTAATTTAGACAAATGTGAGGTGCTGCATTTTGGAAAGGCAAATCAGGGCAGGACTTCTATACTTAATGGTAAGGTCCTGGTGAGTGTTGCTGAACAAAGGGATCTTGGAGCACAGGTTCATAGCTCCTTGAAAATAGAGTTGCAGGTAGATAGGATAATGAAGAGGGCATTTGGTATGTCTGCCTTCATTGGTCAGAGCATTGAGTATAGGACTTGAGAGGTCATGTTACGGCTGTACAGGATATTAGTTGGCCACTTTTGGAATACTGCATGCAATTCACATCTTCCTGCTATAGGAAGGATGTTGTGAAACTTGAAAGGGTTCAGAAAAGATTTACAAGGCTGTTGCCAAGGTTGGAGGATTTGAGCTTTAGGGAGAGGCTGAATAGGCTGGGGCTACCTTCCCTGGAGCGTTGGAGACTGAGGGGTGACCTTATAGAGGTGTATAAAATCATGAGGGGCATGGATAGGATAAATAGACAAAGTCTTTTCCCCAGGAGAGTCCAAACTGGAGGGCACAGGTTTGAGGTGAGAGAGAAAGATTTAAAAGGGACCTAAGGGGCAACTTTTTCACGCAGAGGATTGTGCATGCATGGAATGAGCTGCCAGAAGAAGTGGTGGAGGCTAGTACAATTACAACATTTAAAAGGCTTCTGGATGGGTACATGAATAGAAAGAGTTTAGAGCGATATGGGCCAAATGCTGGCAAATGGGACTAGATTTATTTAGGATATCTGTTCGGCATGGGTGAGTTGGACCAAAGTGTCTGTTTTCATGGTGTACATCTCTATGATCCTGCTGGCAAAAACTCAGCAGGTCTAACTGCATCTGTGGAGTGAAAAACAGAGTTAATGTTTTGAAATGAATATGACTTGCTCAGAATCAACTTCACAATTGACTTGAAATATTAACTCAGTTTCTTTCTTCACAAATGCTGCCAAATTTTCTGATTTAAATAGACCATTTAGGACAGAGATGAGGAAAAACTTCTTCACCCAGAGAGTGGTGGCTATGTGGAATGCTCTGCCCCAGAGGGCAGTGGAGACCCAGTCTCTGGATTCATTTAAGAAAGAGTTGGATAGAGCTCTCAAGGATAGTGGAATCAAGGGTTATGGAGATAAGGCAGGAACAGGATACTGATTAAGGATGATCAGCCATGATCATATTGAATGGTGGTGCCGGCTCAAAGGGCAGAATGGCCTATTCCTGCACCTATTGTCTATTGTCTAAATTCAGAATTTCAGTATATTCAGCATTTTGCCTTTATTGTAATCTGCAAACATTAGATTTTGTAAAGTTGCATGATTGATCAAGGAAGAGAAACGGAGAGTGCATAGTGGGTACATTGGCAGTAGGGGGAATTGTTAGTGGAGTTTTTAAGGAGGAACTTTTGAGATTTAGGTTTGATAAGTTTTGAAAAATGCCTTGTGCGAATGGTACTACTTGCATATGGATACTGATATTTGAGTCATTGGTGGAAAAATGGTTTTCTTTGAATTTTTGATATGTTGCAATGCCAGTGTTCTTTTGAGGTTATGGAGTAGAAGGCAGGGTTAGCCGAGCTTCACAACATTCATGGGATTTATTGGTTGGAGCTTTTGCAATTACCAATGACCCTCTACTTGTGTTTGTGCCTTCAGCTGCCTTGACCCTAACTCTGATATTTCCTCCCTAGGTCTCTGTTTCTCCCCCATTAAAATTTACTTCATTGACCAAACCTTTTCTCACCTTGTCTCCTTAACTGGCTCAACATCAAATGTTAATTTGCTTAATTATGAAGTCTTTTGGCTTTACTTTATTCAAGGTCCTGTATAAATGCAAGCTGTTGTAATCCTAGAATTAATGAATAATGTTGCAAGTCTTGGGTTGTAGAAGCTACAGTTTGGTTGCTTTAGTGAGTGAATACTGCTATAAAGGTTGTGCTTGCTTTGACTGAGAATAATTCCTGTCTGATGGTGATTCAATATGAGCTCTGTGCAGCTGGGCTCTCGCCACTGTGGCCTCGTATCAGGGATTCAGCACTCTTTCTGAATATTGATTTGCTACTTGCACGTCCACCAATCAGTTGCTGAAAATTTGACCAGCAATGGAAAATGTGTTTGTAGTTAACTGCCATGAAAAATGCATCGAAAGAGAGAACTTAATAGATTCTAAAATTTATCGCTTTTATTTACAGGCTCTACTTAATGTTGATACATAGAGCTCCAGGCCGCCACATTTATTTTTGTTTAAAACAAGTGATTACTGTCATTTCTGGTCACTCATTATGAAGAGTGAAATCTATAAGGCTACTTCAAAAAACAAAGTGGCAAGGAGTTTATGAAAGTTTGTAAGTTGTGAGAAATTCAAATGTTTTCCATCACCCTTCTCTTCTGAGCAATAATTGGTACAGCTCTGGCTTCTGCCGATTTTCATACTCTCTGTAAGACATAAGAATAACAGACCACTGATAGCCACACTTGCACATCTCTACTTCCTTAAGGCTTCATGATGGGTCTGATGCAGACATTGATGTCAGCTTTATCTTATTGAATTCTGGCATCTTCAACATGTGAACTGGAGATCTGATGATGTGAAGTGATCAATACTGATTCCCTTGTGAGTCAATATTTGCATGGTGGTACAAAGCCAACATTGGGAAGCCCCATATCTCTATCTCATTTGGCATGACCCCATCCTCTACCTCATTGCTGCCTCAACACTACTCACCTTCTACTGAACAGAGTTGTGGAACTGTGAAATAATGCATTAATCCAAATTGTTCCACCCCAAACGTTACTGTGACAGTTTACAAACATCGAACCATAGAACTCCTACAGTGTGAAAACAGGCCACTAGGCCCAATAAGTCCACACTGACCAATTCCCTTACCCTATTGAGTGACTTTTCCCCGACTAATACACCCAGCCTACACATCCCAGAACACTATGGGAAATTTAGCATGGTCAATTCACCTAACTGGCACATCTTTGGGTTGTGGAAGGAAACTGGAGCACCCAAAGGAAACCTACACAGACACAGGGAGAATGTGCAACTCCACAGAGACAGTTGCATAAGGCTGGAATTGAACCCAGGTCCCTGGCGTTGTGAGGCAGCAGTGCTAACCACTGAGCCTTTCAAGATAATTGGAGTGGAGTGCTAAACATTTATTTTCGAGTGTGTTTCAGTTTCACAAATACTTCTTTTGGGGTTTGCTTCTGTTTTACTTTTGCAAATTTTGTAAATGTACAGTTCAGTTATCTTGCATGCTTACCTTCCCACATACAAAACATTTCTGTATTGATTTTCAAGTTTGGATAAATGGAAAATATGTAACATAAGGGAGGGAAATGCACAATTGTGCAGACAAAATTAAAGGGCTGAATCACAAAATCATACAACGTTGAAGGAAATCATTTTGACCATTGTGCAAGTGTCATGGTTATCTCAATTGGAACAGTTAATTCCAAACATTTACTTCACCCACTTCCATAAATGTTATGTTCTTTTTTATAAATATCTAGCCAATTTTCTTTTAAAGGACACAGACTGATAGTATCTTGAGGTAAAGCTTTTCATGTCCTTAAGATACATGAAAAAAAATCCTGTAAGTTAACCCCTTTGTTATTCTACTGAGGAGTATTAATCAATAGCCCACTGTGCAATGATTTATAACAATGTAATGTTCTGAAAAGATTTGATCTAACATTTTTTACAGTAATGTGTAAAGTGATGGAAGGTGTCATCAACAGTCTTATCAAATAGCTCCCGCTCAACAATAACCTGCTCACTGATTCACTGCCAGGCTGACTCATCATAGCATTGGCTTAAACATCGAGAACAGGGTTGAATTCCAGACATAAGATGAGAGTCATAGCTCTTGACATCAAGGCTGCATTCGACCAAGTGTGGCATCAAGAAGCCCTAGCAAAACTGGAATCAGTGGGTATCGGGGGCAAACTCTCCACTGGTTAGAGTCATACCTGGCACATAGGAAGATAGTTGTGGTTGTTGGAAGTCAGTCATCTCAGTTCCAGAATATCTTTGCAGGAGTTCCTCAGGGTGGTGTCCAAGGCCAAACATTTTCAGCTGCTTCATCAACGATCTTCCTTCCATAATAAGGTCAGCAATGGGGATGTTTGCCGATGATTACCCACACTGTTTAGTACTATTCACAACTCCTCAGACACTAAAGCAGCTCATGTTCAAATGTTGCTGCCACACAAAAGGCAGGCAATGACCATCTCCAATGAGAGACAATCCAATCATTGTTGCTTGACATCGATGGTGTTATCATCACTGAATGCCTTATTATCAACATACTTGGCATAATCATTGACTAGAAACTCAACTGGATTCACCATATAAATACAGTGGTTACAAGAGCAGTTCAGAGGGTAGGAATACTGTAGCAAGTAACTCATTTCCTTACTCCCCAAAGCCTGTCCATCATCTACCAAGCGCAAGTCAGGATTTTGAAACAACCTTTAGGCCATAAGGTCTACGTGTAGAACTACATCATTGAGTCTGATCTACCATTTGATCATGGCTAATATGTTTCTCAACCCTATTCACCTGCCTTCCACCAACATGGGTGCAGCTCCAACTATTCTGCAGAGGCATGACACCATCCAGGATAAAGCAGTCCACTTGATTGGCACCACATCCACAAATATCCATTCCCACTCTCACCAATGCTCAGTAGCAGCAGAGTGTGCTAGCTACAAAATGCATGCAGAAATTCACTAAAGATCCTTAGACAGCACCTTCCAAACCCACAATTACTTCCATTTAGAAAGGCAAGGGCAGGAGATGTATGGGAACACCGCCATTTGGAAATTCACCTCCAAGCGACTCACCAACCTGACTTGGAAATATATCATAATTCCTTTAGTATTGTTAAGTCAAAATCTTGGAACTACCTCTCTGATAGCATTATAGGTCTATCTATAGCACATGAAACTGCAGCAGTTCAAGAGGGCAGCTCACCACCATCTTCTCAAAGGAAACGGGGGACAGGCAATAAATGCTGGCCCAGACAATGATACCCATGTCCCATGTTCTACAAGTGACTAGAAAAAAACTCCTGTACTTTAGTGACATCTGGACTGTCTATCAGTGACGCAACCGAACACTTGCGAGAAATTTCACTAAAAATATCTCTGCTGTGTTCTCTAGATTCAATGGGAGGACAATCAAATAAATGTTAGTATCATTCTTAAGCTGACTGTTTAAGGGAAAATTCCTGCAAACTCAACTGATGGATTGGACACTGTCTGGCTGGCTAAAAAACCGTTTCCCCATCAAGTCCTGTTCTTAACTCCCAAATGGTCAGCATTCCAGGTAAGAGAAATAAGGCACTTCAAAGGCACTCTGAAGCCCTTCCTCTACTGCTACAACAGTAACATTAGTGATTAGGAGGAACTTGCTACCAGACTCTAAAAATGGCACCAACTTGTCCATCAAACTCTGTCTGGCTGCATTGAGGGTGAGGCATCAACAACAATGAAATATCCCAATAATGGAGCATTCTCACCTCTCTGAGGTAGAGAATTTCAGGAATGTACAACCCTCAGAGTGAAGAGGTTACTCTTCCTCTTAGTCCTAAATGATTGATTCTTTATCCTAAATCTGTGCCCCCAAATTCTAGACTCCCCAGTTGAGCAAAACAGCTTCCAAACCCCAGCCACTTCCATTTAGAAGGACAAGAGTAGCAGATATAGGGGAACACCACCAGCTGCAAGTTCGCCATCAAGCCACTCACAATCCTGACTTGGAAATATATCGTCATTCCTTCACCATCGCTGGGCCAAAATACTGCAGTTCCCTTCCGAATGGCATTATTGGTCAACCTACAGCAGGTGGACTGCAGTGGTTCACGAAGGCAGCTCACCACCACCTTCTCCCGGGCAACTAGGTATGGGCAACAAATGTTGGCCCAGCAAGTGATATCCACATTCCACAGATGAATAGGAGCAAATAAAATTAGTGCACCCAGGCGTCCATAGTAGTTGATAAAGGGGACCAGCTTTCAACTGAACTGATCCTAGGTGACCAGTTGAGTAGCCAAGTTGGTTTCAGTATAACTTTGTCGATTTTGCTAGACCAGCAGATCCCACATGGGACCTCCTACATAAGATGAGTAACTCTTGTGATATATCAACAGGAACACTTTAAACTCTGAAGCCAGGTTTGTGGGTGGTGGGAAAGGAGGAGATTGTTGTTGGCTGTTGTAAGAGCAATGGGTGGAGTTTGGTAAGCTGGGACTAAAGGGAACAGAGTGATGGCATCGAAGAATAGGATATCTTGAAAGTATAATAATGAAAGGGGGGTTATCAATGAAAACATTTACTTCCCTTATTTTGTCGGAACATTATAATCTCTCTGCTGGCTCATTCACTCACTTGCAGTCCAATTCAAATCAATCAAACTCATGCTGGAAGCTCCCTGGACCAGCTTCCTCCAGCTTGCCCTCGAAAATACTGGACAAAAAGGCACTGAAGCCAGTCTGTGATGATCAGCTACAAAGTGAACCCCAGAAATATATTTCCAGCAACACCAAACAACTTGTATTTAAATAGCTTCTTAATGTGGTAAAATGTTGCTGTAGACATTTGTGTTCAAAGAATTTGACACTAAGCCAATTTAGAAAATAAAGCAGTTGACCAAAAAGCTTATAAAGAGTAGTCTTAAAGGAGGAAATCAAAGTGAAGTGGCAGAGGAGTTTAGGAAAGTAATTCTAGAGCTCAGGGCCTAGACTGAAGGTGCATTTGCCATTGGTAGTGGGAAAAAAATTAGCAATGTGCAAAAGCTAGAGTTGAATGAGTGCAGTGATCATGGACAGGTTAGAAATGGAGGTAATTAGAGAGATAGGGAACAATGATCAATGGAGGCATTTGAAAACAAGGAATTTTAAAATTGAGGCCTTGACAAACTGAAAACCAATTAGCAAACTCAGGGTCGTTACACAAATGGGGCATGGTGTATGTCAGAATAGAGTAGCCGAATTTAAGATAATCTCTGTGGGACTGCAGGGTGGGAATCAGCTGGACAGGACAGTATTGAAACAGTCAGGTTCAGAAGTACAAAGACATGGAAAAGGGTTTCCATGGGAGCAACTCAACCCGTTATAAATTGCTCTATCCTCTTTGTAACTACTCAAGAAACCTAGAAGCTACTCACCCACTTCAACATTGTAAAGATTCCTAAGGTTACTCTGAAAAGCAACTGTGAAAAGTATTCAATCTTTTGTGAATCTGAAAGTGCATTTACTAATTCAAAACCTACGCAATATATATATCTCTCTGGTACTTCAACCATTTATTTATTACCTTACAAATTTAGTAAAAGCTTACATGGTATTGATATCCATATCATAAAGCCCTACCCATTAACACGAGGTGGGATCTGATACAATCTTCAAAACTACCTCTCAAAACTCATAAATCAAACAGATTTCAAACCAAACTGCTTATACTCAAAAGCTTTTGAGAAAAGAGATTGCACCAAAGCACGCAAAGCTTTAGATTAATGAATACACACAAGACACAAGCTGCTGAAACAAATATTGGACTGAAGTTATTAGCGGATGGAATTTTTGAAATGTACTCAGAATCTTCACATGGAATGGGGATGGCCCGTGGTGTATTGTATTATTTCACTGAATTTTCCCACGCGAGATGAGACAAACTTGCTAGAAAGACAACACTGCTGTCATTGGAATGGGCTAACTGACACTCTAACCCTGACAAAAGGGACAGGGAATTGTATATTCAGCTATGTAAACTCAATTAACATAGCTTCTCTTTTCAGACTTGAATGAAATGAGACTAGGTTCAAAGTGGAACAAGTTATTTGAAACTGAGATGGCATTTTCTCATCTCTATTACTTTTTCGTAAATCAATTTGTCTTTTTTTGACAGAGTGAGGATGGTGGAATGTAAAGGAAGTGATCCACCTGCTCCTACTATCTCAACTCAACTATCTCAACTCCGTGAATGAAGCATGTTACAACTGCAGTCATCCCTCGATTAGTACCTGACCCATGGGCAGGCTGGCATGGGGTAAGTACAGTTAAGGAGTCAAATGCTTGGCTCAAAGGTCAGAGTGAGTGGAAGGGGCTTGTGTGGCACTGGGACCAGTACTGGGGCAGAGGGAAGCTGTTCTGGTGAAACAGGCTTCTTTTGCATCTTTCTGGGCTCAGTGTCCAGACCAATCAAATATTATGGTTGTGGAAAGGGCTTTAACTAAGTGGGGGAGGGACTGGGAGAGAGGAAATGTAAGTTTACTAAGCAAAAGGATATTATAGCATTACCGTGCATCTATTTGGATGATGGTATACAGCGTGGGACAGGAAGACCAGAATGTACAAATGTAGAAAAACAGCAGTAAATAGGACCAAAGGGGAAAAGTATTTAAAAATGCAAAATTAATGGCTCTTCACTTGAATGCCCATAGCATTCAGAACAAACTAAATGAACTAACAACTCAAAAACAAGTTAGAGTATGATCTTAGAACCAGTGTGGTGACATGGTTCCACATTCAAAAGCTGGGAACTAAGTATTCAGGGGTCTGTGATTTTTATAAAGGACAACAGCAAGAAATGATTGTGGATCAGAAAAGGTAGAATCCTCATGGATGGTCATAAGAATAAAGAGGAAGAAAACACTAGTGGGAATAGGGTCCCACATAGTAGCTGTATGATAAGGCTGAGAATTCATCAGGAGATAATGAGGACATGTAAGAAAAGCAGGTTACCAATCATGGGTGACTTTCTTTTCATGTAAACTGGAAAAGTCAAATTGGCAGACATAGAATTGAAGAAGATCTCAGACTGTATTTGGAGCAGTTTCCCTGAACAATGTATTGTTGATCCAATACATTGGATCAAGCTATTTTGAATATAGTGATGTGTAATGAAACAGGGTTAATAAATGATGTCAGAGGAAATGATCCCCTCAGAAGCAATGACCATAAATGGTGAAATTTAGTATTCTGTTTGAGAGGGAAAACCATGGGTCAGAAACTACTATGCAAAAGCTAGAACTGGGAGAATTACAAAGGAGTGAGGGCAGAGCTATTGGAAGGGCTGAGGAAAGGAGCTTAGCAGCAAAGATGGTTGAGGAACAATGACAGGAATTTAATAAAATACTTGATGGCTCACAGCAACGATATATCCCAATGAGAGAGAAGATTCCAGGAAGGTGATAAGCCAATCGTGGTTGACCCGGGAAGTTAAGAAAAACATGAGTTTGAAAGAAAAGAAAACCTGAAGTAAAAACTACCTTCCAAAAGATTTGAAAAATTTTAAAAGCCAACAAAAGATGTCCAATAAACAAGAGAGAAAATAAACTTTAGGGTAAACTTACAAATAATATCAAGAGGGAAAGCAAACACTTCCTTAAATATGCAGATATACAGGCTAATGGTATTATCAATGGACTCCTAACCTAGAGATCCAAAACGTTTTCCTGGGAACCCAGGATCGAATCCCATCACAGCTGGTAGTGGAATTTGAATTCAATAAAAATCTAAAATTAGGAGTCTAATGATGAGCATGAAACCATTGCTGATTGTCAGGAATAAACCCATCTAGTTTATATTCACTCATATCCTTTAGGGAAGGAAACTGCCTTTCTTACCTGCTCTGACGTACATGTGACTCCAGACCACAGCAATGTGGTTGACTCTTAACTGTACTGTGGGCAATCAGGGATGGACAATAAATGCTGCCTCATAGTGATGCCCTCATCCTATAAATGAATTGAAAAAAATATCGGAGAAGGATTGGATGAGATATATTTGGACTCTCAGAATGTGAAATAAAATATATGAGGAAAGTGAATATATTCTCACCAAGTTTGCAGATGACACAAAGATAGATGGGAAGGCAAGTAGTGAAGTTGACAGAAATCATTTATTCCTTCCCCCTCTGCCCACCCCATCTTTAGCATATACACCATCCTATTCCTAGTTCTGAAGAAAGATCACTGGACACAAAATGTTAACTCTGTCTTCTCTCCACAGATGCTGCCAGGCCTGCTGAGCTTTTCCAGCAATTTTTGTTGTTGCCATGAAAAGTCTCTTGTTTTACTCACACTTTGTATGATACCTACATGTAGAGAGATGAATGGTTGCCTACAGTTATCTACTCTGATGTAAAACAATGACAGAGACACCAGAATCTGCAAAGGTACGTGATATCACCAGCAGCTTTTCAGCAAAAAGAGAGAGAAAGCAGTATAGACTGATAAAAGCAATGAACTGAAAGTTCTCTCTCTCCCAATTTCCCTCAAGCTCAGAAACGAGCTGATGGGAAGCAATTTGGAAAAACATCAAGGATTCTCAGAGAACCAGACGTATACAGTTTCACTGTTACTAAGAAAACAAGTCAGCATTTAAACAGTTGGATTCTGGTCTTTTCGTTCTCATGACCCTAGGGACTCATAAGATCAGTAACTGCATTTGCTTTTACCTTTCTGTCTGTACTAGACACACACCACCAAACCCTGTGACCCAACCGCACTCCACCACCCCCATTATTAATAAGCTGCACTTGGGTGTGTGTGTATGTCTGACTGCTTTTCATTATTTGTTTTAGGTTAGTAGGTAATAAAACTCCACTTTCATTCACCCAAGAACACCTTGGAATCAGTTTTCCTTCAATTTTGATCTGGTTAACTAAGTTTAATTAAATTGTGATAGCTAAATGCTAATTCAAAATAAAAATTGTTGAAACTGACTGTGAGGCTGTTCAAATGAGGAAGGCCTCATCATTGCAAATTTGAGGGCTCAGTCTGTAATGTTCCCACAGAGAAATGACTGGAGCAGGGGAAACAAATAGATCCTTCAGAGGCTATTTAAAAATCAACTGTCAAAAAGGATTTGTTTGGTCTTTAATATTAAAGGCTACTAAGATAGTCACATTTGAGGTTAGTTATTTCAAAGAGCATGACTAAATGACTGATGAAAAACTAAAAGCTTTGACCTTGGAAGACTGTTTTATAGCAGAGGTTAGGTTTGGAATTCAACAGAGTAAATAGGGAAGAGAATTTCAGGCACAAAAGGAAGAGAGAGGCGGGAATTGGGAAAGGGAAAAAGCAAGAGAATTCCAGCCAAGACAGGACAACAGAGAAAGGGAATTTGAACTGAGACAGCTCAAACTGAGATTGAAAGCAGCTCAAGTGATGGAACCTCATCCAACTCAGACTAAAGGGCCAAAGTATTCAAGTTTGCTCATTTGATGCACACGTTTTATGAGGAAGAGATTTATGCCTCTTTATCTCTCTTTAACTGTCAAAGAGCAGGCTGATAGGGAGAGAATACGAGGTTTACTGTCTCTAACTTGAGTAGAAAAGTGTGAATCTGAAACAACACAGCAGGTCAGACAGCCTGACCTGCTTTGCTTTCCCAGCGACATACTTTTCGACTCTGACTCTCCAGCCTCTGCAGTCCTCACTGCCTCTTACATGAGGAAAGCTCCACTGAACTATGAGCCAGCAAAAGGATTACTTAAGTGCCCAGTTAGTGCCAGAAGCATGTCGACACAAATTCCATAGCCCTTAAGTAATAGCCTGACCAGACATGAGTAGAATATGAATGGCTTAAGAAGTTTACTTTTGACCAAAACCTTAATGAGGTAAATCTCCAAGGGGAGTTCAATAATTCCAAAGAATTTTCAATTCAGCAGGGTTCAGAAAGGCAGTAATTCTGGCTGATGACTATGGGTTAACATTCAAACTCATAAACCCAGGGAAGTTGGGCATAATAGCTATCACAGAGTAGAGAGTGTTAAGGGAGCAGTAATATCTGGGAGACAGATAGAATTTTTAGATTTAGGTTCCCTACAGTATGAAAACAGGTTCTTCAGCCCAACAAGTCTACACCAACCCTCTGAAGAGTAACCTACCCTATATTTACCCCTGAGTAATACACCTAACACTATGGGCAATTTAGCAAGGCCAATCCACCTAATCTGCATATTTTTGGATTTTAGTGGGGAAACCGGAGCACCTGGAGGAAACCTATGCAGACACGGAGAGAATGTGCAAACTCCACACAGACAGTCGCCCGAGGCTGGAATCGAACCCGAATCCCTGGCGCTGTGAGGCAGCAGTGCTAACCACTGAGTCAAAAGATGGAGAGAAACTCTTGTTTCTCTTATTATTTTGTACCTAAATTTATTTTGTACCTAGGTACCTTGGAACCTAAGATGGCACCATGTGTGGGAACATTAAACACTTTCCGCTGTACTCCTGCACTAAAGTACATTTAACAAGAAAATCTAAAGTCTAAATCTAAATCTAAACCAAGAACCAAAAAATGGTTGGAAAGCTTTCAAGGAGGCAGTAAAATGAAAACGTTTGAAGTAGCTCAGGATTTAAACGGGACAGAAGTCAAACCAGACATGTCAGAAACAGGGCCACCATCTCACCACACTATCATATCCAACATAAAGTCAGAAAGCTGGGTTTGTTGGAGATATTATCTCAATCGTAGGAACTCGTCAGTGTTTTTTTTATAATTTAATCAATTTTTCTAATCAACCTGTTCAGAGCAGGTAAGACCTGAACCTAGGCCTTTTGGTCTAGGTGTAGTAACACTACCACTGCACCATAAGAAGGCCCCAGGATTTCCACAGGGTAGTAACCTTGACTCAACCATCTTCAGTTGCTTCATCAATGACCTTCCCTCATTGTCAGGTCAGAACTGGGGATGTTCACTGATGATTGCACAATGTTCAGCACCAATCACTACTCATCTGGTAGTAAGGAATCCATGTCTAAATACAGTAAAACCTGGATAACATTCATGCTTGGCAAGAAAGGCAAGTAAAATTCATGCGATACAAGTACCTGATCACCATTACCAGAATCTAGCCATCCTTCCTTGACATTCAATAGATTCAACATCACTGAACTGCCCATTATCAATATTCTTTTGGTTACTGTTGACCAAAAACTGACACTGACATATTATGTTTACAGGAGTAGGTCAGAGACTGGAAATTCTGCAGCAAGTAACCTACATTCCAGCGCTTGTCTATTACCTCCAAAGTAGAAGTCAGGAGTGTGATGAAATACTCCCTACTTGCTGGATGACTGCAGCTCCAACACAAAAGTGGTACAGTGGTTAGCACTGCTGCCTCACAGCGCCAGAGACCTGGGTTCAATTCCTGCCTCAGGCAACTGTCTGTGTGGAGTTTGCACATTCTCCATGTCTGTGTGGAGTTTCCTCCCACAGTATGTGCAGGTTAGGTGAATTGGCCATGCTAAATTGCCCGTATGTATTAGGTGAAGGGGTAAATGTAGGTGAATGGGTCTGGGTGGGTTGCTCTTCGGAGGGTCAGTGTGGATTTGTTTGGTCGAAAGGCCTGTTCCCACACTGTAAGTAATCTAATCTAATCTTGACAACATCGAGGACAAAGTAACCCCCTTTGATTGGCCCCACATTCACTCTCTCCATGACCAACACTAAGTATTAGCAGTGTGCACTATCGACAAGATGTACTGCAGAAATTTACCAAAACACCTCATAGAGCACCTTTCGAATCCAGGACCTAGAAGGACACCACCATCTGTAAATTCAACTCCAAGCTACAGGCCACTCTGACTTGGAAATATATCGCCAGTCCTTCACTGTTGCTAGGTCAAGCTCATAGATTTCCTTTCTAATAGCACTGTAGGTATACATAACATGTACTGTAGTAATTAACAAAGGCAGGTCACCACAACTTTCTCAATACAATTAGTGATGGGCAATTGATGTCCACCCAGTCAGTGATGCCTAAATCCTATGAATGTATAACAATAACCCCTTTCCTGAGCAGGAGAGTCTCTAGAACTGCAGGGTTTGTGGATTATATTGGTGAAGTGCCATAGGAAAATTTGCATTGTTTAACTGATTCTCATCTGTGCCCACCTGAAATGGACAATTAATAACTGCTTTGCTGCAATTGGATTCTGGTCCTAGATTTTTAATTTTAAAAATTGAAAATTGAGTTTGGTTAAAAATAGATGCTTAGTTGACTTTACTTCTCACAGTAGGCTGCAATGAAGTGAATACTGCCATTTATATGCAATTCAATAGATTCTTTAGCAACTTTTCTTACAGTGTGGTCAGTTACTTATTCAGTCACAGTGTACAGTGGTTATGTAAGTTCCACACTCTCAGCAGAGAATTCAAATAATTTTTGAATCTTTAATCACAGAAATGAATCAATCACACTAGCTACTGCATGAAGTTAATAAATTGATATAGCAACTTACCAAGCTCTGAGCTATTTTCTACTGTTGTAAATGTATCAAATACAATTTCTACATAGAGTCATAGTGATGTACAGCATGGAAACAGGCCCTTCAGTCCAACCTGTCCATGACGACCAGATATCCCAACCCAATCTAGTCCCACCTGCCAGCACCCGGCCCATATCTCTCCAAACCCTTCCTATTCACATACCCATCCAGATGCCTTTTAAACGTTCCAATTGTACTAGCCTCCACCACTTCCTCTGGCAGTCCATTCCACACACACACACCCCACCCTCTTTTCCATGCCCCTCATGATTTTATAAACCGCTACAAGGTCACCCCGCACCCTCCAACGCTCCAGGGAAAACAGCCCCAGCCTGTTCAGCCTCTCCCAATTGCTCAAATCCTCCAATCCTGGCAACATCCTTGTAAATCTTTTCTGAACCCTTTCAAGTTTCACAACATCCTTCCGATAGGAAGGAGAGCAGAATTGCACGCAGTATTCCAAAAGTGGCCTAATCAGTGTCCTGTACAGCTGCAACATTACGTATTAACACCTATACTCAATAATCTGACCAATAAAGGAAAGCATACCAAACGCCTTCTTCACTATCCTATCTACCTGTGACTCCACTTTCAAGGAGCTATGAACCTGCACTCCAAGGTTTCTTGGTTCAGCAACACTCCCTAGGACCTTACCATTAAGTGTATAAATCCTGCTAAGATTTGCTTTCCCAAAATGCAGCACCTCACATTTATCTAAATTAAACTCCATCTGCCACTTCTCAGCCCATTGGCTCATCTGATCAAGATCCCGTTGTAATCCAAGGTAACCTTCTTCACTGTCCACTACACCTCCAATTTTGGTGTCATCTGCAAACTTACTAACTATACCTCTTAAGCTCACATCCAAATCATTTATATAAATAACGAAAAGTAGTGGACCCAGCACCGATCCTTGTGACACTCCACTGGTCACAGGCCTCCAGTCTGAAAAACAACCCTCCACCACCACCCTCTGTCTTTATACGATTAAAGTATGTTTGATAACCATCTCTCACCAAGGTTAGCCTCAGTTAAATTAAAAGAGCTAGATTGTAAGCTCATTAGAAATTAACGGTTAGGGGATGGTGAGTGGCCAATCCGAAAGTGAGCAGGAAACCCAGAAGTAAGTGCAAAGTCTGTCACTGGCTTTTTAACCCAGGCACTGGATCAATCACACATTACCCAATGATTTCCACATTTTCTCACCAAATAATATCAGCAGAAATGGTGATCACTGACAGACTTGATGTAATTTCAACTCCACTGTTAGAAACTACTCCAAACTTGTAAGTTGAAGCTATTAGATATAGGAAGGGGAAGCGATGGCCTACTGGTATTGTCATTGAGTTGTTAATCCAGAGACCTAGTAATTGGGGACCTAGGTTTGAAATCCACCATGGCAGAATTAAAATTCAACAAAAACTTTGGAATTAGAGCCTAATGATGACCATGTATCCATTGACAATGGTCATGAAAAACCCATCTGATTCACTAATATCCTTTAGGGAAGGAAAATACCATCTTTACCTGGTCTGGCCTGCACGTTACTCCAGACCCATAGCAATGCGGTTGACTCTTAATTGTCCTCTGGGCAAATAGGGATGGGCAATAAATACTGGCCTAGCCAGTGACACCCTTAAGCCCTGATTGAATTAAAAAATGGTGCAAGGAACATATCTGGCCGTGATGATTAAAACTGTATCCTGTTTCACCAACACCTTCCTGGAGTTGCTGCTTAGGAATTGTGGGTACCGAGAAATATATTGCTCCCTAGTGGTGGGAAGAGGAAGTTGGCTGGCATGTAGAAGTCCAATATAATTGGAAATGAAAAAGGTATCAGCAGTAGGAATGATGCCTGGATATACTGCAAGAAATGGATCAATGACTTCAGAAGTGTGGTCAAGATAGGAATAACAGTACATTTACCTGTATCCTGATGCGTGGGTCAAACCAGCACCTTCACTCTGCTTACTGAAGCTTAATAGCCCACATCACTTCTCACACCCATTTACCTTATAGGTATGTCCACCCCAGTCTGTGATTCCACATCTTTCAAGCTGCTCATTCAATGCTGACACTCATCCTCATTCTTCTGAAGTATTATGTCTCATTCTTTTGGTCACTTGCAATAGATGTTCTCCATCCCGTTGTGTAATGCATGCAACAGTTCTCACTTATGAATCTCTTACTTCTTTCTCCTTGCAGAAGGCAGCAAAGGATAGAAGGAAGCGGGAGTAAATCCTCCACTAATCTCAACTGGGGCACAGGAACAGGGTACAAGAGGCCAGTGGATTATCTGTGTAGCTACACATTGGAGATTCACCCTTACAATCCAAAACTCCACACCAACAACCACTCAGTGATGTAAACACAACCTTCTAACATAAAACATAGTCATCATGTTTTGCATAACATACAGCTATAGCAACAGGATAAAGTTGGATGACAGTAGTTCAGTCTTATGGGAAATTAAAGATATTCAGCATCACTTATTGAAATTCAGCGATAATCTGAGGACTCAGAAACTAAAATAATCTTTTATTTTATTCCCCTATCAAAAGATACTACAGTTGTTCCTAAAAGTGTAATGTCCTGAGTCAATGGGAATTACGAAGAAACAGAAAGCAGCAGAACCTGATATAAGAGAAAGCCTCAGGTACAGCATAATCTCCACAATAGACAAAACATACCAGTTTTCCAAAAAGCTAAATTCCTCCCTGGCCTAACCTGACAAGGAATATGAATATCTTCTCCGATAAGTAAAGTGCTTATCCTACAATAGCAGACAAGATCTGTGAACAATACTCCTGCAGCATCTCAGTAATTACTACCCAACACAGGCCAATGACTAACTGGATCATGGAATCTCACCTTTAAAATATGGTCCACTTCTGACACTGTATGCAAAATCATAGATGTATTCACATTCTCATACAACCACACAACACTGCTCAAATATGTTCAAAAACATTCAAGTGGGAGACAGACAATAAAGTTAAAATATAATAACATCACGGTTAAGAACTAATGAATATTAAATAAACACAATGGCAAACTTATATTGGAGTAATTATTTGAACCATTGTACAGAATTTAATGTCCTTTGTTTGATGTGTATTTGAAGGTGGGTTAGGAAGCGTGGAAGCGTGCAGGAAGGAGTATGGTGAGGAAATTGCCTTCTTCCCGCCTCTTTCCCAGCCAAGTGCATTTTAGGGAGGTTCTTGGATGACCTTCCTGTCCTGCTACCAATTGAGGCTGTTATGGATCTTGTCCCACAGCTGCTGGTATTGAAGCAGTTGTGGGCAGAGCAATTGCCATGCAGGAAACTCTCAAAGTGAACCTGATGAGGGAGTGGAATGTGACTCCCTCATTGTCCAACACTCATTAGTGCCTGATTGGGGAAGAGCAAAGGGGTGCCTGCTGACAGCCCCCAATCTCACCCTTGCTGCCAACAACCAACAAAGAGGACACAATGACCTAATGGTATTACCACTAGATTATTAATCTAGAGATCCAGGTAATGTCCTGTGCACCTGCATTGAAATTCCACTAGTGAAATTTGAATTTAATTCAAATCTGGAATTAAGAGTCCAATAATGACTGTGAAACTGTTGTTGATTGTTGGAAAAACCCATCTGGTTCACTAATGTCCTTTAGGAAAAGAGAATGCCATCCTTACCTAGCCTGGCCTAGGTGAGTGACTCCAGACCAGCAGTCACTGTGGTTGACTCTTAAACTGCCCTCTGGGCAATTAGGATTGGGCAATAAATGCTCATCCTGTGAATGAATTAAAAAAGACATTCACCCGTTTCTGTCATGACCCCCACCCCTCCAATTCTCGTGTCTGACCTTCACTGACCTATGGCCCAGGGTCCCTTTTGCTCCTTAGGTACACTCTGGTATTGGTTCCAATGGACAGCTGCTGGACTTTGTTTGGCTGACAGCTCTCAGGGAGAGGCAGCCTGACCTGCTGTGTTTTTCCAGCAACACATTTTCAGCTCTGATCTCCAGCATCTACAGTCCTCACTTTCTCCTAGAAGCTCTCAGGGAGAGCAGGGATTTCCTAAATCCTGGAGAAGACCTTCTGCTGTCCATGTAAGTGTCAAATTAGCATTTAATATGGCAAACCCTCTCTGATGGAGATGGCACAGGGCTCTTGTCAACTCTCCAGGTAGTGGACAAACTCCCTTGGTTGGAGTAAATGCTGTGGAACAAAGAATAATTATAAAGGGACTACAATGAAACACAACAACAAATATAAACCTCACAACCTCCAGACTGTTGGTCTGGAGTCACTCACCTAGGCCAGGCTAGGTAAGGATGGCAGTCTCTTTTCCTTAAGGACATTAGTGAACCAGATGGGCTTTTCCAACAATCCAACACAGTTATCATTAGACTTTTAATTCGAGATTTTAATAAGTTCAAATTTCACTATCTGCCTTAGCGGAATTCAAACTCAGGTGCACAGGACATTACCTGGGTCTTTTGTTAAGCAGAAGAAGGAGGCTTATGTGTTGATGAGACAAGATGGTTCAGATGAGGCAATGGAGAGTTACAGATCAGCTAGGAAGGATTTATAGAGAGTGTTAAGAAGTGCAAAGAGAGAACGTGAGCAATTTTTAGCAGGTAGAATAAAGGAGAACCGTAAAGCTTTTAATTGATATGTGAAGAATAAAAGGATAACTGGAGTATGAATAGGGCCAGCCAAAGACAGAAGTGGAAAGTTGAGCGTGGAACCTGTGGAGATTGGAGAGATGCTAAACAAACATTTCTCATTGGTTTTCACTCAGGAAAAGGAGAATATTGTAGAGGAGAAGAATGAGATACAAGAGGAGATAGTGTAGCATTTGGCTTTGATATTTGAGTCATCATTGTCTACGGGTTTAGTACCAGAGGACTGGAGGAATGCAAATATTGTGCCCTTGTTCAAGAAGGGCAGTCGAGAAGGCCCGGGTAATTATAAACCAGTGAGCCTTACATCTGTTGTGGGAAAGGTTTTGGAAAGGATTATAAAAGATAGGATTTATAATAATCTAGCAAGCAACAATTTGATTTCAGATTGTCAACATGGTTTCGTCAAGGGCAGATCATGTCTCACAAACCTTACTGAATCTTTTGAGAAGGTGATCAAGCATGTAGATGAGGGTAGGGCAGTTGACATGGTGTACATAAACTTCAGTAAAGCCTTTTCTAAGGTTCCACATGGTAGACTGTTGGAGAAAATACAAAGGCGTGGGATTGAGGGTGATTTAGCAGTTTGGATTAGAAACTGCCTTTGTGAAAGAAGGCAGCGAGTGGTGGTTGATGGAAAATATTCAGTCTGGAGTCCAGTTACTAGTGGAATGCCACAAGGATCTTTTTGGGACCACTGGTGTTTGTCATTTTTATAAATGACTTTGACACAGGCATAGGTGGATGGATTAGTAAATTTGCAGATGATGCTAAAGTCAGTGGAGTAGTGGACAGTTTGGAAGATTGTTACAGGTAGCAGCGGGACTTGGATAAACTGCAGAATTGAGCTGAGAGGTGGCAAATGGAGCTAAATATGAGGTGATTCACTTTGGGAAGAATAACAGGAAGGCAGAATACTGGGTCAATAGAAAGATTCTTGGTAGCTTGGATGTGCAATGGGATCTTGGAATCCAATACATACACCCCTGAAAGTTGCCACCCAGGTTGATAGCGCTGTTAAGAAGGCATACGCTGTGTTTCATTGATAGAGGGATTGAGTTCCGGAGCTGCAATGTCATGCTGCAACTGTCCATGTCATGCTGGAGTTTGCACATTCTCCCCTTGTCTGTGTGGATTTCCTCCGGGTACTCTGGTTTCCTCCAACAGTCCAAAGATGTGCAGGTCAGGTGAATTGGCCATGCTAAATTGCCCATAGTGTTAGGTGCATCATTCAGAGGGGAATGGGTCTGGGTGGGTTACTCTTCGGAGGGTCGGTGTGGACTGGTTGGGCTGAAGGGCATGTTTCCACACTGTAGGGAATCTAATCTGATAAAAAAAACTATACAAAACGTTAGTGCGGCCGCACTTGGAACATTGTGTCCAGTTCTGGTCGCCCCATTACAGGAAGGATGTGGAAACATTGGAAAAGGTGCAGAGGAGATTTACCAGGATGTTGCCTGGTCTGGAGGGAAGGTCTTATGAGGAAAGCCTGAGAGACTTGGGTCTGTTCTCATTAGAAAGAAGAAGGCTAAGAGGGGATTTGATAGAGACATGCAAGATCATCAGAGGATTAGATAGGGTAGACAGTGAAAGTCTTTTTCCTAGAATGATGATGTCAGCTTGTACGAGGGGCATGACTACAAATTGAGGGGTGATAGACTTAAGACAGATGTCAGAGGCGGTTCTTTACTCAGAGAGTAGTAAGGGTGTGGAATGCCCTGCCTGCCAATGTAGTTAACTCAGCTACATTAGGGAAATTTAAACAATCCTTTGATAAGCACATGGATGATGATGGGATAGTGTAGGGGGATGAGCTTAGAATAGTTCACAGATCAGCACAACATTGAAGGCTGAAGGGCCTCTCCTGTGCTGTATTATTCTATGTTCTATGTTGTTACATCTACTGGCTGAGGCTTGCATCTTATTCCTGTCTGAGGCCTCACAATCTTACTTCACTCTGCATTGTCCTTCCCTAAGTCTTTCTTAATTGCTTTCAAGCAAGTCTTCTGTCCAGTCTTGGTCTTCCAGTTGCTTTGTTTTCTACTCCAATCTTTTGCCTCCACTTTCTGGAGTTAATACCCTACCAATACCATTTTGACACTCCTGGCACAAAAATATGTTTTGCAATTGGAACAATAATTGTACTTTATTTTACTTTAATATAATGTTTTGTAATGCAGTAAAATTGGGTCTAACCCGCAGCACACTACAATGATTTGACTTTCGTTCACAGCAAGATTTTGCCTTTTGAGAGATGACTGATATTGTCAGCTTTAGCTCCAGTCCAATTATGGATGTGTAAAGAAACTGCAATGTCCTTACAAGAGTTGCAAAAGTAAATATAGCTCTTCAATTTGCTATCTCTGATAAGAAAACCTAGGTACACCACTCATCCAGCTATCTCAAAAGTTCTTTCTCCTTATATTAAATCCTTCATTACCCTTTACAAAGGGGCACACTAAATTATCTCTGATTCTAATTTCAAATATTTTTAAAAATTCAGTCACAGGATTGTAGGCATCACTGACTGGTTTATTGCGCATCCCTAGTTATCCTTGAGAAGATGGTGGTGAGTTGCCTACTCACTACTTGAACCACCTAAATCCATGAGCTGCAGTTAGATCTACAATGGTGTTAGGAAATGGAATTCCAGGATTTTTATTCAGCAAGCTAAAGGCTGATAATATTTTCCCATATCGGGATGGTAAGTCGCTTGGATTGGAACTTGCAGATGGTGGTGTGCTTATCTATTTGTGGCCCTTGTCCTTCTGGAAGAAAGAAGCAGTGAGTTTGGAAGGTGCTGTTTAAAGAGTCTTGTGAATTTCTACAAAAATAAAATGCCCTGAAAACCACAATTTTTGGAAGACATCTTCCCAAGGATAAATAGAGTGGGCTTTAAATACTAGCCGCCACACAGATCCACATCCCACAAATTGACTTATTGAAAATAAAGTAATAAGTCAAATTAATTCGTAGTTTTCCCCACTCTGTTCCTATTTCGAAGCACGAGTTAAATTTGAGCCCTTGCACGTTCAACAAGGTTCCCCATGGGAGACTGATTAGCAAGGTTAGATCTCATGGAATACAGGGAGAACTAACCATTTGGATACAGAACTGGCTCAAAGGTAGAAGACAGAGGGTGGTGGTGGAAGGTTGTTTTTCAGACTGGCGGCCTGTGACCAGTGGAGTGCCACAAAGATCAGTGCTGGGTCCTCTACTTTTTGTCATTTATATAAATGATTTGGATGCGAGTACAGTTAGTAAGTTTGCGGATGACACCAAAATTGGAGGTGTAGTGGACAGCGATCGCGGTTACCTCAGATTACAACAGGATCTGGACCAGATGGGCCAGTGGGCTGAGAGGTGGCAGATGGAGTTTAATTCAGATAAATGCGAGGTGCTGCATTTTGGGAAAGCAAATCTTAGCAGGACTTATACACTTAATAGTAAGGTCCAAGGGAGTGTTGCTGAACAAAGAGACCTTGGAGTGCAGGGTCATAGCTCCTTGAAAGTGGAGTCACAGGTAGATAGGATAGTGAAGAAGGCGTTTTGTATGCTTTCCTTTATTGGTCAGAGTATTGAGTACAAGAATTGGGAGGTCAAGTTGCGGCTGTACAGGACATTGGTTAGGCCACTGTAGGAATATTGCATGCAATTTTGGTCTCCTTCCTATCGGGAAGATGTTGTGAAACTTGAACGGGTTCAAAAAAGATTTACAAGGATGTTGCCAGGGTTGGAGGATTTGAGCTATAGGGAGAGGCTGAACAGATTGGGGCTGTTTTCCCTGGAGCATCGGAGGCTGAGGGGTGACCTTATAGAGGTTTACAAAATTATGAGGGGCATGGATAGGGTAAATAGACAAAGTCTTTTCCCTGGGGTCAGGGAGTCCAGAACTAGAGGGCATAGGTTTAGGGTGAGAGGGGAAAGATATAAAAGAGACCTAAGGGGCAACTTTTTCACGCAGAGGGTGGTACGTGTATGGAATGAGCTGCCAGAGGATGTGGTGGAGGCTGGTACAATTGCAATATTTAAGAGACATTTGGATTGGTATATGAATAGGAAGTATTTGGAGAGATATGGGTCGATTGCTGGCAGGTGGGACTAGATTGGGTTGGGATATCTGGTCGGCATGGACAGGTTGGACCGAAGGGTCTGTTTCCATGCTGTACATCTCTATGACTCTATGACTCTATGACACTGAATATTTACTTTTTTTTTCATGAATTCCTCCTTTTCAGTCTTAAAATATTCATTCTTATGTTTGGATTAAGTTGTTGTATATCTTACTTATCTCAGAGTAATGTGGAGATAGTTCTAAATTCAAAGTTTATTTACTTAAATCATCTCAGAACTCAAATATTGCTTTCAAATATAGCTGGGTCAAAGCAAGGAGCAGGACACCTCATGTCTGCCTGCAATTTTCATTCAGAGTCAGAAATGAGTCACTTGATTCAGGCACTCCACCACAAGCTTAAGCAATCAAGCACTGTACAAGGATCATTGATCAGAGAAGCTGAATAAAACACCACCTTCACTGCTTCCTGGAGGGTAATGATGTGTTAAGTGAGAATTCTCTGGTATTTGTTTCTTGTCTTGACTGATCTGCAAGTGAGAGCCCCCAGTTACTGTGAAGATGGATGAATCAGTTCCCTGTGTTTACTCAACTGCTCCCTTAGTTAATCACAACAACATTGATTTCAAAAGAATCCTTTCCCACACCAGTGCCTCTTTCCAACCCAACTTCATTTTGTTTTATATGGAACCAATTTAACCAGGCTTTCTTGCATTAGGAAAGAGTGAGATTATTTGATACAAGAATATGAATGAACACTACACACATATACACAGACTGGAAATGTGAGTTGAGCACAAAAGGTTAAAAGGTAAACAAAAAGGAATTTACTAATCAGTCTTGGCTTGTCTGTAACAAACATGTTGTTAAACACTGTTAATGTTAATGTCGATGTTTCTGGTAAAGCTGACTTTGACAGTAGAGTGGTTGTTTGGAGATATTTGGATCTGCATTTTGCTGCAAGGAGTTTTTCCAGTTTCCGTCAACAGTGACTTTGCAGATACTTGTTTTCAGCAATTGTTATTGCTTTTTACCAGCACATGCAGGGATCTCCAGCCTCCATTCTCAGCTTTACCCTTTTGCAGCATTCGTTAACATAGTGAAACTTGAACCAGAAGCTAACACATCAGCACACTAGCTCTCTAGCTCAACAGCTCCAGAAGTTGCAGTTGGTTTTTAACCTGCTTTCTTGTGTACTTCTGTAAGGAGAAAACACAAATGTACCTTCCACCCAGAAATGCAATTCATTCCATTCATATTGTGTCTGCAGGACACACCACATAGGAGATCATCGTTCAGTTTTTTTTTGAGTAGCAGCTCTCCCTTTGATAAGATGTTGTCTGAAGTTCCCTTGACATCTTCAGGTATTAAATTCCATGATTCCTCTTGCAACTAACCCACAGAGATCTTAGTTAAAAATCACACAACACCAGGTTATAGTCCAACAGGTTTAATTGGAAGCACACTAGCTTTCGGAGCGACGCTCCTTCATCAGGTGGTTGTGGAGGACACAATTGTAAGACACAGAATTTATAGCAAAAATTTACAGTGTGATGTAACTGAAATTATACATTGAAAAATACCTTGATTGTCTGTTGAGTCTTTCATCTGTTCGAATACCATGATAGTTTCACTTCTTTCATGTGTAAATCACAAAACATTTTTTTAAAAGTTGCATTCTCAGGTTAGCTGTAACAATCTTAGACAGCCACAGAATTTGTATCCTCAACTATCTTTTGACTAGTATGTTTTAATTTAAATAACGTATGTGGTGCTTATAAGTTTGCAATATCCATAAGTGATTTGTAGTGATAATCCATTTTCATGACATTCTTCACAAGTGAGTTTAAAACAAGTAAAATGTAGATTTTCATATTTGTTACACCTTGGAATTGCTTCATTCCTGGGGGCTGTAGAGATGAAGGGGAAAGACCTGTGAGTGGCTGGGGTTTTCTAAATCACTGTTCTGGAACTTAGCTTAGATGAGGGCTCGGCATTGTTTATTAACTATTCACAGGACCATGCATCAATTTTTTTTTTGCCAAAACATTGGACACTCTGATGGAGAAGTGGAGCCCATTTCTGACAGGTGAGCAGGGAGCATCATTGCTGGAGATTTGGTACATATTTCCCCACTGCTGGAGGATTCTCAGTCTTTGAATCTTGTCATTTGCTTCAGCTCATTGATAATATTAAACATTCCGAATATGAACGAGTTTGTGCAACCCACATATGGGGGTACAATCAGATGCTGGAAAATCAGACCAGGAAACATCTGTACAGAGTTTTTGTTTATGATATTCAACATAGCCACACGTGAACAAAGCTTTCACTGACATATGCACCAAAATATCTCACGCACTTATGTGTCGGATTTCTGGCATTCCTTATGAAGACACTGATATGCATAACCTTTTTTTATTATTGTTCTGATTTTAACTTTCAGCTCATAATTGGAAATGAACAAATTGCATCGACTATAGCAATTCTTTTGGAAAGACACCTAAAGGGGATTATCCAAGTTGAGTTATGCACACTGGTGAGGTGCTCATTGAAGTATGCCATTAATTTTCAAAGAACTGAATATCCTTAACTCTCTAATTTGGGATAAGAAGTGGTTTTATAGCTTGCACTACAAATGCACAGCAATGTCTTGAAATTGTAATTCAATCTATTAGGTTCTTCTGGCTGTCATAAACGACTGACGATTTGTATTCACAGCTTATGCTGTTATACAACCATTTAACTACACTTCAGCTTTACAATTTTACTGCCAGATATTTATTCAGCCTCTATAATTAGATGGGTTGCTGACTTCTGAAAGGAACATTTTTTTGCTGTTTACCCAGCAGAAAGCAGGTAGGGGTACATGTTTAAAATGAATTTGATCTGCATGCATTTCACTGTTTACCTGCAGATTCCAATGTTAATTACGATTCTGAGTCAGCAGGATGGATACCTACCTTAAGTCAGCAAAGTCCTTCTTAGCCTATTTTCTACACTTCTATACTTCCTACATTTTTACAATGGGTGAGTACACTTCATTGGTTGCAAAGCATGTTGAGATACCCAGTGGCCAAGAACAGTGCAATGTAAATGTAGCTTTTTCTTCCTTTATCAAGTTGAAGTGAAACTATTGAGATAGATGCTTCATAACACTAGGGGCCTGGGTTATATTCCAGATGACTGTACGGAGTTTGCACATTCTCCCCGTGTCTGCGTGGGTTTCCTCCGGGTTCTCTGGCTTCCACCCACAGTCCAAAGATGTCCATGTTAGGTGGATTGGACATGCTAAATTGTTCAAAGTGTCCAGGGATGTGCAGGCTAAGTGAATTAGCTATGAGAAATACAGTGTTACAGGGATGCGGTGAGGGTATGGATCAGGATGGGATGCAGTTCAGAAAGACAGTGTGGACTTGACAGGCCAAAAAGCCTCATTCTGCACTGTAGGGATTCTATGATTCTATAGTCCTATTGCCCATTCCTATCTGCCCTGGAGTAATTAGTGGCAAACTGCCTTCTTGAACTGCTGGTGTCTTTGGGGTATAGGTACATCACAGTTCTGTTCAGGGCATTCAGGGTACAGGACATTTTAGGACATTGACCTCGTGACAGTGAAAGAATGACAAGATAGTTTCAAGTCAGGAAAGTCAATCACTTAACAGGGGAACTTGCACGTAATGGCATTCCCATGCATTTCCTCCTCTTATCCTTTTACATGTTCACAGTGTTGCAAGGTACTGTCGAAGGAAACTCACTGAGTTGCATATCTGTTGTAGTAACCTGCAGTATTGTATCAACATGCTAAAATATCTTGCTGATAGCTCCATAAGAGACTCCAGGTACCCCACTCCCAAAGCCTTAAGCGAGGGCCAAGACATTTAGTTTCTGACTAAATTTCAATAACTGAGTTTTGATGCCATACCACTTTCACACCAAACATTAGCTTTCCTGTGTGACATATGTACTACTGAGTACCTCAGGCATCTGGTCATTCTTATACTGTACATCTTCCAGATTACTGTTCTTGTATTGGATAATGAGGTTTATTTTATAATGGAATTGTTATCTGTAGCCAGTGCCTCGTGGCTTTGGAATTGGATGTTGGTTAACGTATTGATTAGAAAACATCTCTGGTCTATAGGGACAGGATTTATAATCCTCAGTGGTTTCAGATAGATCTCTTTTTCTTCAAAGAGAAGTGCTTACTTGGTCGGGTGTTTACCTAAGAGAAAATAACTAACTGATGAAGTATATTTACCCATGAGTGATAAATTATACAATTTGCCTGGCACAAATCTCTGACAAACACTTCTAAACAAAAAATAATGAAGGAGCACTGCACTTTACCAGACTAAGGGCTCAAGTATCTTCATATTTTTGAATGTCAGACTTCTAGGCATAATTTAAGCTCATTTTCAAATGACATGTGTAGAACTAATTACTAACAATTGTGATATTTACGTTTACTTTGATGTTCCTGCAATTCCTGAAATTAAGCACATTTGCACTCTAAAATAACAGGAAGTGGTACCATTTGGAACTGAGATCAAAGCCTCTTGCGCAATTGCCAACTTATTCCAAAGGGACAGTTACATCACGCAAGGGAAATGAAGCAGATACACAATATTTCACAACCAATGTCTGCTGTTCTATCCATGTGACATGCAGATCTGACTTATTCATAAGTTGTAGCATTTCTTTTAATGTACTTATTGACATTTTCTGAAAGGTGTACTTATTAGTTATGTTCAAAATAATTTGTCACCCCTATTCTGCATTGTGCAAAATTCTTCAAATCTTTTTCGGGTGTTCGCTATTTTTATATTAAGTCATCCACACAAAAGTCCCTGGTTTGTATGTTTCTTTTTTCCCACATTTCATTGAAATCCATAATATATGAAATTGAGTTCAGTTATCTGTTTGTGTTTTCTTTGCAGTTGGGAAGAACAGGTGACAGGAGTCTATTCACTGAAGAAGATATTTAGCCTGTGATCTAATTCCATAATATTTGCATGGCAGTTAACCAGTGAGTTGCAGTGGTGAAGCCAAAATGACATGGCTTTCCTGTTTGGAAGATACCCCACTGCAGGTTTTATTTTTACTGTGAGATTGATAGCAAATAGCAAACAAGATTACAGTATCCCTCACTTGTACATAGTTGAAGAACTGTGAGATCACTGCAACTTTATGCCCTAACACAAAATAGATATCAGCAAACCATCAGCTTGTTTTATAACTCTCTTATTTTTAGCATGGGGAGGAGTGATGTGGCAGTGATTGAGCTCTGGTGTGATTCCCAATTTCAGGAAGTAGCTTCCTAGGAAGGCCTGGCAGTGGTACATGCCTGCTGGGAAGTTGCCAGGCCACCACTCTTTCTTGGAGGATTAGGAATCTTGCCCATCAACTGGTTGTCAGCCAATCAGAGGCCATCAGCCCTGTTAAATGGCGGGGGGAGGTAGGTGCAAGGTTGCTTGTAGAACAACGATCAGCTGGGAGCCTGACCCAGACCACGAGTGAGCAATGGTGGGAAGGAGTTTGCAGTGTGGAGTCACACGGGTTGAGGTGCAGGTGCATTCAGCACTGACCAATTCCCAATATTAAGTGTGAGAAAGTGGCGGCATCCCTCATTCTCCCGGCCAATTAAATATCCCATCCCCAGTGAACTAACTTCAGCTGAGGGTATTAAAACCTGCCCCGAGTAGGCAACCACTCCACTGGTATGAGGAGAATACCAAGGAGGGTGATGAGATGAGGAATTGAAATTCATCAAAAGATAGGGTATGGAGTTAAACATTTCACATACTATCTACCTGGAGAAAGATTTGATTGCAATTTATTTCAATTCTTATTTCATTTGATCCCAGCGAGCTTTCTTGGAGATATCACAGAAGCTTATTGAATGTAATGCAGTAAAACAAACCTTTGACCATTCTACAGTTAAGTAACTGACTGCACAAAGGCTCATTTATATTGAAATTCTCTGCTTCCTTTTGTGCAGTTCAAGTTTCAAGGATCAAGTTTCAGTCAAAGTCAGTTACTAAACTCCAAAAGATTGACCAGGTGACTCCTGCATCTGGTCTTGAATCTCAAATTTAAGTTTCTCTTTGTCCTTTTTTCAATATAACACTTTATCCAATTTCACACATTCAAGCTAGATAATAGAGTTCAGCATCCAACAAAGTTGTAGACAGAATGCTTGACTTGAGACACAATGGGGTTGTTGTTAACTGGGAGTTTAAGCAGTACTTTGGAGGGTGGGGTTCAGTGTGTGCAATGTTGTAGATGATACTCAGTTGGTGGAATGAAGGAAGACCTGGCCAACTTTACCACCAGGCATTTTTAATAAGAGGATTGATAGACAAAGCCAATTCTGTTGGGAACAGGCCATCCATCTTGACCACACAATTTTCAGGAGTCGTCTGGACTGACTCTTTTAAAATGTCAATGGAATCAGGTTGCAATAGGGTTCAGGTTGAAGTTAAGTTCCCCAACGGGAAGGCTTGTTTAATTTTTATTTTCCATTTGAAAATGACTAGAATGAGGAGAATGGTTGTCTCCAAGTTTTCAGACACAACCCTGTAGATGCATGCTGTTGACAGTGGTCAGGGCTGGCAGCACCATCCCCATGTAGACCTATTCCCATGAGGAGGCTTGAGGATGCCCAACAGCGTCACAAAGAAGATCAGCAGCGACCAGCCAGACGGAGCAAGTCTGAATTTCTGAGTGCACTCCTCCTCTCAGAGCTCCATCAATATTCATGCAAGGCACTCAGCTCAGACATCACCGTTGTCCAAGTGTCTTGTGATTTTTCCCTCAGATTATGTAGAAGTCCCATGTGTGTGCATTTAGCTTTTCTGTCATCAGTCACAACACCGTCCTCTTATTCGAGCTGATGAACATACACACCTCAAGAGAGAAGTAAGATCAGGGAGGGGGCGCAGGAAATAAATGGGGCATCCAGAAAACTGGAAATAGTGAGATTAGTGCATGATGTACTTCTTTACTCCTTTATGCGCCGCAATAATGGCTATTTCTGCCAAATTTAAAGCTTTAAAAACGATAGTTCTGCCTTTCAGACTTTCTTCTGTTCACATTTCTTAAAGGTTGTTTCCAGGAGCTAGAACTTCACAGAAAGCTCCTTACGATGATGCCTTATTTAAAATATTAATTCATAGTGTCATCCGTTTAATATATCAGTATTGTGGAATTTTTGCCAAGAGCACTTCTCAAAGCTCAGAATACTGGCCAATAGTAACTAAAATGTTGTGCTTATGAAGAACACAATTGTTTTTTGAGAAACACATGGGCCATGAGCTCTCAGAGACAACCCACATGACACTGTTCTGGGAGTAAAAAGAAACTGCTGGATTTTTAACTAGTAGCCAGAGATAAATCCTGCAAACAGACCCCATCATCTGCTTTCTTTTCAACTTCAGCTCCTCTCACATACTGTGTTATAGAAAGCAGGTATTACCTGGACAGATTAAATGACATCACTGACATTACAACCTCAACAACCGAGATAAGCTCTCCCCATCCAGATTATAAACAACTGTTCCTGTGGGGCAGTTCACCAGTTCTACTTATGATTCTGTGTTTGTTACCAAAAGTGTGTGAGAATGTTTCAGCAGTAGCACTGTGAACTTACTCTTAATTTGATCCTAATATCTCACACAAAATCTTCATGTTTCTCAGATGTTATGTAATTAGCTGTTTAGTAATGAGTAATGAACCTTTACAGTTTGTTGAGATAGAGTCCTTTTGCTACTGAAGACTTCTTGTGGCCCTCCTTCGTGATATGGTACCAACAGTTTAGACAAATCCAAATAAGGACTAGTGGCAGTGAAATTTCCCAGTGCTTCTCAGCCCAGCATTACAACACTGAGCATTCTGCTGCTAATGCTGCCATTCCTCCTCCTTCTCTGTACCCAATGCAGTTCACCAAGAACATCAACCATACAAAGTTTTTATTCCTTCAGAGTATCCAGAAAACAACAAATTGGAAAAGTTCAAATTGATCTGAACCCAACAAATGCTGAAAAATGGCATTAGAATATTTTAAGTGGCATTTTTTAACTGATGCTGACTTGATTGACCAAAGGGCATTTTTCTTTGCTGCAGATTTCTATGACTCTAAGCCTCATAGTACACAAAAGCAACTGATCTGAGTTATTATAGTGTATAGCCCTTTCCCAGGGCTCTTGTAGCACAGTGGTAATATCCCTTCTTCTGGACTAAGAGACATGCGTTCAAATTCTACCTGCTCCAGAGATGCATAATAATGCCTCTGAGCAGGTTGGTAAGGAAATATATACATCATGACAATCTAGCATTTAATTATCATTTTAACCTTTACTTATCCAGCCGTAGTATGAAGCTTGGGTTCCAGTGTATTTTAGGTTTGTATAAAAAATAGTTCCCACTGTAAGTGAAAGCCTTCTTAATGTTATATTGACTTTGAAAATCAGTAAAACAGATTGCCAGTTATTAAATTTGAAGTAATTATTGACTGAATACAGTTAAAGGTTTATGGCTTTCATGCTTAGGGACATAATAATGATCATTAATATTGGAGTTCCAATGCAGGAGTGGAGTAAGCTTTGAATAAAGGTGAACAAAGCTCAGCTGCTCCATATTAGATCATATTAGCAAACTACGTAAGTGGATTTAATTTTTTTACACTGCACTACACTTGTTCCTTCAACCCATTTGGACAATAAAGTTAATCTGAGAAACTCATTTATTATTGGAAGAACAAAATGAAACAATCTTGGTTCTGATTTGAGCTGGCTGAAACAGTGTTTAGACTGAGGGGATTTACAATGGATTTAACATTTCCATTTAATATCCAGATTCCATATCAGAGTCGCCTGAGAAATGGAGTGAAACATCCGGCATGTTTCAAAAATAATAAAGTTTTAAAAGATATTAAAGGAAACGAATTAGCAAACTATGCATTATACCATTGTTAATGTACATTGGTATCAACACCTCCCCATAAGTATTACATAATGATGTAGGATAAGGAGGGTGTTTAAATATGGCAATTTATTCATGTTTTAAATGCAGAAAATTGTAAGGGTTTAGAATTCTAAAATCTTATGTCACAGGAACTCTCTATATAGTCCAACACTGTGTCATTGTGCCACATCATTGAAATACCTATTTAATATGGTCACGCATTCTAGCCTTTCCCCTTATTCTACTAATCCGTCCTGTTCAGAAATAGTAATGAAGGGAGAGTGTAATCAAGTTACCTTATAGATCAAGAATGATCTGAGGTAATCATGATAGTTCTTCCCTCACACACTGTTACCACCCAACTACATTAACTGCAGCAGCTGTAGAGAGAGAGTGAGAGACAATATTAACGTTTCAACTCTAATTTAACACTTCTTCTGGGCTGAAGAGTTAGAAGTGTTTTAATTTGCTGTTGAAAAAGGTGGAATGAGTCAGGTAGAACAAAAGGGAAGGCCAGGGATAGCTGAGAGAGTGGGAGTGATTAAATGACAATGATGTCATGGAGCAAAAGCAAGGAACTAGTATATATTCCTTAGACGAAAAGAATGGGGAAAAATAATTTCAAACTCTGATGCTTTGTCGAAGTTCAATTTGGAATAATTTCTCATTGATCATGTTGTTCTAGCATTTTCTCCCTTCTTTTCAGTATTGAATTGTATATTTGTAGCTGGTTGGTAACAGTGTGTGAGGAAAGAACTATATGGAGGTTTCTACCAACCAGGAGAGCTGTTGGTGAGGGTAAACCATTGCCTAGAAGATAGCATGAAGATTTACCATGGCTATCTAAAAATCTTGGAAAGTAGCTTTACATTCAATATTCATCAGGATTTACCATATGGACAGTGCATTCTATAAGATCATTTGACTGAGCATAGTAGGAAAGGAGGTAATGTGCTGAATATGCCATTCCCTGTATATATCTTGGAAGGGTGCACTAATGTACTACAATTGTCAGACAACAATTGTTACACTCGTGGTATATTATATTCTCACAGAAGAGACTTTGGTGAAATAGTCTATCATCAGATTGTAATTGTGTCCCAATCTTGTGCCATAGCTCAGAATGCATCTTGTGTGGACTGACAGGTTCTTTCAACTGTTGAGGCTGATAGAATGACATGTTTCATTCTTTTGGCTTTTTGGCTCTGCCAATATGACCTATGAGCATATTTACAAGCACTTTGTGAAATAATCACTTTGTTTGCCTTTGAAAATTACATCCCAAGACAGTCAGTTTCATCTCTGAATGGTCATAAAGAAGATGTTTGCTCAAGGATCACCTGTTGAATGTGTTCAGTCCACCTACTGATAATTATCTCCTTGAGATATTGCAGTTGGATATCATCAGACATAGCTTGCTAACTCTGCTCTGCTTGGCTGTGAACAAAGCCATTGAGTTGAGATTGATGTTGAAACTAACTACTCACTTAGATTTGACAATGTCCACTTGTAAGTCTGGAGGAATACTTTTTATTTTTAACAGGATTTAGAAGTTGGCTAAGAGCATTAAGAATAGCCACCTGTACATCTGGTTTATACAATACTTCTGATTCTTACCATTGGATCTTCCCAGTTAGATACTGTCTTCAGGGAGGTGCAGTTGTGAGTGGTTTTGACAGATGGTTTCCACTTCATAGTCTGTATAATCAAAGAAATACTTATTGAATAAGTACATCTGGAACTTCTGTATTCCAAAAACTAGAGCAGGAGCATCCCTTTCCCATGTTGGAGACAATCCCCTAAGTTGTCATAAGGAACTTTGAACCAAATGCAATAGTTTGGTTATCCTGTAATAGGCATACTTAAAGGCATCTTTGATGCGTCTATGTTCAAAGGCTTAGAGGGATCATAAAGAGAAAGGCTAATGAGATCATGGATGAACTCAAGGTTGTGGTCATGTATCTGTGGAGTTGGAATTTATGTGTTCTTTACCTCATTGACCATAAGAACATGCATCTGTGCAAGCTGGTGAACTACAGATAGAAAGTCCTGCTGTATCAACAATGGACACTATTTCAGGACTCCAACTTGAGGAGCCATATTGACATTTAAGATGGATAATGTCAGTAGAATTGATGTCAGAATCTTGGTAAATAATTAGTTTATCACATGCAGACTGCCCATCGTTATGCCCGTTTCCAAAGTACATTACCAGTTATGCCAAGGGGCTGATATTTACACTTGCACCAGCAGCAATCCTGGCATCTAGTGTGTGTTTTTCATTCCTTTTCAGGTTTTTCACCTGAATGACAGTAAAGGCATCAGCTTATCTGATGGTATCCACGTGGGTGTTAAACTGAGTACAGTACTGACGGTCTGAGGCCTGCACACTGTATAACATTGCAGTTACCTTTTGAACTTTGTTGACACATTTGTGTGCTAGGGTATGCAGTTTGGAAATGTTTTGACATTGTTCCCTTGTTGGCTCTTCACGTACTGCTGTGGAGCATTGTGTTGCATTTTAGGATTTTTAGACACTCAGATTTCTTGCACATTTTAGTTCAATGTCCTCTTGTAGAATATAGCTTTTACCACAGTCGGAGACACATTTAGATTTCGATTTATTGTCACATGTATATAAAAATACAGTAGAAGTGCTTTTTTACATGTTGTAAACAAAGTGTTGCCACCTCTAGCATCACCTTGAAACACTGAGTATAATACAAGATTTTACTACAAGAAAGTTCATCTTTCTCTCTTCTTCTGGTTCCTCCTCCGCTACACCAACGGTCACTCCTTGACATTGGCCAGAGTCTCTGGAGTGGGCTCTGTGGTCTCTGAAAGGGACTGCGGGATCTCGGTTACTGGCCTCTGCTGCTACCACTCCCACAATTGCCATACCAGAGCTGGAGCGATGGGCCTGGAATCCATGGAAAGGGATGCTCTTGTTCGAGTATTTGGAACACAAAAGTTCCAGATGCACCTATTCAATAAGTATTCCTTTGATCATACAGTCCACAAACTGTTGGAAATTATCTGTCCAAACCACTCACAACTGGACCTTCCTGACTACAATGTCTAATTGGGAAAATCCAACGGTAAGAATTAAAAGTACAATACAAATCAGATGTAAAGGTGACTAATATTTACAATGCTCTTGGCCATTGGTTCTTGCACGTCAAACTTGGGCATCTTAATAATGTTGAATTTAGCAGAAATAATTATATAAGAGGCCAGTGCTGGCTGAAGGGGAACCACAATTAATACAACAGCCAAAGGTCTTGTGTGAGTCACACAGCATTGTGCCCTCATCTATCATGTACATGTTACAATGGTCTCTACTGAATGCAGTGTGAAGTGTTTGATGTGTGTCCAGGGTTGGAAGGGTGTCCAAACACTTGACAACATTGGGTGATCACCAAAGCATTACCTTCACCAAGTCGCAGTACAAGCTGGGGCTGATGTGGATCGATGTTGGAGACATGTTCCTTGTTATGTCTCACTGTGTGATAAAATGTGCTCAGTCTTCAAATCCAGGGTATGCCACTAATAACTATTCTGATCTCCAAGAACCTTTTTATTCCTACTGTGCTCAGTTTAGGTCCTTTCCACCAACACTGATGCAGCACAACTACAGCCAGCTGCATGCCCAGGTACAGCAGTAGGCTAGCATGGAGGACCATGAGCAGCCAGCTCAGGGAGAGGTTCCAATCTCAGGATGTATCAGGGGTGCCCAGTGTTTTCTGGCCATAACTCTGCTTCCTATGCATAAACAATGATTCATATGTCCTGGGACACTGATGGAAATGTCCCTGATACTGGATCAGGATTGAAAGCCACAGGAGTAGGAGGCCACTCTCTTTTTGAGGCTGTGAAGGTCACTGTGGTGTTCAGTCTCTGTGTGCCTGGCCCCTTCCATGGAGTGAAGGGCTATCTGTCATAGATCTCTCAGCCATGCACCCACAAATGCATCAGGACAGTGGCCATCTGTGCAAGTTGCCCTCCAACAACTTACCAACCACTGACGTTAGGCTCACCAATCTATAGTTTCCTTGCTTTTCCTTGCAGCTTTTCTTAAATAATGGCACAACATCAGCCATTCTTCAGTCTTCCAGCACCTTGCTTGTGGCTATCAATGATTCAAATTTCTTCACTTGGGACCCTGAAAAATTTTCCCTGCTTTCCATAATGTCCTGGCATACACTTAATCAGTTCCTGTGGATTTATCTGCATTTATGCGTCTTGAGATGGCCAGAGCTTCCTCTTCTGTAATGTGGACTGCTTTTGAGTCATCACTATTTATTTCCCCGAATTCCCTAGCTTTCATGTTTTTCTCCATAGTAAATACTGACGGTAAATATTTGTTTAGGATTTCACCCACCTCCTGTAGCTCCACACATTGTTGGTGTTCTTTAAGGTGCCCTATTCTGTCCTTGCTCATTCTTTAGCCCTTGTAGAATCTCTTTGGATTTTCCTTTGGTCTATCTGCCAAAGCTGTCCCATGTCCCCTTTTTGCTGTCCTGAGTTCCCCCCCTTAAGTATACTCCTACACACCTTTACTCCTCAAGAGATTCAGTTGATCTCAGCTGACTGTGCCTGACATATGCCCCCTTCGTTTTCTTGACCAGAGCCTCAATATCTATCATCATCCAGAGTTCCGTATTCCTGCCAGGTTTGCCTTTCACACTAACAGGAACATGCTGGTCCTGAACTCTCATTATCTTGCTTTTGAAAACCTCCCACTTGCCAGACATCCCTTCACCTGTGAATAGCCTCCCCAAATCAACTTTTGAAAGTTTTTATCTAATACACTTGAAATTGGCCTTGCTCCAGTTTAGAACTTTAATTTGTGACCAGACCAATCGTTTTTTATAGCTACTTTAAAACCAATCGAATTATGGTCACTGGTCCCCAAATTGCTCCCCACTGATACTGCGGTCACTTGTCCTGAACTATTTCCCAAGAGGAGATTGAGATTTGCCCCCTTCCCTAGTAGGGCCATCTACATATTGATTGAGAACATTTTTCTGAACATACTTATCAAATTCCTCCCTATTCAAGGTCTTGAAACTATGGCAATCCCATTCTATGCTAGGGAAGTTAAAATCCCCTACAACCCTATTATTCTTGCAGCTATCTGTGATCTCCCTACATATTTGCTCCTCAATATCCCTCTGACTATTGAGGGGCTTGGACTACAATCCCATCAAAGCGATCATTCCCTTCTTATTTCTAATTTCTAGTCATATAGTTTCACTGGACAATTCATCAGAAATTCTTCTCGAAGTACTGCTGTGCTATTTTCCCTAAATAAATACGCCACTCTTCCTCCTCTGTTGTCTCTCCTTCTATCCTTCCTATAGCATCTGTACCATGGAACATTGAGCTGCCATTCATATCCTTTCCTCCATGATGTTTCTGGAATAACTATGATATCCTATCCATGCCCTGTGATGATGCTGTTCCTTGGACAAGGTTATTCTGTCCTTTTTTTTTCTCAAGAGGGGTCGTAAATGCACAGGTTCCAATATGTCTGGGTTTATCTACTTAAAGAAGCCTTTAAGTTAAAAAAAACTTGTACAATGAAAGGGGAGTGGTCAATGCTCCCTGCTCAACTTTTCTCTGGTTTTGGTTCTAGCAGTCTGGCTGTTTGGAGGGGCTGATCAGGTTTTGAGACTGCTGGACACAAAGAAATGGCTCCATGCTGATCCTCTCTTTTTCTCTGACATCTCTCCTGTAAGAACTTATGTTTGAATTTACCTTTTTGCCAAAAGGTGTTTATGGGGATGTTGCAAGTATTTGGAACAACATTAAGTTGCAATACAGTTGATTGAGTTTTCAGATAAGTTATATTATTCTATATTCTGTTTTCTTTTGTTCATGTATAAATAAACTCTGTTTTGTTTAAAACTGAGTGGTTGTGCCAGCTATATCACTTTTGGGACATTCACTTTACAGCTGCTTAAAACAATCTAGAAAAGTTAAGGTCTGGGGTTCCTTTTTGAAATATTCTGAAAGAGTCTGGCCTGGTCCATGACAGCCCTGTGTTCTTCTGCTATACCTGTCTTTTGGCATTCCTAAATTATTTTGGAATGTTACTAAGGAACTACTGAAAGTCATGGATTCAATGTGAGGTAGGATTTGGACGATAAAGATTTTCTGGTGGTTTGGACTCTACATAGCATTACGTTTACGAAATAGATGAAAAGAACACTGGAAGAGTTAAGCTTGAAGCAAAGAGAGATTGATTTCAGCATCCAAGATGTTGACATCTGACTGATCTGATAGGATGTGAGTTTGAACATCAGCCTCGGGTCAAACTGAATATTAATGTCGCTTTTATTGAGATTAGCCTGCATTGAAAGTGATTAAGGTTGCTTTATTTATCGAATGACAATTACCATGGCTTCTTGTCACTCTCATCTTCTTTGACCTACTTGTTGCTTTCAGCTTTGTTAATCGTTCATGCCTCTTCTAAAGCCTCTGCCTTTATTCATTACTTTCATAGTTCTGATTCTATCTATTTTGGCACGGATATTACTGGCATAATTTGATGACTGTGCTGCTGGTGGGAAGATGTCCATCTGAAATCCAGTGGACTTTGCTGTGAGTTTATAGCAAAAGTTTTACAAAATTATAAGTGATTCAAATCTGAACTTCTGACACATACTGTTGACTGACAGGATACTACATTGCTAATGCAAACTTATAAAATTGCTCCAATGCTTTTTTTCCTCTCATGTGTTTATCGCAATCCTTCAGGCACCTTATCTTGGACAAAATGGTGAGCTACTGGTTATAATTTTATGTGATTAAATTCATAAGGGGTAAAGATGACTTAGAGAATATTTTTATCAAGTTTTTTCTCTGGATGTGACTCATTGTTTCTGTGGCAAAGGCAATCAACGCAGTTTCACATCCTTCTTCAGGTTGGGTCTCCATTCTATGCTCTCAGTTTCTCCATTACCATCATCTGTTCTAATGTTACAACCTTCAAACCAGCACTTCATGAATGCCACTTTTTTCTTCTCTTTGGGGAACCTGCCTGCCCCTCTTCCCCCACAGTTGTGGTTGATAGGCTGCTCCACAAATTCAATTTCTCACACTTCGACTGTCACTATTACCCCTCCCTCTCAGAAACGTTTCTAGCATCCATGTTCAATGGTCCATCCTCTGTCATCTTCATTTGAAACATTCCCTCACTTTCTCTTTCAATACCGCTGTCAATTCTTCAATCACCCCCCAAAAAATTCTTCCCTTACTACTCTATCTGACCATTCCACTTCTTGAGATGTAATACCAGTCTTTTAACCTCTTCCGCTCCCACTCTCCCGGTTGCAAATACTTAGTCTATGAACGTGAGTTCTGCTTCTCTTCGTCTTTCCTTTTAATTCTCTGTCTTTTCTTCACTCTGACCTCTCTATCCTCAGCCTCCTACACTATTCCAATGAAATTCACTGTGAGTTCAAAGAACTGAACTTCACCTTTTAATTAGGTCCTCTACAGACATGCCGACACACTGCTGAATTCAACAATTTCTGGTCAAACCCTTTGGCATTTTTCCTTTCTTTTTGTTTCAGACAGGACTTGTTGGTAGTAATTTTGCTGTTGCCATTTTCACCTCTTATGGAACCTATGGTCTGAGATTAACCTCCCTTTTGCCCTTTAATCTCTCATGTCTTTCACCCATTCACAGGCCTTCAACTTGTTTTTCTATTTAACTACCTGAGATTTCTGACTGAAGATGTTTGTAAAGACTACAGCCATGTCTTCTGTGCAGATGAAATAGACCCCCATTATTAAGGATAGGGATATTTGTGGAGCCTGGAAAAATGAAAGTGGAGCAAACTGGTCAAACAGAGGTAGACTTGGCCCAGACATGTATGCTGCAGTGCAGGGAACATCTTCCCTCACCACCCCAGTATACTATCCAGCCCTCTGTTTTTCTCTCTCTACTGGTGCTGCTTGATCTGCAATGCATTTTCTAATTTTCTTTACTGTGAGTCTTTATCATGAATTTCACATGATCTGTGATTTATCCACATTCTGCTGGAGTTCATACTATTACCCCTTTTGGTTCTGCATCCAGCCACCTGAGGCCAATATGAGGAAATCTACAGTTGGTTGTTATTTATTTCCTGTTGTTGCTGCACATGAGGGCAGTGGACAATGTTGAGCATTCTGCTGTTTTGCAGCACATGCCAAGAATAGATTCTTGCTTTTGAACATTGGAATTGTAAGTACCAAGGAAAATGCCTTACTTGCATTATTGGGGAATAGGTGAATCATCATCTATTCCTTCAACTTCCTTGTGACCTGTGAGTCTCCTGGTACAACATTTTCCTCAGTGAAACAGTGGCTCAATGTTAGCACCGCTGCCTCACAGCGCCAGGAACCTGGGTTTGATTCCAGCCTTGGGTGACTGTCTGTGTGGAGTTTGCACGTTCTCCACATGTCTGTGTGAGTTTCCTCTGGATGCCCCGGTTTCCTCCCACAATCCAAAGATCTCAGGTTAGGTGGATTAGCCAGGGGAAATTTAAGGTTACAGGGATGGTGTGGGTCTGGGTAGGATGCTCTCCAGAGAGTTGGTGTGCATGCAATGGGCTGAATGGCCTGCTTTCACACTGCAAGGAGTCTATTGTCTTGACTCTGTGGTGTTCTGTAAACCCATGCAAAGGATGAAGGAGGCACACAAGAGGTGTGATTGAACAAGATTTACATCTTCATCAATGTCACTAGCATCTTCATTGTCTTCCCAAACATTGTTAGTTCCTTTCAGTTCATCCTCATTATCTTCCTTTTCTTTCCTCCACCCACTGCACTGACAAGATAAGACAAGAAGACAAGATAAAGACAAGAATCAATGTGTGAAACCCAGAGGATGCTGAAATAGAGACAGTCTGACAGCTTGTTTCTTTAAAGGGTTGATCCTAGGTGCTTTTCACTCATGCACCTGCAACTGGCACTGAAGACACAAGCTTATTGCTGACAACTGGTGCTGAATGCTACTCCCAGCAATTTTATTACCTGTTCCTTAAAGTAAATCTCCTTAAATGTGTTTTGTGCTGTGCAGTACTGGCTTACATTCTTATTGAGCTCCATTAGAGGTTGAATAGATAGCATTTCTTGAACAGGCTTTTAGCTAGATCCTCATGTGGTGACTAATCTTGGTAACATGTTCATGTCACACTTCAATAACTTGTTCCTTCTATGCTGTTCTAATCTGTTCTTTCCTTTGCTGAGGCTTTTCCATTCAAATTCAAATTTAAGCTGCTGCACCTTCTACCATTTTTCTTTCCTGTATTGTTTTTGTTTCAATGAGTTTATCTTTCCTCTTCCTGCCTCTGATTTGCTAAGCAATCAGCAGTGTGAATGGTATTGTACAGAGTCCCTAGTTAATTGAGTAAAATCCTTTCCGGTTCTGTGTATTGTGTTGTTATGAGGGATTTGACTGTCAGATAAGTACCAGGAATTTGCTCTTCCACCTTTGGAAGTTGTCCCAGAATTGGATTGCTCCCTCCATTTGGCTTGCAGACCCCATGAGGAATAAAACTGTGGAGTTTGTGTGAAGAGTGAAACAGTGATGTTCTTTATGCAATGAATAGAATACGCAATGAAACATAAAAACTTCCTGGCAAAAAAAGTTCAAGAAAGTGGTAATTTAACAGCTGCTGTGTTGTTCTCTTTTTTTAAAGTGGGTTAAAGATCTTCAGCCAGAGCTGAGATACCCAATAATCAGATTTGGAATCATGTAGAGCTTTCTGAGTTGCTTATTAGAGGTGAATCCTAAGTTAAGACATTCTAACAGCAGAGATGGTCAGCAAAGGTTTCAGGAATCTCAAAGCAGATGGTGCAGCCTCTATGACACTGTTGCTTTGGTGACACAAGTTTGTGTTGATAATTGGGACAAATGGCATGGAAACCTTATTTGTCTGCTGCAATGTGTATGCGACAAGGCAGGCTCTGGGAAGATTGCACTGCTATCTGGCAGGTTTTAATAGGATTCAATTTGATGTGAATTCTTAGGAGGCTAACTTGCAACAATATCCAATACACCTCATTTAATTTATTCCATTGCTGTTGTTCCTGTCTTACTGTGAGATTGTTATTAAATAAATTTATCAGTTTAAGAAGGGAATCCTGTTGCTTTGGTGTGTACTCCACATAATGTACAGTAGCCAATATCACAACCAAATGGCATGGTTGATACTTTGCAAGGTGTCATGACAGGATATGTGTACTATTACAGATTATGATTCAGTGGAGGTTCAGTCTGTCTGTGGAAACTGCCCATAAGTGAAATACTGGACTATAAATTCTCCTTCTCAGCATCTATATAAGCAGTGTGTAATGGACCAGATCAAACCCCCTCAAAATATATTGAGAAGATAGTCTAGACTCTAACCTTTTTCTTATTTTAAAGGTAAATGTAATGCAGTACATTCCAGCTACAATTCAATTGGCCAAACTATTCAACTTTAATCAAAACACATTTTATTTTACACAGCAGTTAAAGTACAGACAAAATAAAAATAAAAGAAAAGCATTAGCTCAACTCTAACTCTATCAAAATGCTCAACAAAGTAATATAGATGTTCAAGACCCCACCCATTCAGGCTGCTTCTATTTTTCCAACTTTTAAAAAAATAAGGCCTCACAAGCTGTTATACTTTAATTAATTTGAGCAGACTGCTCAATGCCTCTGCCTCAACCTTCATTTAAAAAAGTCAAAATTACTCCTCTTAAAGTCATAGTATCATCACATGTGTAATGGTTATATTATTTGATTAATTACCTAGAGGCCCAAACTACTAATTTACTGAAAAGTACAGCAAACAGATCTATGCCCAGTGTTTACAAGCACCAAATCATCTTTCTATTCCTTTCTCCCTCCTGTACTTTTCAAACTTCCCATGATTAGATTAGATTAGATTAGATTACTTACAGTGTGGAAACAGGCCCTTCGGCCCAACAAGTCCACACCGACCCGCCGAAGCGTAACCCACCCATACCCCTACATTTACCCCTTTACCTAACACTACGGGCAATTTAGCATGGCCAATTCACCTGACTTGCACATCTTTGGAGTGTGGGAGGAAACCGGAGCACCCGGAGGAAACCCACGCAGACACGGGGAGAACGTGCAAACTCCACACAGTCAGTCGCCTGAGGCGGGAATTGAACCCGGGTCTCTGGCGCTGCGAGGCAGCAGTGCTAACCACTGTGCCACCGTGCCGCCCACAATCTAAGTTATTCACCTCAACTACTGTGGTAGCAAGCAAAACTCTTGATTGGCAATTATTTTAGTCTCATCAATCAGATAAATCTATTCATAATCTGAACTTGAGTGGCACCATCAGCATGCGCTAAGTATTCCATCCTCTAGCAACTTTACATTATTAGAACTGTAAACTGTTATAGGAATTTTCCCAAGTTGTTCGAAAGTCTCTGAGTTGTCTCAACATCTCTTTGCATTTATTGAACATTTCTGGGGTGTTTGAGAGTTTTCATGCTTCCTTCAAAGTTTCGTTAAAAGGTAGTTTCAGTTCTCCAAGTTGGTCTATAATTCACCAAGTTGATTGGAAAGCAACATTTTGGAGTTAGTTCGAAGTTTCAGTTATTTATGATTTATTTAAGCTGTCCCAAAGGGTGTGGGATTTGGTTTTGGTAAGTCCCAGTCTAGATTCTTGTCACCCTTGGTTCCTGTGAGTCCTGACCCACACTCTTTGTTATTCCAGATCAATAACATCTGCTTGTCTGGTCTCCTGCTTTGATGAGGAGAAAGTGAGGACTGCAGATGCTGGAGACTAGAGTTGAAAAATGTGGTACTGGAAAAACACAGCAGGCCAGGCAGCATCCGAGGAGCAGGAGAATCGACGTTTCGGGCATAAGCCCTTCTTCAGGACTGAAGAAGGGCTTATGCCGGAAACGTCGATTCTCCTGCTCCTCGGATGCTGCCTGGCCTGCTGTGTTTTTCCAGCACCACATTTTACAACTCCTGCTTTGACCACCATGTTCTACATCCCAGAATAGTAGTGTGCACATCTAAGTCCTGGTCTGGACTCTGCTCTGTCATTTCTTGAGGATTCCAATCTTACTTTATTGCTGCATCAACAGCTCGTCTCTGAAATAATCGACAACTCTAGATTCTTGCACTCAATCTGTCTGCCTTTTGATGCCAACAATTTTATATATAAAGTTTGCAATATTCATACTTATGATCTTTATGGGTTTGCAAGTTGTGTAAAAAAGTATATGTAACTCTTTGCAATCTAAGATTATTAAAAAGTTAATTGCATTTTTAAATGAATTTTATATTTCAAATATACTAGGTTTGGAGATCAGACTGGTCCATTTTATATTTATGTGGAATTCAATCTCTCTGACTTTTGTAGCAATCACTGTTGGTTTCAAAATGAGGCAAGTTGGAAATTATAGTGCTCTTTAACGAGTTTCCCTGCATACTCAGCATTTCTGGTCTACAGTAATCAGGAAAGTTCAATTGGATAGGAATAGGGTAGAGGGAAAATGGAGCAGGAAAACAGAAAGGATGAGGATTGAGAAGTGGTATGAGGAGGAGAACGATATACAGTTTTCTTGATGCATGTGCATTCATAAATTAACATCTGCTCTTAATATTTTTCTCAATCTCATGGTTTTAAAAATTCACAGTGACTTGCATCAATGATTCTTCACAATCAATCATCATAACCATTTTAGAATGTTTAAATTCACAGACAACATTTTTTTTCTTTAAAATGATTAGTCAGATTTTATTATTAATGGCTGATCAAGTGATACTACAAAATATTTAACAACAATTAATAAGTTACTGTACAAAAAGTGATTATTATCAGACAACCAGAACCAAAATTCACTTTTAAGCATTTTTCCTCCAGCAGATTTATGCTTTTCTGTGACAATATAGAATTTTAATATAGTTACATCACAATAAAAGTGAATAGCTATTTTAATAACTTTATTGTTATTAAATAATAAGTCATCGGTCAGTAGGATCAAGGAAAACCATAAAGTTTTCTATAGGGATATCAGGAATAAATGACTAGTGAAGGATTAGGACCAATCAAGGATAGTAGTGGGCAGTTGTGCGTGGAGTCCAAGAAGATAGGGGAAGCGCTAAATGAATATTTTTCATTAGTATTCAAACTGGAAAAAAACAATGTTGTCGAGGAGAATACTGAGATGCAGACTATTAGACTTGACAAGATTGACGTTCGCAAGGAGAATGCGTGAAAATAGATAAGTCCCCTGGGCCAGATGGGATTTATTTTAGGATTCTCTGGCAAATCAGGGAGGAGATTCCAGAGCCTTTGCCTTTGATCTTTATGTCGTCATTGTCTTCAGGAATAGTGTCAGAAGACTGGAGGTTAGCAAATGATGTCCACTTGTTCAAGAAGGGAAGCAGAGAAAATCCTGGTAATTATAGACCAGTGGGCCTTACTTCTATTAGATTAGATTACTTACAGTGTAGAAACAGGCCCTTCAGCCCAACAAGTACACACCGACCCGCTGAAGCGTAACCCACCCAGACCCATTCTCCTACATTTACCCCTTCACCTAACAAAACGGGCAACTTAGCATGGCCAATTCACCTAACCTGCACATTTTTGATTTGTGAGAGGAAACTGGAGCACCCGGAGGAAACCCATGCAGACACGGGGAGAATGTGCAAACTCCACTCAGAGAGTTGCCTGAGACGGGAATTGAACCCAGGTCTCTGGGGCTGCGAGGCAGCAGTGCTAACCACTTTACCACCATGCCAGAAAAGGTTATAAGAGATAGGATTTATAATCATCTAGAGAGGAATAAGTTGATTAGGGATAGTCAACACAGTTTTGTGAAGGGTAGGTTGTGCCTCACAAACCTTCTTGAGTTCTTTGAATGGTGACCAAATAGGTGACTGAGAGTAAAGTGGTTAACATGGTGGAAATGGATTTCAGTAAGGCACTTAATAAGGTTCCCTATGGTAGGCTATTGCACAAAATACAGAGGCATGGGATTGTGGGTGGTTAGTGGTTTGGATCAGAAATTGGCGAGCTGAAAGCAGACAGAGGGTGGTGGTTGACGGGAAATGTTCAACCTGGAGTTGAATTACTAGTTGTGTACTGAAAGGATCTCTTTTGAGGCCACCGCTGTTTGTCATTTTTATAAATGACTTGGATGAGGGCATAGAAGGATGGGTTAGTAAATTTGTGGATGACAATAAAGTCTTTGGAGTTGTGGATAGTACTGAAGGATGTTGCAGGTTACAGAGAGAGAAAGATAAGCTGCAGAGCTAGGCTGAGAGGTGGCAAATGGAGTTTAATGTGAAAAGGTGTGAGGTGATTCACTTTGGAAGGAGCAACAGGAACAAAGAGGACTTGGCTAATGGTAAGATTCTTGGTAGTGTGAATGAGCAGAGAGATCTCAGTGCTCATGTACATAGATTCCTGAAAGTTGCCACCCAGGTTGATAGGGTTGTTAAGAAGGTATACAGTATGTTAACTTTTATTGGTAGAGGGATTGAGTTTTGGAGCCATGAGGTCATGCTGCAGTTGGACAAAACTCTGGTGTGGCCACACTTGGAGTATTGCATACAGTTCTGGCCACCGCATTATAGGAAAGATGTGTAAGCTTTGGAAAGGGTTTAGAGGAGATATACTAGGATGCAGCCAGGTTTGGAGGGAACATCTTATGAGGAAAGGCTGAGGGACTTGAGGCTGTTTTTGTACGAGGGAAGTGAATTAATTGAGACATATAAGACAATCAGAGGGTTTGATAGGATGAATAATGACAGCCTTTTTCCTCAGGTGGTGATGGCTTGCACAAGGGGACATAGCTTTAAGGGTGATAGATACAGGACAGATGTCGGAGGTAGTTTCTTTACTCAGAGAGTAGCAGAGGCGTGGAATGCACTGCCTGCAATGGTAGTAGACTCGCCAACTTTAAGGGCATTTAAATGATCATTGGATAAACATATGGATGAAAATGGAATAGTGTAGGTTGGATGGGCTTCAGATTGGTTCCACAGATCAGCACAACATCGACGGCCGAAGGGCTTGTACTGCGCTGTAATGTTCTATGTTCTTTTAGTTACATAGCGATTGAATTTCTATATGTTATTTACAATATCTAATGGAGAAAATATCTATAATGCAAGCACTTTTTTATCTTTGAGGGACTGCTGAAGTTCCTTCAATGATATGGATCACTCACAAAGTTCTGAAAGTTAAGCTGATAATGTAAGTATTTGACTTGAACAGTCTGAATAGGATAGTACAGGACACTATCCATTTGGGAATATAACAACAAGAGTCAGAGAATATGCTATCACCGATGATTGTTTTGTTTATGTATGTCATTATCTTTATTGCAATTACATGTACCCAAAACATTTGACAGTCACAAGCACCTTGCTTAAATCCACCCTTTTATTTTTCTACAAATTAACCAAAACTATATGGGAGACAGGACTTAAAATTCAAATCACAGAATTGTCCCTAGCACAACACAACTGTAGCCATAAACCACAGATGTACATTTATATGTCCCTTCATATATCAGGTAATTGCTGCACAGGGCTACTTATTCAGCAAGGAAGCACAACACTGAATTAGTAAGTATTAAAAGTGTTATGAAAGGCCCATTGGCATCTGATGTCTGAACCACAAACAGTTGGGGAAATGATAGCAGTGGGTGGCATTCAAAGCGTGAGTTGGAGCGTAAAGAAGATATGATGAGCCTGCACTCCACAATGTATAAAAGATTTAAAAAGATGGCAAAATCTATCTTGGTTTTAGTCCTTCCATTTTCCACTTGTAGAATATGTTGGACTAACAATTGATTGGGGTGTAGTCTATAATTGATAGTATAGCCAGCATATTGACATAAATGGGAATTTCAATGAACCAGGAACCAAACAACAGTGGGTATTGTTTCAACGTGTTCTTTGCACTTTGGTCTAATGACAGTCTTGGGTAAAGACTGTCTTGTGGGCGGCATGGTGGCACAGTGGGCGGCACGGTGGCACAGTGGTTAGCACTGCTGCCTCACAGCGCCTGAGACCCGGGTTCAATTCCCGCCTCAGGCGACTGACTGTGTGGAGTTTGCACGTTCTCCCCGTGTCTGCGTGGGTTTCCTCCGGGTGCTCCGGTTTCCTCCCACAGTCCAAAGGTGTGCAGGGTCAGGTGAATTGGCCATGCTAAATTACCCGTAGTGTTAGGTAAGGGGTAAATGTAGGGGTATGGGTGGGTTTCGCTTCGGCGGGTCGGTGTGGACTTGTTGGGCCGAAGGGCCTGTTTCCACACTGTAATGTAATGTAATCTAATCTAATCTAAAAAAAAGAGTACAGTCAACGAGGAGGAAATTAACTGTGTTGACCAGTCCCTTTATGTAAGGTACACAAAGATGAGCAAATTATCTGGCATGATTGTTCAAGGTCTTGTGTGTGCTAATACTTGATTAGAGAATGCTACCTATTTAACCACCACCACAACAAATTAAAAGTCACCAGTTGGACAAGTTACCTTTCAGTAGAGTTACAACCAGCAGAAGACAACACAGGGCATTTCCACAAGAACACAACAACTGAAAAAAAAACTTCAGTTGTTAAAGTCAAGGGTGGAATTTTCCTCTCCTTGGGGTGTTCAGAAAAGTTGTGAGCATGATGACCTAATGAAGCAAGAGTCCAGAAATGAGGTTCTCGCCGTTAAGTTAAACCATCGCCATTAATTGACAACAGTTTGGAAGAAGAGTCATACAGGATTCAAACCATTAACTCTGTTTCTCTCTCCTCACATGCTGCCAGGCCTGTGGAGTTTTTCTCTGGTACTTTGTTTTTATTTTATGTCACAATTATGTCCTCCAGCCTAGGATGGTGAGATGACTTAACTTCTTCCCAATTCACCTTTGTCCAATTGAGATATTTGCATTTCAGAAATTCGACTAAACCTAGCATGTAGCTGAGAAATTGGATTCTGGCCTCCAGACAGAGGAAGTACACAGGTTTAGCTACCTCTTCCAATATCTTTCTAACGCTCCTTATCCTCACTGTCGCTGGCAGCTCGATAAGTACAACTTCATGATGACTGAAGCATGATGTTTCCCTGGACTATTACACAGCCCAAATTGGTAATGGCAGTGCACCAGCGTCAGCTTCTTGGGTGTCACTAGGGAGAGCAAGATCGGCTAGCAGCTTCTCCTGGTCCAAATGGTACATTAACACAGGAAGAAATTAGATAGCTTTTGTCTGTAGGGAACTGTGAGGAGGAAAGGTAACAATGGGAGGTGCACAGCACAGTAATGCATCATGTCAGAGATCAAGTGCCAACAGCCTCCATGGCAGCCACTGAGAACGGAGAGTATAATTATGTGTGAAAGGAAAAAAGGAAGCATGGTAGTGGGGTGACAGTAGACTCGAGTCAGTCTGGGGGGGCCATCACAGTAGGTCTGGGGCTGGGCCATTTCTAGTCCAGGGTCTGACACTGTCAGTACTGCCAGTTAAATAAAACTAATGTAGGCTTTACAACGTGGTCAGTCAGAGTAATCCTGCAAATTTGGGTAGACAACAGGCAGTCAGGATTGTGTTGCAAAGTCTAGCTGGACCACGTTCACTCGTAATCCAGTCAATCGATGGCATTGTTGAGACAGCAGGCAGCTGAAGTCAGAAGACTGGCCACATCGGATTCAGTGGCTGAAAGTCACAGTGACAAGGGGCTACTAGAGGTAGCTGGTAGGTACTTGATAATGCAGCAGAAGGCACTGGGTGGTCTTGAAGGTTGGATTTAGGCAAGCCATGGTCACTTGGGCCTTGATAGGGAGGATGTAGGGACAGAAAGTGGAGGGAGTAATTAGCATTTTTCTGAGAGGGTGTGGAGCTCAAGACTGGGATGTGATGCCATTCTTCAATTTCAAAACAAAAAAAACCTTAAATACACATGTAATTACAAGAGCAAAGTACTGTGGATCACAATACAGGAGAGGTAATGGTAAAGTCAAGTGGAGGTGAATGTTGATAAAATAACACAAAACAGGTCATGCCAGATTAATATGATAGCTTGATATGATCTGGTAATAGATTCAAAATCAGAAATTGCTGGAAAAACTCAGCAATCTGGCAACATCTGTTGAGAGAAGTCAGAGTTAATGTTTTGGGACCAGTGTGTTCACTTTGATTTCTCTCCACAACCTGCCAAGCCTTTCCAGCAATTTCTGTTTTTGTTTTGAATTTCCAGCATCGGCAGTTCTTTTGCTGTTCCATTCTTTTATGTGAATGGAATGCTGGATACCGACTCAATAGTCACCTTCAAAAGAGAGTGTGATAAACACTTGAAGGGAATAAACATTGCAGGGTTTGGGGCAAGAACTGCTGTTCAAATATAGTGATGCAGACTAAATGGGTCAAAGGCTCTCCTTGTGTGCTACAGTATTCTATAATCCTAGGCTGATTTGAGTAATTTATTAACAGGCAGAGACCCGGGTTCAATTCCTGACTCAGGCGACTGTCTGTGTGGAGTATGCACACTCTCCCCGTGTCTGTGTGGGTTTCCTCTGGGTGCTCTGGTTTCCTCCCACAGTCCAAAGATGTGCAGGTCAGGTGAATTGGCCATGCTAAATTGTCCGTAGTGTTAGGTTAAAGGGGTAAATGTAGGGGTTTGGGTGGGTTGCGCTTCGGCGGGTCGGTGTGGACTTGTTGGGCCGAAGGGCCTGTTTCCACACTGTAAGTAATCTAATCTAATACTTCTCCTCATATTGCATGAGGCTTCTTCAACTGAAATATATGGAAATGAGATTTTTCAGAATTTCTTTTCCTTCTTTCTTTGAAAGGGAAATAACAGCAACCAGAGCATAAAAATGCATTGTTGCTGTTCTTATCCTGCCTGCAGACATATCTGTATCTGAGAAGTGCCAATTCTAAGGAGTTGTTAACTGATCTGTATAACCAACTTAGGTGGTCAGAAACCTAGAACCTGGTTCCTCTTTAATTGGAAACTGGAAATACTTCCCTAATTAATAGTATTAACAATGTTTTAGGTACAGGTTCACAAACACAGGAAGTAGGACCAGGAACTGACTATGCAGCTCATCAAAGCTTTTTTTAACATTCATTCAGATCTGAACCCCTTGACATCAATCCTACTTTCTCACTCTATTCTCAAAACTCATTGATTCCTTGCCAATCCTCAGTATCTCGCTTGAATACATTGTTTGACTGATCATCCACAACCCCGAGTCAAGAATTTCCTCCTGACTTCAATCTTAATGGTTGATGTCTTGGCCAGAAACCTTGCCCCTGCATTTAATATCAACTCTTTTCTGAGCTTTTTTTTAACATTATAAGACTGAGTTGGAAACCCGTAGTCTAGACGAATTGATTCACACATGTATGGTGCTGTTACTTTGCGGTATCTGTGGATTCAATCAATAAGCACATCGACCTGGACCCAATATACCGACCACTGCAACGGACAGCTGGAACTGACAACCGGAAGCGGCAGATTCAAACAACTACAAATGGCGGAGGATAGATCACAGAAGCGCTTCACAGGAGGCTCCCAAGCACTAAGGATGTCACCTAGACAGGGGACAATGTCTGCAACACAAATTCCCAGCTCAGCGAACAGAACCACAACAACAAGCGCCCGAGCTATAAATCTTCTCACAAACTTTGAAAAAGATGACGTTGCTGGTAAAGTGGTGACAGTCCCCTGTTAAAACAATTTATGGAGCCAGCTTTAGTTTCTTTCACCTGATTTCACAGTTCATTAAGAAGCACAAAAAAGAAATGGGAATGCAGAATCACGAAAGTCAACACATAAAGTACACAACACATTGTCTTGTGCATTGGAGTCATTCCAAGTATGTGCTGAACATCTCTGTCATCCTTATCTTCTTCATAATCAATTAAAACAGTATAAAATCAACTTTTGTTTTCCACCAGCATTGGCATAGTTTCCAGTAACAGCTCCAGTCTCTTTTCCCATGTCTGTCCTATTGAAATGTATGAGGAGCAATTATTCAAATAGTGGACAGGTTCATGAGAACATCGAACTTTTGACATTCATGTTGCCTGCTGCCACAAGTAATTGATTGTAATGCCTCGAGACAAAAGATTTCACTTTTTTGTGACATTTATTGATGCTTCATACATGCTGTCACATGGAATATTCACGACAGGCTTTCTGTGGTCACTTTGCATGGCAGAGGGCACTTCTGGAAGGCTTCTTATGTTGCAAGGGCAGAACATCTGGAAATGCTCAGCAGGTCAAGCAACACCTGAGGAGAGGGAGAAAAACAGAGTTAATGTTTCAGGTCAGTGACCTCTTGTTGGAAACTACCCATCAATTCAGTTGAAAGCTCATTGACAGAGAGAGGGAAGTGCAGATGATGCGATGCATATGAACTTTCTGAAAGCATTTGATAAAATACCACCATCCTACTTCATCTGGCTGACCTTGTCCACATTTTAAACAATTTCTCCTTTGACACATCTCATCTTCTCCAAGTGAAACGCCAATGGTACCTGCATGGGTCTCTTTTTTCATTTATTCACGGACATGGGCATCACTGACCAGGGCAGCATTTATTGTCCATCTGTAGTTGCTCGGAGGGCAGTGAAAAATCATTGCTGTGGAATCTTATGTAGGCCAAATCAGGTAAGGATGGTAAATTTACTTCCCCTAAAGGTAATTGAGAAGCAGATGGGTTTTTATAAGAATCAACAATAGTTACATGTCACCATAAAGCTCTTTATTCCAAATTTTATGGAATTCAAATTTCACTACCTGCAATGGTGCAATTCAAACCCACGTCCCCAGAATACTGAGTTCTGGATTGTTAGTTCAGTGACATTGCTGCTTTGCCACCACCTCCCTGGCGATGGGGTAGATGGAACATTTCTTGTTCCAGTCCTACTTGCATCCATTTCCAACTTTTTCTGTACCTTGATGACTTCCTTTGACAGCACTGCTTCCTTCTCTCATCCTAAATTGGAAAAATTCATCAATCTTGCTTCAATCCCATCCTTTTGTCACCTTCATCTTTCTATCCCTGACTCATTCCTCTTACTCTGTTTCAATTTCAGGGGACAGCCTGTCCACAAATATTGATTACACCAACTCCCACAGTTGTCTTGAAAACATCCCCTGACATCTTGCTTCCCATAAGAACACCATTCCATTCTCTAAGCTTCTACAGCTCTCATATCCGTTCCAAATTGTGCCACTGTCCACAGGAATGCCTCTGCCACATCCACTTTTTCCCTCTATCAAGAATTACTCTGCATGTGGTTGACAGGACCCTCAGCTCTCCCACACTTCTGCCCTCACATCTTCCCCTTCTTCCCAAAACAATGATAGGTTCTCCTTGTCCTCACTTTACACCCTACCAGCCTCTGCATTCAAAACATAATTTTCTACCACTTCTGCTACTTCCAGCAGATGCCACCACCAAACACATTTTTCCTTCGTCAACTCCATCAATTTTCCACAAGGATTATTCCCTCCACTGTCACTCCTAACACTGCCTCAACTCACCATGGCGCTCTCTCTGCAGTCACAGAAGGTGCTCTTTTAGCTCCTTTCTGACCAAGGCCTCAAATATAACTTCCAGGTGAAACAGCATTGCACTTGTACTTCTTTCAATTTAGTCTACTGCATTCAATGTACACAATTTGGTCTCCTCTACAAAGATGAAAAACAAAGCAGACTGGCTGATTACTTTTTAGAACACTTCTGCTCCATCCGTAAGAATGACCCTGACCTTCCAATGCTTACTATTTCAATAACCGTCCTGTAATAATAGTTCTGTCCTAGGCCTGCTGTAATCCTCCAGTGAATTTCACACAAAGTGAAGGAACAACTCTCATTTTCCTGCTGAGGGCACTTTTTCATCTTCAGGATTCAATGTTGAGTTCCACAACTTCAGAGCATGAGAACTGTCCTCCTTTTGGATTACCCCTATTGGCTTCTGTCCTTCTGTTCACCTCACATCATGTCTCTATCAAGATACGCCTTAAACATTGTAACATGCCTACTTCTGGGCACCCACCTTGGTCTGTGTAAAAAATTTGTCCCGCAGTTCTCCCCTAAGCTTTCTCCCTCTCACCTTGAACCTTTGCCCTTTTGTAGTTGACTTTTCCACCCTGGGAAAAAAAAACCTCTGACTATCCACCCTATCTATGCCTGTTGTACTTTTGTAGACCACTATCAGGTCAACTGTCAACTTCCAACTTTCCAATGAAAACAGTTCAAGTTTATCAAACCTTTCCTCATAATTAAAATCCTTCAGACCAGGCAGAATCCTGGTAAACCTTCTCTGCACCCTCACCAAACCTTCCACATCCTTTTGATAGTGTAATGGCCAGAACTGCTCATAATATTCCAAATATGGTCGAAATAAAGTTTTACAGAGTTGTGACATAACTTGCCAACTTTTTTATTCAGTGCCCTGGTTGATGAAGGTAAGCATGCTGTATGCCTTCTTGACTACCTTATCCACACCTGTGTTGTCACTTTCAGGAATCTGTGGACCTGTATGTCCAGATCCCTCTGTATGTCAATGCTCCTAAGAATTCTGCCATTTATTGCATGATTCACACCTGAATTTGATCTTCCAAAATGCATCAACTTGTATTTGTCCAGATTAAACTCCATCTGCCATTTCTTTGCCCAAATCTGCAATCTATTGATTTCCCATTTTGTTTTGACAATCCTCCACACTATCCCCAACTCTGCCAATTTTGGTGTCATCTGCAAACTTACCAATCGGAAAACCTACATTTTCCTCCAAATCGTTTATATGTACTACAAACAATAAAAGTCCCAGCACTGATCCCTGCGGAACATTACTAGTTACTGTTCTCCATTCTGAAAAACAGCCTTTCACTGTTACACCGTGTCTTCTATGACCAAGCGAAAGTGAGGACTGCAGATGATGGAAATCAGAGTCAAAAGTGTGGTGGGCCAGCTCACAGTGGATCTTGTGAGACTATCCTTTCCGTATCAGCTGGCCATGAGGCACCTTATGTGAAGGTTGGTAGGGTGGAAAGTGAGGGACCAGAGGGGTTCTATCCTTGTTACGGTTGGAGGGGTGGAAGTGTGGGATATGGATGAGATACATTGGAGGGTACCTTGAACCATGTAGGAAGGGAAATTGTGGTCTTTAAAGAAGGAGGCCATCTGGTGTGTTCTGTGGTGGAACTGGTCCTCCTGGGAGCAGATGAAGCAGAGGCGGAGGAATTGGGAATACAGGATAGCATTTTTGCTGGAGGTAGGGTGGGAAGAGGTGAAGTCCAGGTAGCTGTGGGAGTCGGTGTGTTTGTAAAAACTGTCAGTGTCAATTCGGTCATCATTGATTGAGATGGAGAGGTCCTGGAAGGGGAGGGAGGTGTCAGAGATGGTCCAGGTGAATTTGCGGTCGGGGTGAAATGTGTTGGTGAAGTTGATGAACTGTTCAACCTCCTCGCGGGAGCACGAGGTGGCGCCAATGCAGTCATCAATGTAGCGGAGGAAGTGGTGGGAGTGGTGCCGGTGTAACTACCGAAGATATGTAGCCAACAAAGATGCAGGCATAGCTGGAGTCCATACGGGTGCCCATGGCTACCCCTTTCATCTGGAGAAGTGAGAGGATTCGAAGGAGAAATTGTTGAGGGTGAGGACCAGTTCAGCCAAATGAATGAGAGTGTTGGTGGAAGGGTACTGTTGGGGACGTTGGGAGAGGAAGAAATGGAGGGCTTGGAGGCCCTGGTCATGGCAGATGGAGGTGTAGAGGGATTGGATGTCCATGGTGAAGATGAGGCATTGGGCGCGGGGAAACAAGTCTTGGAGGAGATGGAAGGCATGTCTCGAACGTATGTGGGGAGTTCCTGGACTAGGGGGGATAGGACAGTGTCAAGGTAGGTGGACATGAGTTCAGTGGGGCAGGAGCATGCTGAGACAATGGGTTGGCCGGGGTGGTCAGGCTTGTGGATCTTGGGAGGGAGGTAGAATCGGGCCGGGACAGGTTCCCGGACCACGAAGTTGGAAGCTGTGGGTGGGAGATCTCCTGAGGTGATGAGGTTGTGTATGATCTGTTAGATGATGATTTGGTGATGGGGGGGGTGAGGTCATGGTCAAGGGGCCGGTAGGAGGAAGTGTCTTCGAGTTTGTGTCTGGCTTCAGCGGTGTAGAGGTCAGTGTGCCAAACTACCACTGCACCCCTTTATCTGCTGGTTTGATGGTGAGGTTGGGATTGGAGCAGAGGGAGTGGACGGCTGCACGTTGTGAGGGTGAGAGGTTGGAGTGGGGGAGGGGAGTAGACAGGTTGAGGTAGTTAATGTCTCGATGGCAGTTGGTATCCATCTAGCCAGTTCACAGTAGATCCCGTGAGACTGTCCCTTCTGTACCAACCGGCCATGAGGCACCTTATCAAATGCCTTAATAAAATACATGTAGACAAAATCAGCTGCCCTTCCCACATCATTCTTCTTGCCACCTCCTCAAAAAGCTCAATCAAGTTAGTGAGACATGACCTTCCCCACACAAATCTATGCTGCATATCACTATATTTACCTGGCAGGGGAGATATTATGATCAATGAGGTGGTTCTTCCCCGGACGAGGCTGTCCCATTGCACTTTGGGTGTGCTGATGCCAGCGATGTCCCCAAATGCGGAATCCTCCACTGCAAAATTTGTGGTCGTGATGGAATGCTTTCGTGCTCTCTCCCATTGGGTGGCACGGTGGCTCAGTGGTTAGCACTGCTGCTTCACAGCGCCAGGGACCCGGGTTCATTTCCCGCCTCGGGCAACTGTCTGTGTGGAGTTTGCACACTCTCCCCGTGTCTGCATGGGTTTCCTCCGTGTGCTCCAGTTTCCTCCCACAGTCCAAAGATGTGCAGCTTAGGTGAATTGGCCATGCTAAATTGCCCGTAGTGTTAGATGCATTAGTCAGGGGTAAATGAAGGGGAATGGGTCTGCGTAGGTTGCTCTTCGGAGGGTCGGTGTGGACTTGTTGGGCCAAAGAGATTGTTTCCACACTGTAGAGAATCTGAAAAAAAAAAGGCCACACACCAGGATTGTTTTCATTAGAAAAAAAGAGATTGGGAGGGGAGGTTACCTGACTGAGGTCTACAAAATTATGAAGGGTATAGACAGGGTAGATAGAGATAAGCATTTTCCCAGGGTGAGGGATTCAATAAAGAGAGGTCATGTGTTCAAGGTGAGATGTGCAAAGTTTAAGGGGGATACACATGTCAGGTACTTTACACAGAGGGTGGTAGGTGCCTGGAACGCTTTGCCAGCTGAAGTAGTGGAGGCAGGCACAGTACATTCATTTAAGGTGCATCTGGACAGATGCATGAGTAGATGGGGAGCAGAGGGATACAGATGCTTAGGAATTGGGTGATAAATTTAGATAGTAGATTTGGATTGGCTTAGGCTTGGAGGGTTGAAGAGCATTTTCCTGGACTGTTAATTTTCTTTGTTCTTTTCTTTGTTCTTGAACAAAGTCATAACATTGGCCATTCTCCACTCCTCTGGAACCTCACCTGAGGCCAAAGAGGATGCAAAAATATCTGTTAAGGCCCCAGCTATTTCTTCTCCTGCCACCCACAATATCCTGGGATTGATTCCATCTGGCCCTTAGGACTTGTCTACCTTAATGTATTTCAAGACACTCAACATTTCCTTCTGTCACATGAAGTTAAAGAAAAAGTGCTTGCAATTTCAGAGGAGGTTGTTGACATGAACCTAAGGATTGTGAAGGTTTGTAGCTCAGGTAGAGGTTTAAGGTGTAGTTTTGCTCGCTGAGTTATAGATTTGATATCCAGACGTTTCATTAGCTGGCTAGGTAACATCATCAGTGGCGACCTCCAAGTGAAGCGAAGCTGTTGTCTCCTGCTTTCTATTTATATCTTTCTCCTGGATGGGGTTCCTGGGGTTTGTGGTGATGTCATTTCCTATTCGTTTTCTGAGGGGTTGATAGATGGCATCTAGATCTATGCGTTTGTTTATGGCATTGTAGTTGAAGTGCCAGGCCTCTAGGAATTCTCTGGCATGTCTTTGCTTAGCCTGTCCCAGGATAGATGTATTGTCCCAGTCGAAATGATACTCCAACCATTGGAGGTGGGGAGGTGGTGTTAAATTCTTTTCACACAATGAATAGGACCCATAGACAGTAGGGAAATGGAAATAACCAGCAAATGAGAGGAGGAATGGAATGATTAATCTAAAAGACTCAGATCATTGGGGCTACTTTCCAAATACCTAGATATCTAGATTCAGCTGATTCACATAGGTCTCTATTGCAACCCCTTTGTTTTGATTTTTGACAGCAGCAAACTGCTTATTACATATTAACATTCTGTAGTCAAGAAGAGACATGTGCTCCTGAGATGTTTTCCTAATTATTGTCTGCACAATAGTCACAGGTGCCTTTTCACCTGCATGTTATCTTCCAGTCCATTTTGGGCTGACAGAAGCAATGATTTTGTTGAGGGTTGTGAGACAAATCTTTCCTTCTTATGTATTTGCCAAACATTACATTTCAACAGCATTTTTCATGCCCAAACACATAATTATGTCACTTGGGCCTAATGACACTCAAGTGGAAATGTCGCACAAACATTTTGGTTATTGTTCATGCAGGCAATTAAGACAGCAACGTATGTCTTCCGCAGACCATGCAATGTATTTGAAATCTCAATCAGACCTCTTTCACATTATAAATACTATTCAATGCATAATAGGAACTATCAACATATGAAGTATAATTTATATCAGCTCACAGCTGTGAAATTAGTTCGGCATGTTTCCAGCTGTAAATAGAAATATTACTGCCTTTTAAAAATATTTTGGCATTAAACCATGGTTAAAGCAAATTTTGAGCATGGAAACAGAAAGATTTGTGCACTGTCAGTGGAAGGATGCTGCTGATAAATCTGTACACAGGCAATGAAACGTATGTTTTTTGACTCATTCTACAGAAATAAGATGTTAACCTGAGTCTCTACCCTCAACGGAAGCACTGTCTCAAATCACAGGATTGTAATTCAAACCTCAATTCAGAATTTGATCACACCATCTAGACTGACACTCTTAAGGCTACACTGCTACACATTATCTGAGGCACTAAATGGTGTTCTCTGTCTAAACAAACAGATGTGGTTATAAAAATTCCATTTAATCTTTTCAAAAAATAGGGAGTTCTGCTGGCATCTGGGCCAGTAGTGATCCTTGACCACCTATACTGATTAAATGGGCATTTAGCCTTTGTGTTGTTAGTGTTGAAGTTTGGTGTGTGCAAACAACAATTACACTTCAAATCTGAGCGAGTGACTATGAATGGGCCTGTGAACCTTAGGGCCTAGGAGACATTGCAATTAAGTATGTAACTCTCCAATCACCACCAACGTCGTGGTCCAATAGTTATAGTAATGGTGATGCATACCATGCAGTGATTGGAATTTGAACACTGTGGGAAGAGACTTGACTGATGCAATTCTGGAAATCACTTTCAAAGTCTTTGCAGCTTCTCACAAGGTGAAGGTTTACCCTCAGGCATTTTGTTCTTTATGTATGGTGGGGTGTGCCTTGGAAGTATCAAGCTGACAAGATATGAGGGAAGAAAAGGGTGCAACTTGGCTTATAAATGGAGGAATTTTGTCAGGATTTAAGTCCATGATAATTCATCAGTTCTGGCTGAGTTCCTGATGATCTTGAAACCATCATGCAAGTATAAGTTCTTTATTGACCCACTGCAGCTGAATATTTTTAAAAATCTTTCTGTAAACAATAATTGTTCTTTCGATTAGAGATAAAATGAAGCATGGCTCCATTAATCATCTGTCTGTGAACTCGAGCCTGTCTTTCTCTGAAGTAAACCTCTGATGTAAAATTAACTTCAGTATGGGGAGTTTTTGTGCAAACCTTTACTTCAAAGTTTAAAAATTACACACCACCTTGTTTTAAAAACATTGCTAAATCATGACTAAACATTGTTAACACCTGAGAGTCATTTCACCTGCTCCTGAATGTTAAGAGATTGACTGACTGCATGGCACATGCTCAGAATGCTGCTACCTGGGATTTGCCAGCAGAGCCAACGCAACGTCTGCTCCCGGAAGAATGTGAACTTTAACCCCAATCATTTACAAAAAACACATTGAGGCCTTTCAGAAGAATTGCAAACGTAGACACTTGCCAACACAAATGAGTACACAATGAGTAGTACCAATTATTATTGTTGGAATACTTAATTTGATCCCTCGGTATTTGAGTTTGTGAAAGAGAAGTAAAGCATCCCTATTCCAATTATATACTGTGTAGTAACTGGGCAGAAGAACAGGCTTCACAGAAAATTATTACAATATATAATGAAAAATAATATTCTATTTTCATTGATCTCATTACAAAGTTCCACTGTAGGAATTCTAATACCTTACATTGATATATCAGTGCTGTAATTGGTTTATGTTAGCTTACTGAGAGAATTTAAAATAAAAACACACAAGTATTTTTATTTAATCATGGAATGTAGACATTGCTCGAGAGGACAGTATTTATTATTCATTCCTGATTACTTTTGAGCGCATATTGGGGAGCAGCATTAAATTCAGCTAAAAAGCCTTTCTGTGCTGTTTCAGAGAGATATTGAGTCAACTGTATTGATGTGGGCCTGGATTAATTACTCACGTCCAGCTAAAGGAGGCAGATTCTCTTCCCTAAAGGAAATTTGTGAATCGAATCTGTTTTTGACAATCCAGTAGACTCATGGCAAGCATTTTTTTTTTTATTCCAGAGTATGATTACTTAACAGACTATAATTTCGTGAGCAGTCACGGCAGGATTGGAAATGACATTTCAAAATTGTTACTCTGGATTACTGGACCAACAGCGTAATGATTGTTATATTAAAATGGTCATGGTGAATTTAATATACACAAATATAACATAACTTTTTAAATCAAAATTTAAAATATCCTTCAGTAAACATTGCAAGATAGTCTGCTTGAATTGATATTTGAGTTTGGCATTCAAATGTTAATGCAGATGTGGTTACAGCATGTGTTAATATTATTACAAGGCTTGAGTAATTATTTTACATATATTTTCTCAAATCTCTACCCTCTACTGATTAATCTTGTTGCTGTGTGTGAAATGAATATTTGCATCCGTATGTTGCAACATCATCAAAATGTCGTCTATTCTCAGCATAATTTACAAAATTAAAAATCACACAACACCAGGTTATAGTCCAACAGGTTTATTTGAAAGTATGTACTAGCTTTCAGAACACTGCTTCTTTGTCAGGTAATTAGTCGAGCAGGATCATTGGACACAGAATTTATAGCAAAAGATCATAGTGCCATACAATGAGGCAATATATTGAACAAACTTAAGATTGCTGTTAAGTCTTTCATCTTTTGGAATGGGTTGCAGGTTTTGATTTATTAATATGTAAATCCCAGAACTTCTTTCAAGTCACATTCCTGAGATAACTTATGGTTTTATCGGAAAAGGTGACGTCTCAATTCAGACAATGCATTAAAGGTGTGAGATTAGAGTTTGCCTATTCCTATCTTGAGTCAGACTGGTTCTATTTCCAAAGTAGGAATTTATAACATGTCACATCAATTATAAAAAAAATTGACTGCCTACAGACTGGTGTGCTTTTTGAACAAAATAAATGTATCTGCAAATACAATTCTGCAAATGAAAATTCACCTGATAGACTTATATGTGTGTGTGCATGTGAGGGTGAGAGAGGAAGAGAAAGAGAGGGAGAGAGTGAAAGAGACAGAGAGTATGTGTGTGTGTGAGAGAGAAAGGGACAGAATGTGTGCGCATGTTATGGGAGAGAGTGTGAGTGTCTGTGTGTGCATGTGCATGCTTGATAGAGTGTCTGTGTGAGTGTGATAGAGCATATGCTTGTGAGATGGTGTGTGTGCGCGTGCATGCCTGAGAGACCGTGTATGAGAAAGGGTCTGCGTGAGTTGTGAGTATGTAAGAGTGTGTGTTTGTGTGTGAGTGCATAGTGTAGTGGGGTCACCTGTAGTGTGACATGAACCCAAGATCCTGGTTGAGGCCATCCTCATGGGAACTAAACTTGGCTGTCAGCCTCTGTTTGACCACTCTGCATTACTGCGTATCGTGAAGTCTGCCTTGGAGGATGGTCACCTGAAGATCCGAGGCTGAATGTCCCTGACTGCTGAAGTGTTTTTTGACTAGTAGGGCGCATCCCTGTCCGGCTATTGTTGCATGGTGTCTATTCATCCATTGTCGTAGTGGCTGCTTGGTCTCGCCAATGTACCATGCCTCGGGGCAACCTTGCCTGCAGTGGATTAAATAGACAACATACCCACTACACTCTACACTCTCTCACACACACTCATATACTCACACAGACCCTCTCTCAAACACACGCTCTGTCAGGCAAACACACCCCCCCCCCGCCCACACTCACACCAATATGCACCCATATAATGGCATATATTCCATCATACTCACCCACCTGCTCTATCAAGCACACGCACATACACACACTCTCCCTCTTTCCCACATAGACATACACACTCTCTTTCATTCACATATACGCACATACTCATATTAACCTATGAGGTGAATTTTCATTTGCAGAATTGTATTTCCAGATATATTTTATCTTGTTCAAAAAGTACACCATCTGTAGGCAGTCAATATATTTTATAATCCACATGGCATGTTACAAATCCCTATTTTGAAAAGAGAGCCAGTCTGGCTCAAGATTGGAATACATACAGACTCTAACCTCACACCTTTAATACATTGGCTGAACTGAGATGTTTTTTTTCATAAAATCTTAAGTTATCTCAGGAATGTGACTTGAAAGAAGTTCTGTGATTTAAATATTAATGAATCGAAACCTGCAACCCATTCTAAAAGATGACAGACTTAACATCAATATAGGTTTGTTCAATATATCGCATCAGTTTTTAGATTAGATTCCTTACAGTGTGGAAACAGGCCCTTCAGCCCAACAAGTCCACACCGATCCTCCAAAGAGTAACCCACCCAGACCCATTTCCCTCTGACTAATGCACCCAACACCAAATTGCCACCATATGGCAATTTACCATGGCCAAGACACCTGACCTGCACATCTTTGGATTGTGGAAGGAAACCGAAGCACCTGGGCGAAATCCACGCAGACACGGGGACAATGTGCAAACTCCACACAGACAGTCACCTGAGGCTGGAATTGAACCTGGGACCCTGGTGCTGTGAGGCAGCAGTGCTAACCACTGAACCACCGTGCGGCCCCAAATTGTATGTGATTATGACATTTTACTATGAATTCTGCGTTCTATGATCCTGCTGCACTAACTACCTGACGAAGGAGCAATGCTCTGAAAGCTAGTACTTCCAAATAAACCTGTTGGACTATAACCTGGTATTGTGTTTTTTTTAAAAACTTTGTCCACCCCAGTCTAACACCAACACCTCCAAATCATAATTTACAAAGCTTTTTTTTTAAAGAAACAAAATTAATCTATTAAATGATCTGTTTTAAAAATAATCACTCCTGGCAAAGCTGAAAAAATGTTGCAGGCCTAAATATAACTCTTACATATCTTGTTATACTTCATATGGACTTGCATACTTTTGCATTGGTTTATGCTTGATACATTATATGACTTAGGTGCAAATAATTTTGTGAGATCTTATGTATTATGGTCAAGAAAGTAAGCAGACTGGTAAGCATCAAACACTTCGCAAGGCTAGTTATAAATGCACTATTTGGGAATAGAAAAGAATGACTTGAAAATATGAAAGTATTGATTTGCTATCTAATTTTCCCTATTTCATCATGATTCTGTGGACTCTCCCAATAGGGCACTGTTTTAATGGGAAATTTGCTGCTTGGAGACTTGAGAGTGGAAAACTGTATCTTTGTCACAGAAAATTGACACAAAAGAATGTTGCATTGCTGCTCAACCCTCTAATTGCATTTTCCTCACTCATAATTTGTGGTCTCTTTAATGTGCACTTGTGTGTGTTTCCTACACAATGCTGCTGAAACAGCAAAATTTCAAGGTAAATTTGCATTCATTCAAATATATCGCATGGAGACAAAAAATAATCACCTTTAGGACCAAGTTCTGACAAGATAGCAAAGGATGTTATTATCTAAGTGAGAGCAGCTGAAGTGAAACAGAATACAGAGGGTTAGAAATTCATCTTGTGCTATAATGTAAAATGGGTTATATCACAACAGATGGTCATTATACGCCCTTCCTGATATTCCGTTCCATTGAAATGAACAGAGTTGTGTATTTGGTGATGCATATAGCAAGTGACTAAAGTGAAAGGAACCATTATTTTGATACTGCCCAAAATGGGTTTGTGAGAGGAAAGGCAAAGGGTTATAGGCAGATAGACATAAAGAACCATTTCATAATCACCAGATGTCCCAAAACACTTTATAGCCAATGAAACACTTTTTGTAGCCATTGTTGTAATAGAGGGAACATAGTTGCTGATTTGTGCACAGTAAACTCTCACAAACATGTGATAAAGATTCGATCATCCACTTCTCTAAGGTTGAGACGTAAATATTGGCCATGATAACTGGGATAACTTCCCTGCGCTTTTTCAAAATAATACCGCAAGGTGTTATATGTGTACGTGCTGGAAAATATGTTCTTGGTTTAATGTCACATCTGAAAGATGACAGTCTGACAGTGCAGTACTCAGTGCAGCGCTGGAATGTCAGCCTTGATTTTTATACTCAAGCCCTTAATTGGGACTTGAACTCAGAACCTATGATTGACTTCCTGATGAAGGGCTTTTGCCCGAAACGTTGATTTTCCTGCTCCTCGGGTGCTGCCTGACCTGCTGTGCTTTTCCAGCACCACTCTGATCTAAACCCTATGATAAAGAGGCAAGTGCAACACCTACTAGACAGTAGCTGATGCACTTATTCGCATTCCAATGATCAAACATAACTTTCCAAACTTGTGAATCTGATCCATAAAAGAATCCAAGGCAACATTTCACATTGATGACCATTTCAACAACTAGTAGACTTAATTTTAAAGGCAGTAAACAGCAACAAGAATTTTCCACCAGAACTTTATCACACATCATATAATGGCACGAAATATCTAACCAGGAAGGTAACGAGAGAGATATTAATGGGTTCAAGCTTGCTTTGAAGGAGGGGATATGTAGGTGTTGTGAAAAGGTGGAGTTAAGATTATACAAAAAAAGTATTCTTATTCACCTATAGAATATTTTCTCTCCCTTATGGTTGAACATATTAATGCATTGGAAAATGTTGAATCTACTTGATTGTAGAACTGAATGGAAATGCAAAATCATCATGAAAATATATTTATCGCGTTTATCAAGAACAAATATAGGAGCAATTAATGTAATAACAGAAATTACTGCTTATACAATTGAGGCAAATGCACTATATTATTAGGCATGATAGCTTTTTATGCCAATTCTGCACCCATTCTCCATACTTTTTACTTACTATTTAAGTGTCCATCTCCTTTCCAACCATCTCAGTTCATTCTTCAAACGTATGCCCTTTCAGGGTAGAAGATAGCACACTCTCACAAGTCATTGCATGAAAACCTTTTCTTTTCCTGTTGTTAATTCAAATTCTGAATTTAGATTGTCTCCTTCTGGATTTCCTCTATAATAGCAAAATGAACAATGCCCTTTATTGTCCTGAATGCTCAACTATTTTTGATTCTTTCATGGGATATGGATGTTGCTGACAGGTCCCTCATTTTGTTGCCCATTCTTAATTGCCATTGAATCAGTATCTTGCTGGGACATTCAGAAAAGCATTAAGCATCAATCACTTTGCAGCAAATCTGAAGTAACAGGTAGGTCCGTTGCCATTCCCAAAAGAACATTAGTGAACTGAATGGGTTTTTACCACAATTAATAATAGTTTCATGGTCACCATAACTGAGATTTTCAATTCGAGGATTATGAATTGAATTTTAATTTCACCAACTGCTGTGGTGGAATTTGACTAATGTCCCCAAGGGATTGACCTGGACTTCTGAATTATAATCCAGTGCCATAAACACTATGCCACCTACATTTAATTTATCTATATTTTAGGAAATAGCTAAGTTTACCAGTCAGTTGAATCTCATTAAATGAAATAGCTTTAGCTTGGATCAAGACACTGTTCTAAAGTTGCATAGAACTATTTTAACAATGTTTATTAAAGTGTTAATGCTTGTTAATTAGAAAATAATCTTAAGAAACACACGATTGCTGATTTAATAAATGGCCCTTGTTTGCTGAATACTTAAATCCTGTGGTCCTGCCATTTACTTAGTACCTGCTCAAGACATCTTTGGATGAACTTGCATTGTACACCATGATGTGAAAGCATTCTTTTCAACAGAGAAACAGACACATGCTCTGACCACTTCTGTTCTGTTTCCCAACATATTGCACCAGAGTTAACATTATTTATTTTGGAAGCTAAGAACTTACTCCAGGTTTACAAAACAAGCATCAACCATTTGTGTGTGTTTGATTGACTATTCATTCACTCACTGTGGATAATTTGCTCTCTGTAACCACACTGGACACTCCCTGTGCTAATTTGAGTCTGTCACTGTTGTTCCTGCCTCCGTGGTGCTCACTTTGATGTGTGAGAGAGTGGTTTGCAGAATTCTTTATCACACTGAGTGGCTTTATGAATCACAAAGTTAGTCCAGACAGAATAAGTAGTATCCATTGGTACTTTGAGATGCAGGTCTTAAATCATTGTTGATCATGTCCAACTTTGACTCCACAACAAAGGAAAACTGCAGCTGAGAGAGTTCCCTGTGGCATGAAAACCCATTTATATTTGCAATTTGCATCTGACAATATCTGAAAAGTTAGTGGTCGACTGTGAATATAAACAAACTGGTTCTTATGGTGCCAGAGGCAGTGAAGGACATCAAAGTAGATGGTTTTGATCTGTTCATTCAATTACAGCCCCAGCTCTATAACAGTGTAAATACAAAGCAGTTTGCATGAAGCAGGTAAAAAGGATAGTTACTGCTGGGTTGAGAAGCCACTGCCTCTGTATAGTTCAATATATTTGGTTTCACATCGCTAATTCGTTCAGAAAAAAAAAACATACACTGTAGGTTGGAATCAGCCACAGTTCAGTTAGTAGTACCCTCACTACAGCTCAAAAAATTGTAGAATGAAGTCCTACCCCAGAGTCTTAAGAATACAATGCATAACACCAGGTTTGTTTGATGAATCGCATCAGTTGTATGATACTTTGATCTTTTACTATAAATTCTGTCCTATGATCCTGCCCCACTAGCTACCTGATGAAGGAACAGCACTCCAAATAAACCTGTTGGACTATAACCTGTTGTGTGATTTTTCACTTTTGTCCACCCCAGTCCAACACCAGCAGCTCCTCATCATGAATACAATAGAGATGGAGAAATCAGTGGAAGATTGAGGGACTGCTGTGCTGCCTGAGGTGCTGTTTTTTGAATGAGGTGTGAAATCAAGGTCCTCTCAGGTGGATTCAAAAGATCTTGTGGTACTACATAAAGAACAGGGCAGTTCTCCAAGGAATCCTGGTCAATTCTTATCACCAGTAGACATTCCCAAAAACAGATTAGCTAGTCATTATCACATTACTTGTACTAGCTGTGGAAGCATGCTGGGTGCCACCTGGATGCCACGTTTCCTACATGACAATGGCATTCAAGTTTACTACACTGTCTCCTCAGATTGTGAACATATGCTGAGTAAGTCTTCCTTTTGTTTAAAATGTTCTGAACATACACTATTGTTTTGAGTGTAATCAAGTGGCTGCAGAATAAATACTTTTTAAGACAAACAGGGCTGATTCTCCAGGAATAGATTGGAGTTATACGTAAAAAATGACTATTATCTAACTGAACATCTATGTAGAGACAATCACTCAACTCCCTCACACCTGTCAAAAGGTGCCTTCCTCTTTATGGCTCGTGATGGAAATCCACAACTGCACTTCAATCATTAATATATCCATCAAGAACGAAATGAAAAAAAAATTCAACACGTTTGGCTGTATTATTTAAAATAAAGAAATTAAAATGTTTCTTTCTATCTCTCTTCTGAACTTATTTTCTCCTTGATACAGTCTCAACTTAATAATTCAGTGATTTTTCATACATTATCCAAATGGTTGTATTGCCTCAAAAGATGTTGAAGAGAGATTTTATAGGGGTTCTACAATTTATGATAGGTTTCAATAAAATAGGCAATGTAATCCATTAGCTGATGGTACAGGGAGTAAGGTTCACAAATTTAAGGTTTGATGAGTGATACAGGAAGGGAATTTGAGGACTTTGTTTCAAGCGGTGATGAGCCTTTGAGAGCAGTAGGGGTGGGGTCGATTAGCAATGTCAAATGGAAATCAGTTGGGAGAAATAAACCTGCAAAACTAGTGAGATTGAATTGGAAAATGGAACCAGCTGGATTGCTAGACGCGTTGGGATAGGTGGCCTTGTCCAATGCTGACTCTATACACAAGACCAAACAAAAAAGACCAACAAGTTACTAAGCCATAGGTATATTTACTCACTTGCTAAACCAGTATTTCATTTACATAATGTTCTTCTTAAAGAAAACATCCAGAGATTTGATAGAGGTGATTAAAATCATGAGAAACTTACATGGTAGACAGACAATGTCCCCCATTGTGGAAAGGTCAAGAAAAAGAGGATATTGATCTAATGTGATCAGCAAAAGAACCAATAACCAATTAGGGAAATGGGGTTTTACGCAGTGAGGATCTGGAATGCATTGGTTGTGAGACTGATAGAGACATATTCAAAAGTGCTTTCAAAAGTCAGTTCTACCAGCCCATAATGAGTGGTATTTGTGGGGCCGGAGGAAAGATTGCGGAGTGAGTCTTGTTATATGGCATTTGCAAAGAGCCATCATGGAGACAATAGGTCAATGGGTTTCTCTCTGCTATAGCCATTTAATTCTGCTAAGAATAGCAGGATGAATTCAGGAAAGTTTATTCAAAGGCAATTCCCTGATAGCGATCTGCTAACTCACCATAGACTGCAGCGTAGACTCGGGATCTTCCAGATCTATGTGGATTGGCTAATTATTTGGTAAATTCACCTGATCTGCTATAGCAATGCATATGTTCTTCTGATTGTTTACTAACCCGAACAAGGGATGTTTTGCTTTTTGATCATGGAAGAGAAAATTCACTTGGTTTTTAATCTAAAGGTTGGGGGTACAATGGGCATCAATAGAGTGAATAGGAAGGGCCAACCTACATTGGCAGAAGGGTCAGTGACTAGGAGGCATAGATTTAAAGTAGAAAGATTAGTGAGGAGATGAAGAAAGGTTTATTCACCACAAGGGTGGCAGTCGTTTGGAATACTGCTGAGAGGGCAATAGAGGCAGATATGCTCAATTCAATTATAGGGTGTCTGGACATGCAGCTCAAGTGCAATAAACTGCAGGGCTACTTACCAAATGCAGGAATGTGGAAAGCTCATTTTTCAGCAGGCGCAGACATAATGTGCCAAAAGGCCTCTTTTTAGGCTGTAAACCTACTATGACTCAAGTCCAAGTGCAGGACTCAAACACAAAATAAATCATAGCGATTCCAGAGCAGTAACTAGGCGGTGCTGCCCCCTTGGAGGCTTTGTCTTTCAAATGAAATGTTTAAACAAGGCCCCATCTGCCTTCTCAAGTAAATGCAAAACAATTCTGTGGCACTACTTCAAAGAAGAACAGGAGTTTTCTCCCTGGTGAGCTGGACAATATTTATTCCTCAATCAATATCACAAAAAAGAAAACAGTCTTTCGAATTATAACTTTGCTGTCTGAGAGAGCTTGCTGTTCACAAGCTGACTGCCAAGTGTTCTACATTATAAAAGTAACTGCAATTATTTTATATGTAAGTATACATAAGTACTTATAAGTATTTAAGTCAGCTGTGAAAATATTTGGAATGTCCAGATGTGAAAAGAGTGAGATAAATATAGGGACTTATTGCTACAGCAAAATTAAATGCACTGTAGAACTTTCTAGGGGGAAGGGGGGAAATGGATGAGGGAAGGGAGTGGAAGAGGGACAAGAGTTGTGAGGAAAATTTCCTTGTGTTTGCATGAATACTGCATATTGCTTCTCACATGGAAAAATCATGTAATCCAACATTTTATTACATGGTTTTGCAATTAACACAAGTGCTTAGACACTATCAATACATAATCTGTGCATTCTGTTGATCTTTAGAACCTTTCAAAACTTTGATATGTTATACACATCAACATTAAGGCAGGCAAAAAGAATCAACTGTAGTGCATAACCTAATGCACAATAAATTCAAAAATATCATTATAAAAATATTCAATTCAATCTCAGTAAAGATGTGCAAGAAATATGAATACCTTCAAACTCTGTTCAATGTATCATGGGAACATGTATCATCAACACTGGAAACCAACCAAAACCAATACCAACTTCAAGCTGAACTTAAAACTAAAATCAGCAGGTGCTATTTTCTCCAGTTAACTATATAAAGTACTTGTACGTTTTAATTAAACGTGAGTGGAGAGTAATTGGTAAATGATGCACTTCAGAATGCTCCTGACTGAATCACTCTAAACCAGTGTGCATTGCCCATTGCTGCAACAGTCTTTAACCTGGCTTCTTGCTTTCTTCAGATCAACTTAATGAACCCCTTCCATTAGTAAACTTTGCCCTTCATTTTGAAGGAACTGTTACAACCGAGAAATCTTCCCCTTTTGAAGAGAAGTTGTTGGATTCCCAGTTAAAGCGAGGGTTTGATGTACCCAGGCACTATAAAAGGAGGGAGGATGTGGGGTAGAGGTTGTGGATTAGGGGAGGTGACAAGTCACAGATGATCACGAGAGTACAAAACAACCCCAACACCATAAACAGTGGGTACGTTAACTCAGGGATGTTGCTCGTAAGTTAACACGGTGTGGCCAATGCATAAGATGATTACATTTTGACTTCTGTGTAATCCACCCACTTGATAATGCTTCCTTTCAGTTTGTCTGAATCAGAAGAAATAGGAAAGAAACTCATGGTGAAACTCTTCATTTCCAACACAGAAAATCAACGAATGTCCCAGTTTTTGGTTGGTTGGTTGGTTGGTGGTGGTGGTGGGGGGAGGCGGGGGGGGGGGGGGGGGGGGGGGGTGGTAGGCAAGAGATGGTTAACCTGTTCAGTCAATCCCAGTCTATAGGGGTTTTAATGTGTGTTATGTTGTTTTAATCTGCTCAGTGGGTGTTACAGATAGTCCCAGATTTAAACAGTTCACTGTGTGTTGTGGTCATTCCCAGTTTTTAATCCACTCTACGGCTATTGTGTAGTCATATTTAGATTGTGCTTGGGGAGGGGGTAGTTGAACCCACTCAGTGGATATAATACGGTCAATACCAGGGTATAACCAGGTCCGAGGGAGGTGGTGACAGGGGATGGGAGCAGTTCGTAGGCTGAGTTTAGCCCACTTAGCAGTGCTTGCATGGTCAGTCCCAGAGTAAGGTTTAACCCTGTGTAAGGTTGGTGTCATCAGACCACGGTTAAACGCTCTGCGTTGGGGACTGGTGGTGGTCAGTTCCATGTTAGAGTTTGGTTTGCTTTCTAAGTGTGGTGTGGTCAGTTCCAGTTTTGAGTCTCTTAGTAGGGGGTGATTCAGTCAGTGCCAGGTTTAACTCTCTCAGTATTGGGATGGTGGGGTCAGTCCCAGGTTTAACCCTCTCAGTATTGGGATGGTGGGGTCAGTCCCTGGTTTAACCCTCTCAGTATTGGGATGGTGGGATCAGTGTAATCCTCTCAGTGTTGGGATGGTGGGGTCAAGTGTAACCCTCTCAGTATTGAGATGGTGGGGTCAGTCCCAGGTTTAACCTTCTCAGTATTGGGATGGTGGGGTCAGTCCCAGGTTTAACCCTCTCAGTATTGGTTTGGTGGGGTCAGTCCCAGGCTTAACCCTCTCAGTATTGGGATGGTGGGGTCAGTCCCAGGTTTAACCCTCTCAGTATTGGTTTGGTGGGGTCAGTCCCAGGCTTAACCCTCTCAGTATTGGGATGGTGGGGTCAGTCCCAGGTTTAACCCTCTCAGTATTGGGATGGTGGGGTCAGTGCCAGGCCTTCAGTGGGGGTGTGGGTGGTCAGTCCTCTGCTGCTCGTCGCCGTGTAGGTGAGCGGCGAGCTCGCGGATCAGAGCAACTTTGCCGATTTGGTCGTTGCGGCGTTTCTCCAGGACCAGGTCGTGCAGGCTCTGGAACTCGAGCGTGTGGCTGCTGTGCTCGGACAGGTGAAGCTGCAGGCGGTACGGCTGCTTGCCGATGCGGAGCTCCCCGCCGACCTTGAACTCCCGGCGCCCGCAGCGGCACCACGCCGCGAAGCACTCGGAGCTGCTCCAGCGGAGCTGAGCCCCCCGTACACCGACCTGCTGCAGGGCGGCCCGGACCACCGCGTCCGCCGGCAGCGCCTTGAAGCGGTACCGCTGGCTGACCAGGCGGCCCCTCCGGCCCTGGCTGGCGTCCGTCAGGAAGTCGTTGCGGATCTCCGCCTGGTGCAGGTGAACCACCTGGAAGTCGCCCACGTAGACAACCCAGTGCGGGCACTGACCCGCCGCCACAAACTCCACCAGGTCCCCGGGCTGGCACCTGCCCAGCAGGATCTCGGCCGGCTGAGGGGTCAGCAGCTCCTGGCCGTCTCCCTTGGCCGAGCGGCCTGCCCTCCTTCTCTTCTCGTAGATGCACTGGTCCCGGTAGTAGACGGAGCACTCCACCTCGTTTAGGAGGTCGTACGTGTCCCTATCCCTGTCCCCGCCGCCGCCGCCGCCGCCGCCCTCCTCCTCCTTATCCCGCTCATGCTCCCTGTCCCCTCCGGGGGCTGACCGCCTGTCCGGACCGACCTCTCCGGCCACCGGCTCCTCGCCCAACTCGTCGTCCTCATCCACCGAGAAGATGTACGAGACCCCGATGCGGGGTCCCGGCTCCGTCCCAGCCGGTTCCGCCGTCGGTACCTCGGCGTAACTCAGATGGGTCAGTCTCTCCACCTGGTTCCCCATTCAACTCCGACCTCCACCACCACCACCTCCTCCTTCCCCCTTGTGTGCTCTTTAACAGAGAAAAAAACACAAGTTCGCAGTACTGTAAATAAACCAACCCCGGCAGCCAGTGAAAAGAAAAGGCGGGGTTTGGGGGTGGGGGGGAAGAGGGAGAAAAAAAAACCCAAAATAATCTCCACCTGTAAAAACAGCGCGAACAAACAAACCCAGGCTCAAATCCTGCCGGCTAAAGGATCTTCCACACCGGCCTCCATCGGCTCTCAGGGTCCGGGGGCAGCAGCGATGGCAAAAAAAATCCGAAAGGTAGGGGGTGGGGAGAAGTAAAATAAAAAGTTGGAGTCGATCAATAGTCAGATAGTTTCCTCTCGCCTCTGGAGTGCAGTTGTTTTCTGGGTTTTTTTCAGATTTGAAAAGAGTTTGGGTTTTATAGTATCTCTCCTGCCGAGCTGCCTTCCTTGGCTCAGGTGCTACCGATCACCCAAACTGCAAACAGGTACAAAAAGGAGAAAGAGAGGGAGAAGATAAAGCCCCGCCGCTGTCTCCACAAGTCTCTCTCTCCTGGAGCCCCAGGCTCCGCCGCTACCGCCTGTAGAATTTCCCCTGAACAGTTGAATTGCCCGGCCGCTACCGCTGGCTCGCTTCAGAATGTGACTCATATACCGATCCTCGGTCTCTCTTTCTCTCCCTCGCTCGGGAAACGTCAAGGTAAGTGAGCTGGCGGAAACGCAAAGGATCTGTCAACTCTGGGGAGCAGCCAAAAAGCTTCAGGAGTGCCGCCCCCATCCACTGTCTGGTTGCTTACACACACACACTCTCGCTCTCTCTCTGTCGGCCAGTCTCTCTTGCTCGGCCACTTTGAGAAACTACCTCAAGAATTCCAACAGAGGACGGTGAGGACGCTGCTGCTTTATGTACATGCACAGAGTGAAGGTTTGTAAAGCTGAATTGGGGGAGGTGTTTATAAATCGGCAGCTGCACCCTCGGCACCTGAGAAATGAAACTGGTGGTGTCAGTTTAACTCTGCTCGCAGATAGTGACAGATTTGTTGCGTGTCTGTTCTTTTTCATTTTTTTTGTCCGGTATTATCGCTGACAGGAGGATCCAAGTCATCCTGGAGTTGGAAAGAGACCAGTTTTGCCATGTTCGGGAACTACTCCAGGGCATCGGGCGGGGAGAAATCGCAAACCTCCGACAATAGCCGACGAAATGCCTGTCGAAGCCAATTAAAGACGTTTCCACGTTACGAAAGACCTGGGTGTATTGAATTCACAACCAGGGATGGTTCAAAGGTTATACAGTGAAGTAAGACTGACGTGTGACTGTGGGGCGCTTCTCACCGATCATTCAGGGCAATCTACAAGTCAAATCACCCAAAGACCCACAACAGATTATTTTGAAAGGTTTTGCATTCATGTAGCGCCTACCACAACCCAAAGTGTTTGATATTTTGACCTGCAGTCAGTGTGGTAGGAAATACAGCAGCCACATCAAGCATAGAAACAGGAATGCTGGAGGCTGTCAGATAATCTTTTAGATGTTGGGAAACGAGCAGGTTTTGGCTTGGACACTAGGGAGAAATAGTACGAGGAGTTATTTTATGTCCAATGTAGAATGCAAGAGAAGTATTATTGTAAAACGTGAACAGACAAACAAGGAGCAGCAGTAGGCCATTTGACCCCACTAGCCTGCTAACCATTCGATATGATTAGGCTGATCGGATTGTAACCTCAAATCCACAGTCCTGACTCTGGTTCTTGTTGCTTAACAAAAATCTATCTACCTCTGCCTTAAAATCAACCTTTCTGCTCCTCTTCTTTGGAAGACAATTCCAAAAGGTAACGACTCTGTCCAAAAACAAAATGCACCTCATCTCTGTTTTTAATGGCCAGCTCTTTATGCTTTTTAATTCTTTGTGGAACATGGGCATTACTGGCTGGCCAGTATTTGTCGCCCGTTCCTAGTTGTACTTGAGCAGGTGGTGGTGAACTGCTTTCTTGAACTGCTGCAGTCCATGTGCTGTAGGTTGAGCCACAAAAAACAATGACCCCTATTTCGAGATCTTCCCATAAGAGGAAATATCCTGTCCACATCCAACCCTTCAAGACTCATCAGGATCTTAAATGTTTCAATCAAGTTGCCACTTATTGCTCAAAATTCCAACTGATACAAACCTAGCTTGTCCAATATTTCCTCATGAGACAACTCACTCATTCCAATGTAATGTGGTAAATCTTCTCTAAATGGCTTACATCATTAAGGTGACTAATACTCTTACATCATTAAGGTGACAAATACTGTACACAGAATTCCAGATGAAGCCTCACCAATGTCCTTTATAATGGAAGCATAACCTCCCAATCTAATCCAAAAGATGGCCAATCTGCCTTAATTCTTGCTAGGCAGAAAGTTAAAACAACATTTGTACATATGTAGATCCTCAGATAGCAATGAACAGCTTTGGTGGTTCTGTCTAGATGAGGAATCTTTGAAATAGGATCTTTTTAGCATAATCTGGAAAAACAAAGAGGACGTCTGTCTAGTGTCTTGTCCAAGGGCCAATGCATTCCCCAACACTGCACTCCTGAAGTGACACCCTGCATTGTAAAGTTCAATTAGGTGCTCAGCCACAACTGAACTGAGCTGATTTGAAAGTTTAAAAACAAACAGAATTTCCATTCCGTACCTTCTGTTTGTCAGACAAGTTATTTAAATTGCATTTTATTTAAGAAGCTTCATGTGCCAAAGAGATGCTGTTGAATCCTATTTATTTGGATGTTTTATTCAATTCTCAGCGTCTAACAAAAGTGATATGAACAAAAACAATTCTGGGCAAAGCAGAATCCACAAACAAAAAAACCCACAACTGCTTAATCTTTTATGATAGCATTCAGTAGAATTTTAACAAATTGAGATGGGCAGCATATTTTCAGACGGTTTTATAACAGTCAATGTCTACCAGAAGGCCCAATTGGGACAGTTTGAAGATTTCCAACATAAACTGAGCTCAATTTGTACACTTGACTTTAGATTTTCTTGGCCATTTAAATACAAAAAAGTATTTTGCATTTGTATGATTTTTTTATGTCCTGACCATGGCCCAAGGTGCTGCACTATCACTGAAGTGACTCTGAAATGTAGCCACTGATATAATGTAGAAAAAAACAACTAGGAGATAAATAACCAGGTACTCAGTTTCAATAGGTTTTAGCCTAGGGTTAAATGTTGGACAGGGAGAAACCCCTGTTTACTGCCATCTGAGAGGGTGGGCAGAAGCTCAATTGAAATTTTCATCCAAAGAAACCTTTCATCCGAAAGATTGCACTAATCAGTGGTGCAATACTGAGGGAGTATCTGTTTGGATTATATTCTTGTAACCTTCAGCTCAAGGTAGGAATGTTAGCACTGAGACATGTCAGCCAACCAACTACCTTTCCAGAAACACCTTGCATTTGTTGAAGGAAACAAGTACCAGCATTTTACTATGATCCTTTTTTTTGTGCTGTCATTAATTGTATGGTTGAAACTATTCAGTACTTTTATGCGTTTTAATAAAACTGTTATAATGGTCTTGAAAGGAGGAAGAGGTTTCAATGAAAAACATTTCAAAAGAATCAGTGAGTGTGTATGAATCTTCATAGCATTTTCATTTTAGTTTAACCTTTTTCTGAAGTATCATAGATATCCAAATAATTGTGGCATGAAATGGGAATGTCCAGGTGTGTATCAATAATCACTGATGGCGAACGTATTGGTAGCCAGTCAGTGTAACACAGTAATAGTCGCCATAGTCCCAAACAACAATAGGGCTGGTATCCCATTAGAGAAAGATAACTGATGCCTCAGAGATGGGGTGAGATCATAAAAATGGAACCTTCATGGTGACCTCAGCTAGTGTGGGAATTGTTGGCGTCACTCTGCATTGCAAACCTGCTGTCCAGCCAACTGTGCTAACCATCATGTGTCCCAGAATAGTGATTGGGACCTGGAGTGGTCCACAGCTGAAATTTTGGGGTCATGAGCTCTGAGGGTAGCAATAGCCGTCATGGAGCCCTGCACAAGTTAGAACAGTTTTAACAGAAAAGTCCCCATTCTCACCAGCCCCTCTCACCTCTCAATTTTCACTGAGGGCTTGTGACAATTTTCAAGACTTGCTTTGGGGTCACTAAGTCAAAACATTTGGGAAGCACTGTTTTGGTGAATTCTTCCAAATGAGGGTTTGTGTGTCATCATGCAAAGTGGAGAATAGTGGCTATATTTATGTAGTGCCTTTAACATAGTGAAACATTCCAAAGTACCTCACAAGATCTTTGTAAAATAAAGTGTGACATGAGACCACATGAAATAATTAGGTCAGATAACAAAATAACTTTGTCAAATAGGTAATTTTTAAGCAATATCTTAAAGGAGGAAAGCGAGCTCGAGAGGTTCATGAAGGAATTCCAGAGGTTTAGGCCCAGTGACTGAAGATATAGCCACCAATGGTGGAACAATTATAATTGAGAATGTGCAACAATATTTGATTGAGCAGAGACTTGGAGGTGCCGGTGTTGGACTGGGGTAGACAAAGTTAAAAATCACCCAATACCAGGTTATCGTCCAACAGATTTATTTGAAAGCACTAGCTTTTGGTTTATTTGGAAGCACCAGCTTTTGGAGTGCCGCTCCTCTAGGATTCTGATATCTCAGAACACAGATATTTTAAAGAGTTGTGTTGGTGGAGGAGATCACAGAGATAGGAACACTCTGTTTTAAATAAAATTGCCCTGAAAGAAAATGAGAAGCTGATGTGGCAAGCAGTCATTGTGTTTGTGAATCTGGAAAGTGACACCCAGTTATTGAAAAAGAAATACTGTGGTTAAAATAGGAGTAAAGCTGTAAAATTGGTAGGGTATATTGGCACCATTGCGTTGCCTTATTTTGAGTAGCCTAATGGGGTAAACAACTTCATTCACTATGTGCCAGATTATAAGGTGATGGATGTCTTGTCATCTCACTTCTATCTTGAATGTCAACTCGGGTTCTATTCTGATCCTACCTTCTTTGAAGAACATATACAAAAGAACAATGGACAATTATGGGTTCAAGTCCCATTCCACAGACTTGAGCATATAAAGGCTAAAACCCAACCAGGTGTAACACTCAGGGAGAACTACCTGGTCAAAAGTGTTGTCTTTGTGATGATGATCTGAGGAGGATAGAAAAGATCCTATTCCACAACTGTGAAGAAGAATAGGGCTGACATTCCTAGTGCCCTGTTTATTGTTAGCAACATCGCAGGAAAACAGACTATTTGGTCACTACCTCATTGCTCATTTTGTGATCTTGTGCTTGAAAATTGAATACACATAGCAACGTTGATAACACTACTACAGTATGTGATTACTGCTGCAGAAATTCCGAAAATTTGTAAAGCTCAGTGCAAATACATTGCTTCTCTTTCTCCAGCTGCTAAATCCACCATGACTGATAATTTACCTGCCACCTTTGTGAAGACTGAGACAGTCCCTTAACTGGGCATTTAAAGAACTGACCATCATTTTATTTTCCTCCCTCCCCAAAGACATCAAGGCAACGAATGTTGTGCCTCTCCTTTCAGATAATCCATGAGGCTGTTGCATGATCTGGACAGACATTGCAGTGGGTTAGAAGGCTGCATCACCTCTCAGATTGTCTGGGAGCCATTCATCACCTGGGATCTGGTAGCAGTAGCCTACAGGAATGTTACTTCCCTCTGCTCAGTGTTGTCAGTGGTTATCATGTAGCCTGGTGATGTGACTGACATCACACCCCCTGCCCTATGTCTCCTCTGCTGCCAAAAAAGGGCCAGGCACTGTAAGAGAGGACTGAAAATAGGGCAGGCTGACAGGAAACAGCTGGAATTCTGAGGGAGGAACAGATTTAGAGAGAAAGAGCAAAGAAAAGGGCTAGGTTTAAAATCATAGAGAGAGCTTTACTCAGTACCTAACCTTGTGCTGCCCCTGTCCTGGAAGTGTTTGATAGTGACATTGTCAAAGAAGCTATAATTTCAGTTAAATGGAGTAGAAGGAAGTTTACTTCCAGCTTAGGAAAGAGTAAAGGGACTTAACTTCCAGCTTTAAAGAGGAGAAGGGACTTTATGTCTAACCCTGTCCTGTACGTGCCCTGGGAGTGTCAAGGAGGCTTTACTTTCAGTTTAAAACAGTAGAGAAAAGCTTACTTTTTATTTACTTTTAGTTTAAAAGTGGAGTGAAATTTTCCCCGTGCTGCACCTGAACTGTGAGTTTTTGTGGTACAGGGTAAAAGAGCCTCCCGTTGAAAGAGGAGAGAGGGGCTGGATTTGAAAGCTGTTAACAGGAACAAAGATATGAGATTACAACCAGGGAGAGAAGAATGTGTGTCTGGCTTTGAAAGTAGAGAATCACGGTAGGTGTCAGAAATTAGGGCTTTGGAGAAGAGACCAGAGAATGGGGATTACGAGAGAGTGGTTTGGAAAAAGAAGGCTCAGGAGGGCACAGACTAGTTAGATTGAAACTAGGTCAAGGGTGAGAGGTAGGGTAGGCATGGTATCTCCAGGGCTACCTCCAATCAGAGTTGGGAACATTAGTGGATTAACAGCAGTTTTACATTGGTGAATTTCAGAATCACAGTACTGAGAAATGAAAAGTCCAGCCAGGCTCAGATCCTGAGAATTAAGATGGAAATAAAGGTCTGTTGAGGCTTGCCTTTTTGGAAAAGTGAGTTTTTGTATTGATTTGTTGGAAGAGTTAAAAAGTTCTGGCTAGTATTGATAAGAGCCAGAGATTAATGAACACGGGTAGAAACTTAAAAAAACCCAATAACAGTAGATGTATTTGGGAGCCAAAGAAGGGTTTGATTTCAGGAAAGTCAGGTGAGTTATAAGACTGTATTATAGTTTCAAAAAATCATCTGTATTGCTGCTGCAGTGTCTTCGGACCAAGGGAAAAAAAATGTTAACAGTTGTGGACCGAAAGGATTCAAAGCTTTAATACAAAATGCTGTTGTTTCCATTTAGCAATTACAGCAGAAGGGCCATGGTGTGGCTGGAAAGTGAAATTAAATGGCAAGAAAGTACCCTTTTAAAAATTGGTTATTTGTCAGATTATTATTAATAGTTCTTTTGTCTCAGCACTTTTGTTGAAAGAGGGTTGATGATGTTGTTAGGTGAAACTTGCTTGGAGGAGCTGTTGAGCTAGTAAATGGGCAGACATTCAATCATTATCCCTGGATACAGTTGTTAATTAACCCAGAGTGCTTCAGTGATCTTTCAATTTGCACTGTGTTTTCTGCATTTCCCCGTGGTAACATGCCTGCTCAAACTTGAGTCACAGGAACCTGTCAAAGCTTTTCGAAAAAAAATACGAAATGTTGTCAATGATAAACCAAATCAAATTTGATCAAAATAAAGCTAGAATATTGAGGAATAAATATACTTCATTTGTAGTATATTGGATATTTTGAGAAATACTCCATTGCATTACACTTCACTTCCCCTGTTTGTTTCTTTACTGTGCTGTTTGACATGTTGTTTTTGTCAAGGTTGACTGTTCATTTCAAGATCATGATGTTACAGTTGATGCAGTGCTTATCATTCAGTCCTAAAATGTCAAAGTGGCATATAATGCATAAGATCATCTCTGCTCATTCCTGGTCAGTCATCTTTATCACTGCCAACTAACTTAACCATTTTGTTGATTTTATCTGTCACTCTTCTGCCTTGGCACTGGTACTAACTTTAATCTGCTTGCTTGGGTACTCAACATACCTACTTATACACTTTGAACAGTCAGAGGAAGCTGTGTATTTAATTTTCTATCTGAAAGATACTGCTCCTAACAATGCATTCTCTCACAGTATCATCCTGCAGTTACAGTCTGGATTCTATGTTGAAGTCCTGCACTGGAACTTAAACCTATCACCTTTTGACTTAACATTAACTGCAAAAGTGATATCACTGAGAGAAGCTGACGTATAAATGCTTTTAAAACTCAAAGCATTTTTCCAACCTCTCCATTACATTTAAAATTTGAGACGTGATGAATGGAGGAAGGGTGAATAGCATGGACAACTACAATTATCTTTTTGTTGGATATGACACTTAACCAGTCGAGATTTTGTGCAATGATTCCTAGAGTGATGGCTCAGGGATAAAGTACAGAGTACTTGTAACATCTAGACTCTAGGCAAGAATCCCCAATCTGTTATGATTCTGGATGAGGCAGCCCAAATCATTATGTTCCGGTTGAGGAAGATAAACTCTTGATTCACCCCCGCCCTTGGTCACAACAAAAATATATTAAAACAATCCCTCCCTTGTGAATGCCTTTCTGCCAGATCAAATGAATTTATGATTTAAACTGAACCAATTTAATTAGGTTTTCTTGAGTAAATGAAATAGTAAGCTTATTTGTTAATAAATGCACAAGTTCTGGGCTGTACATCTCGAAGACTTTATGACTTTAAATAATAACACAGCACACAAACACACAGAAATACAAAGTTAGTCCAAAAAAAAGTTCAACAATATATGGATCCATTTCTCCAGATGGTTCTTGAAGAGTTGACAGTAAAAAGTTGGTAGTTGAATGTTCAATTTCAGAATACTTGGCTTTACAATTGGTTGAAATCCTTTTGACCGTTTTTCCTTCTGACTGTTATTAGCTAGCAACACTCAGAGTGAGAGAATCTTTCTCGTCCTGTTTTCTTCTGATTACCTTCTTGCTAACTGGCATCCAGCACTCAAAGTGAGAAAGTCCTTTTATCTACAATCCAATGGTGACTAGTGTGTGGTTCTTCGTCCCTGACCCTCATAGCACTCGAAGGTCGAACCCACTCTAGTACACATGAAGCTCTGTTCACCGGTATATGTTCTTCTATCTGCCATTAGCATACAAACCAGCGCATTTTAACCCTTTTTTAAACTATATTCCAGGTAGGGCAAAACACAAAAAAGTTGTTAGGAGGTGGCTTTCTGCTGAGAGAGGGGGAGACAAACAGCCACCCATCTCTCCTGTTACATCTCTCCCTCTTTGTGAAGTTTCCCTGATACTTCTTTGGATGGGTCACAGGCAAGACTTTGACAGACTGTGCAAATCTCACCCCCTCAACTCACAGTCATATGCCTGATGAAGGGTTTTTGCCTGAAATGTCGATTCTCCTGCTTCTCAGATGCTGCCTGACCTGCTGTGCTTTTCCAGCACCACACTCTCTAATCTCCAGCATCTGCATTCCTCACTTTCCTCTTTGCCAAACTGTGACTAAGTTTGCATCTTTTTTTTGTCTGCAGCAGTCCTATTTTATTTTAAATAAAAATGACATTTTGCAATAAAGTTAAAAAAGATCTCTGTTACATTTTTGGGGTTCTGATTTGTCGTGATAGCGCATAATGGTAATTGTGAATCGCGAAATGTAGCATTGTTGGCCAGATGGACTGTTGACTTGCATTATCATAGCAAGTGGACCATGTGACCCCATCACTTGACCTGTCACACCTCTCCTACAATGTTGGAAAGGAATATGAAAGATGGGACAAAAAGAGGAAGAATAGAAAAGAGAGCGAAAAACAACATGAAGATGGTAGACTGATAGGTAAAGCATTCTTCCAACTCTCTTAGTGATTTGAACATCAAAATCTATTGTGAAAACCCTCTCGATATACCACAAAATATTGGCTCAGATTTGGTAGTTGTAATACCGGTCAAATTCTCTGCATTCACCATTATGACTCCTCTGAGTCTGAGAGTAGAGTTCATGCATGTGCAGATGAGGAAATACAGAAGTTACTGTCAGTGATTGTACTTCTCCAGAGGGTGTGCTGTTTAAGTCCCCATGTACTGTAATCACTTAGAAGTCACTGAACTGCCAAGAAGCTTCACTGTTTCTCTATTAGGGCTCACTGCGAAAATCCTTGAAAAAGTTATACCTTGTAGAATGAGGTGTAATTGAATTTCTAATGGTGAACTAGTTCATAATTACTGCTGAACAGCTTCACTGGACTGAAGGAGCCATTTTATATCTATTGCCACATTTCTCTAATTTAATCGAAAGATTCCCATTTTAGATTTCTTTAAAAGTTTGTTCATAATATTTTAACTTCTAAATTATTGCCATGTTTCAATATGATTGGCATTATCCTGCGTACTGACACCCTTACTCCTGGATGCCTGGAGAAATTCCCTTACCTTGATGCCAGATTCAAACTGAGGTCAGGAAAGGGGAAATCCATGCTGTAGAGATCACTAGCTCTGTTTAAGGTTAGAAGGAAATACTGTTGCTGAGGGAAATTCATTCTGATATTATTAGATCACTTTGAAGTAAGATTCATATTCCATTCATGAAGCTGAATTCAATTCTAGTCAATGTTGGATGTGAGCATAAGAGGTATAGTTAGTAAGTTTGCAGCTGACACCAAAATTGGAGGTGTAGTGGACAGTGAAGAGAGTTACCTCAGATTACAACACGATCTTGACCAGATGGGCCAATGGGCTGAGGAGTGGCAGATGGAGTTTAATTCACATAAATGCGAGGTTCTGCATTTTGGGAAAGCAAATCTTAGCAGGACTTATACACTTAATGGTAAGATCCTAGGGAGTGTTGCTGAACAAGAGACCTTGGAGTTCAGGTTCATAGCTCCTTGAAAGTGGAGTTGCAGGTAGATAGGATAGTGAAGAAGGCGTTTGGTATGCTTTCCTTTATTGGTCAGAGTATTGAGTTCAGGAGTTTGGAGGTCATGTTGCGGTTGTACAGGAAATTGGTTAGGCCACTGTTGGAATATTGCGTGCAATTCTGATCTCCTTCCTGTCGGAAAGATGTTGTGAAACTTGAAAGGATTCAGTAAAGATTTACAATGATGTTGCCAGGGTTGAAGGATTTGAGCTATAGGGGATTCTATGAGAGGCTGAACAGGCTGGGGCTGGTTTCTCTGCAGTGTTGGAGGCCGAGGGGTGACCTTTTAGAGGTTTACAGAATTATGAGGGGCTAGATAGGATAAATAGACAAGGTCGTTTCCCTGGGGTCAGGGAGTCCAGCACTAGAGATCACAGGTTTTGGGTGCAAAGAGAAATTTATGAAAGAGACCTAAGGGGCAACGTTTTCACGCAGAGGTGGTACGTGTATGAAATGAGCTGCCAAAGGAAGTGGTGGAGGCTAGTACAATTACAATTACAAGATGTTTGGATGTGTATATGAATAGGAAGAGTTTGGAGGGATATGGGCTGGGTGCTGGCAGGTGGGACTAGATTGTGTTGGCATATCTGGTCGGCATGGACGGGTTGGACTGAAGAGACAAAGTTTGTCTTGGTTTCATGGTGTACTTTGTCACAATCACATCCTTGCTTAGTTAAAATGTTTCCCCTTGTGGGAGAGCCTAGAAATTGAGTTTTCTCATTAAAACTGGAGATGGGAAATTCTTTCTTTCAGAGAGTTGTTGGCCGACAGAATTTTCTTTGCCAAAGTCCAATAGACTGTAAAATATAGGAACAGAAGTAGACCCTTCTACCCATCAAGTTTGCTCTTCTTGAAGGCTGGGTCATCTAATATTTTTAAGGCTTAGTTGGATAGCTTATTGATTGACAAGGGAGTTAGAATGTATAGGGCAGAGAGACAGGAAAGTAAAGGCCCTCACAGATCTGCTAGGAGTTTATCAAATGCCAGAATCTGTTGAAGGAGTCAAATGGACGAAAGTGAGTAATGCAGATGCTGGAGATCAGAGTCAAGATTAGAGTGGTGCTGGAAAAGCACAGCAGGTCAGGCAGCATCTGAGCATTCCTGATGAAGAGCCTTTGCCTGAAACGTTGATTTTCCTGCTCCTTGGATGCTGCTTGACCTGCTGTGCTTTTCCAGCACCACTCTAACCTTGAGTCTGAAGGAGTCAAATGGCCAACTCCTGCATCTAATCTGGATGGTTGTATCTATGGTTTAACTTAATTGAGTCAGGACCTATTCAATTGCAATAAAGGTAACATGTTTGAGAGCAGATTATTTTTATGTTGAAATACAAGTGCATTACTTGGTTAAATGTTCTCAATATCCTAAACATTAATTGCCTTTAACTCTGCTGTGCTATTGCTGACCTCCAATGATACCATGGATAATTCATGATCCTCTGCCCCCATTAATTTTAGTTTATTTTACCACTGACAATCCTTACTGGGACAAAGTGGCCCAGTGTGCGTATCGTATTTGGTGACCCAGGTCTCCAACTCCACTCTACAGCCCTTAGCTTAACTGTGCAAGTGCTCAGCACTACTATCCCAGATTCTAAATTCATGTCAGAGGAGCTGGTGATACATACTCTAGTTGGTAAAATGTGGAAGTCAAATGAGTTAATTGTAATGCAACTGCATCATATGCTATTGTAAGATGGCAAAGTTCCTAATTTTGACAGTTGTAATAAAAATGTCATTGTGACCACAAACTAGGATTTTGTATTGTAATTCTGTGCCACTTCTAAGAAAGTGTGCAGACTGGAAGATTTTCAGCATCTAAGGTCTTGTTAAGAACATGTTATGGTTATGGATACAGCTTACAAGACAATGTTGTCAGCTTATATTCTTGATAGGAGGAGTACATTGTTTCCTCTCATTTCAGGTTCAACATGTAGTGTATCATTCCTTTGGCAAGAGGGTGAAGATGGAGACAACCTGCTTGCCAATCTCTTGCTGCTGCCACTCTGTCATTGTTCACCAAGTGATTAGAAATAGTTCCCTACTTGACTGATCATATTTTTCCCTCTTACTACTTTCCCTGTGTTTCCAAAAAATGAACCATGATGACTTCTTAATGCTGACTTAGAATTGTGGCAGGACCTGAGTCATTACACAGTCACTAGAAATAAAACGTACATGTACTATAGACTGTATTACCCTTGTAAAGTGACACAATAAAGGTTACTGTTGTTTGTTCAAAACTATGGAATCATGTGCCTTGATTCTCTTAATAGGCCTCCTAGATTTCACATTTTGCTTATTTTAATTAAAGAAGTGACTAATCCCTGGATAGATCACACCCTAAGCTGGCTGGTCTGATCCAGGCTGGTAACGACTGTCCTGGCCAGCTTGCCATCTTCCACTGTAGGTAGACTGGGATCATCCAGAAATCTGCTGTCCGTATCTAAACTTGCACCCCATCTCACTCATCCATTAATTCGTGCTTTGGGAACATGGGTTCGAATTCCACCATGGCAGGAGCTGAAATTTGAATCAATGAAAATCTGTGATGGCAACTGTGTAATCATTGTTGTAAAGACCTCTTGTTCACTAATGTCCTTTAGGGAAGGAAAACCACCATCTTTATCCAGTCTGGCCTACATATGATTCCAGATGCACAGCAATGTGGTTGACTCTGAAATGGTCCTATCAAGCCAGTCTGATTAGGAGTGGGCATTAAATTCGGGCTCAGCCGTGACACCTACGTTCCACAAAGAAATAAAAACAATCTGTGCTCGTTGTCCTACATTGGCTTCCAGTTAATAAATGGCTCAATTCACTCTTTTCAAATCCCTCCTTTGCCTCTACTCTCCATTTCTATGCAATTTCCTCCAGCACTACAACCCTTCTGGATATTTAAGCTCCTCCAATTCTAGTTTCTTAATGTCATGATGATAATAATAAAACACTCTCTATTCCTGCTGATCCATGATTCTAACAAAAAATGTTAGGTTAAAAATGCACCTCTCAAGGATGCCCCATGAACTTTAAATTGTGTACTCCTCTTATCTTCCTTTTTGAACTGGACACTATCCTTGAAGTTAAGTCTTCATTATTTTATCTCAGAATTAGTGGATAATAAAATTGCATTTTCTTTCACTCAAGAAAACATATTGGCTCCTTATTAGCTCCTTACTGCCGCAAGAGAAATTAATTAACTAGATTTTAATTGATGGGAGATATTGTCTCGGACTAAAAATAATTGAAATCTTTGTTGTGGCTAAGTTTGGGGGATTGAAAGGAGGACAGCAGACTCATCCTTTCTTCATCTGCTTGTAATATTGAGTATCCCCAGTGTTAATTGCTGCATTATTGACATCAATACCATTACTTACCCAAAACTCTGGAATTCTTTCCCTATATCTCTTTATCTCTCTCTTTCTTTCTTCCCTTTAGATACAGGGCAACCCCAGTATTCACAGGTCTGGTTTCCATGGTTTCAGTTACCCATGTTTACCACAGCCAGAACATATTGTAGGGAATGTTCCAGAACCAGGGACGTGGGAGCTGCTGCGAGGTATATTTCCCATTTTAACGAATGGATTCGCACTTTCAGGTTTCCGCCGTAGGCCTTGGAATGTACCCCCGCAAGTACAGGGGCACTACTGTAGTTCTTGACCATGTACTTTCAACAAGCTTATGAATTCTTTCCTAAAAGTTAATTGTTTCGTCAAATTTTTTTTAATAAAGTTCCTGTGAACTGCTTTCAGACATTTAACTACAAGGGTCTATGATACTAAAAGTTGTTATACAGTACTTTTATACTTATAACTGACTTCTTGTTAATGTGGCTCATAATGTAGTCATAACATTTTCCCTGCAAGACTTTAAGGCATTTGCTAAGTGATGTAGTAACTGCAAAGATTTGTAGGCTATTCGAAGATTAGATCTCATTAAACATTAGATTTAAGAATGGAATGTGAAAGAATTATTTTAAACTTGTATAATGTGGGATTTCCAACACTGCAATCATTTTGACTTTCTCTATTATTGAACTTTCCTCAGTTATTGGAGTCAATGCTGCAAGCACCAATATTCCACCTTATGGCTTGATTTACATGTTCCTCACTGCATACTTTAGCACTTGCATCTATCTGCTCACGCAATTCCCTTTTTTATTCATCTGTGGTACTGCAGCAAGCACATTCTTTCTCTTTGAACTACACAACGCTCACTAGCAGAATTTTTATTAAACTAGAATATTGCAAATGCCAGCTTAACCACTTAAGGCCTGACTCGCACCAGCTGGCATGTCACACACTTTTTCCTCAAGAGTTATTATCCACGTAACAAAGTGCCCATTTAATTCTCAATGTCTGGCTCCATGACAAATGTAACAACAACTGCGTTCAACACTTCTCTGTTCTGGGTATTGTATTGTATGTTGAGAAACATAAAATCCAATACTAATTCTGAATGCAAGGACAAATTCTGATGCCATCTGAATTGTCTTAAATGGTGATAGCAATGACTGAAATGACAGCACAGTTTGTATTTCTTGGAGAACTTGCAACTGTTAAGAAAACTCAAGTTTTGTGCTTTATTCTTCATTCTTGATACTGACAGCAAAATGGTAGGTCCATGGGCCATATGCCGTGATGACCAGTGGATTGTATAAAACAGCATGTCTCTTTGGCTGTTTACAATGTGTGGAGTACTAGCTGTACAGTCTATGCTTGCAAAACTCAGAATAGAACATCAAAACTTATTGAGTCAAAAATTAAATGTGATTCTCTGATCAGGAGGCACTTACTGAATAATGCCGATTGTGTCAAAAAAAACACATTAACAACCAATTAAAGATTTTTGTTGGACTCATAATGGAGCTTGTTAAAAGCTAGACATGTTCATAAGGAGGAGCTGGAAAAGCACAGCAGGTCAGGCAGCATCCGAGGAGCAGGAGAATCGATGTTTCAGGCAAAAGCCCAATTCCCTGCAGGAAGAAAGGGAATCTGTTCAGGTGTTTCTGCTTTGACCTCCAAGCTTCTGTTTTTTTTGTGTACTGTTTCTTGGTCCATCCTCCGTGACAATGAGAGTCAATGGAGCTTTTTGAATTTGAATAGGAGCAGGAGTAATCTTTTTGAACCCTGGAGCCCCCTCCACCATTCAATAAGATGGTGTTTGTGGTCTCAGTTCTAGTTTTATGTCAACTCCCTCCTCCCCCCTCCAAGACATGTGACTCCTTTGTGTATGATAAAAGTATCTAGCTGAGCCTTCAATAAATTTAAAGATTGTCTCAATTAGCTTCTTAGAAAAAGAGTTCCATAATTTGATGACTGTCTCAGAGAAATAAAATCTCCTAATCTCTGTTTTAAAAGGGAGACTGCTTTACTCTTAAATAAATAAAATTAAATAGATCCATTTAGACATGACAATAATGGTGTAACTACTCAATGTTCTATATATTTTAAACTTTGTTCATCTGTCCCCAGTGCCATGTATATCACAGTGCACTTTTATCCATTGTTTGTGGCATTGTTTTCTCTCACTATCACTTATAGAGTGATAGAGATGTACAGCACGGAAACAGACTCTTCAGTCCAACTGGTCCATGCCGACCAGATATCCCAACCCAATGTAGTCCCAACTACCAGCACTCAGCCCATATCCCTCCAAACCCTTCCTATTCATATACCCATCCCGATGCCTTTTAAATGTTGCAATTGTACCAGTCTCCACCACTTCCTTTGGCAGCTCATTCCATACATGTACCACCCTCTGCGTGACTAAGTTGCCCTTAGGTCTCTTTTATATCTTTCCCCTCTCACCCTAAACCTATGCTCTCAAGTGCTGGACTCTCCCATCCCAGGGAAGAGATTTTGTCTATTTATCCTATCCATGCCCCTCATGATTTTATAATCCTCTATAAGATCACCCCTCAGCCTCTGACGCTCCAGGGAAAACAGCCCTAGCTTATTCAACCTCTCCCTATTTTGTATACCTTTGTGAAGGAACTTTGTATGAATCAAAATATTGAGAATTGTTTCTTGACCCATTGGAACATAAATGTTTTGCTTGTCACTGGTTAAACGCAGCTTCAATTTCAGACGTTTCCTCCTTCCATTTACATTCGGTTATTTATACCAGCACATGCCTTGTTTTTCTATTGAGAACACCTTTCTCACACACTGACTTGTGGGGAGGTTGATCTATAATTCCCTTGGTGGACAGTCTCCTGCAATCATAAAAGCGTTACCTTGTATTAGGAAAAAGAAAATTCTCCATGTTCATTAAAACAACAATCTATATTTTTTCTAGTTCACTCCATCCCCTGTCACCCTAGGGGAAGAGTGTGGTTGAAAAGTTAACTCCCAATTTTGTCAAAGAAATTGCTTTCTAACAAAATGAATATGGGGTGATTGTCATTAGTTCTGTTGTAAGTGAGCTATTTGATTCGTTAGACAGTCATGAACCAAGAAGGCTATTGTAATTATTTTCTTATAGCAACTGGTTTGATATATTTTTAATCAATTCAAGCCATGAATGCTATATTTCTTGGTACTGGTGGTGCAGAAAGGGATGTTAGTGTCTGAACGGGTTCCTTGGGATTTCACTGCAATAGTGAGCAAGAACACCATATGTATCATTCATGTTGTGCTGTTCAATTCCAAGTAGAGAAGGATTCTTCATTTTCCATTGAATTACACAGTTAAGAGTTACTCTTATGTGTCCTGTTAATCCATTCAGTGATCAATCCTTTATTGACTGAAAGATGACCACAATTATTTCTTTTCTGAATTTCAGTCTAATGTAATTGTAAACTAAAATCAGAAAATGCTGAGAACACTCTGTGGGTCTAGCAACAGCTGGATCACAGACTGATATCCAGATTGATGGATTATATTTTAAAAAATTAATGTGATGATCTTTCATTGTAACACAAACAGACAATGCTGAAGATTTGATTTTAACAACAATATGGAGGTTTATTGTGCAGAAAAGGTTACATAGAACAAACCAATTCATTTACATACTAACACAACATTGACAATTTCAAAGCACATGGAAACAACAAAATCCTATCTATTTAAATACCATCACTTCACTAATACTAAATATTAGAGAAAGTTCTCTTCTCTATCATATAACTAATGTTTCTTTCAATTGTTGGTGTTTCGAGCTTGCTAACCTTTGATTGTGTTTTGCAACTGATCTTAAATTTCCTTAGCTTCAAAAAACTGTTACATGTTTCTAAACAGACATGTCTGATCTGGAATTTTTAAATTAAACTCTTTCACGAAAATAACCTATTTCTTAATTGATCTGAACTGACTCATTTCTCCAGGAGAAGCTATTTTTATATCTAATCTCAGCTAGAAAGTGAGTGAACTAAAGCCAAAAGCTTTTCAATATATGGGGTTTTCTCCTAAGCAAAAAATAATCAATTCCTGCATCTTCTAAGCCAAAAGCAAGCTAATGCAATGTTGATTCTCTTCAATCATAAAACTCTCAGAGTTAATGGTAGTAGTCTTTTCCCTAAGATAGAGGATTTCGAGACTTGGGGTACATTTTTAAAGTGAGAGGCGAAAGAATTTTAAAAAAGACATGAAGGGGAGTTTTCTTTATACAGAGGGTGGCTCACATGTGGAAAGAACTTCCTGAGGAAGTGGTGGATGTGGGTACAATTAAAATATTTAAAAGACACTTAGATAAGTACGTGAAAATGAAAGGTTCGAAGGGATATCGGCCAGCAGCAGGCTGGTGGTACTAGTTTAGTTTGGGACTATGTTCAGCATAGATTGGTTGGACCGAAGGGTCTGTTTCCATGATGTACGACTCTATGACTCTTCCTGAAATCAATCCCATTATCACACCAGGAGTTGCTTCCTCACATAGACTGGTTACAAAATTATGGCTTCAGAAAAAAACACTAACAAGTTAAACTAACAATCCTTTTATACACACATAGATCAAAACTCACACACTGCTAGTTTAAAATCCACATTGTAAAATAAACAAAAAATCTCACACCATGGATGACCCTAAGCAATGGATAATTTAGGTAATGGGGTAATACAGAAACGAAGGCTGGATCTTGGAGTTGTGTAAATGACAGCAGTATAAACTGCTCTCTGAAAAAAGAGAAACTGTTTATAGCCTGAAGTTATTGAACTCAAAGTTGTAGCTAGAAGGGTGCAAAGTGCCTAGTCAAATACAACTCTACTCTGTTATCATTTTTATTTGATTTCCAGATGTTACTCTGCAATATGTTTCAATTGATAACGCTGGTAGTAACGTTGATGTGTTGGATGTGGTGACATGTGGAAAGGTTCTCATCAATAGCTGCAAGAATATTTTAGTTGAGAAGTGTAATGTCAGTTCTTGAACTGAGATGCTGGAAGTGCTGTACCAAATATGTCAAAGTACTGGAGCCAATCTGTTGAATCAAGTTGAGAAATCAACCCTCCATAAATTAATTTTTCAATAACAAGAATCTTGACAAAAGGAAAATCTGAACTAAAGGGGATGCTCCGAACTATAATGATTCGATCCCTTAATGGAAAAGTAAACCCACTTTTACAAAGGAGCACGTGATGTGAAGATTTGGAAAACATGTTTCAGTCTACTTATCTGGTTCCAGAGTCCAGAAATGGAACAATCAGTTCATTATCTCTATGTCTCTATTGACATTCTTGCCAAATGCCTTGGCAGCTCCCTTTTAAAATTACTTCTGTTATTAGTCTTAATTGCCTTCTCAAAACATCACCCTATGGATGAAGTGTTTGTATTTTTACTTTTAAATTCTTGTTCTTGAGTTGTGGATGGACCTGTCAAGAATGTGCACAAATCATCTTTTCTAAACTTCATTTTCGATGTCCTCATAAGGATCAAACATGTTACTGTTTTGGATTTTGTGTGGTTCAACAAGATCACCTTTTTATATTTACTGTAAACAAAACCAGCTTCTGCATGCTCTCGAGTAGCACAAGTTATGACATTTTTATTGATTTAAGGGACGTAGGCATTTCTAACAAGATCAGTATTTATTACATATCCCTCATGGCCCTGGAGAAGTTACTGAGCCACTTTACTGCATACAACTGGGTGGACAACTCTCTCATTTCAGAGTACAGGTCCAAGTCTAGCACATTGGTGTGGGTCTGATTTTACACGTAGGCCAGATTCTGACAGAATGGCAGATGTCCTTCCCTAAATCAGATTAATGAATCAGATGTGCTTTCATGACAATCTGCTAGATTGGCCACCGTTACTGATATTAGTTTTTTAATTCAAAATTTTATTTAATTAACTGAATGTAAATTTCCCAGCTGCTGTGATGGGAATTAAACGCATGTCTCTGGATAATTAGTCTGGGCCTATGGATGAACAATTTAATAACATAACAATTCTGTTGCCATACCGTGTGACAATTATTGGGTGGATAACCTTTTCTGTACCTCTTTCAGTGGCAAGTGTTTGTTCGGTAATACAGGTGACGAGAATTGCACGATCCACATTAGAACAAGCCAATGCTCCGTACAGGCTTTGTGCAATATATGATCATTTGTGTTCTGTACCATACATCAAACGTCAATATCCAATTTTCCTTATTTGCTCCTGTCACTCTTTATACAAATGGACTTTGAACTATTTGTCTATGAATGTTTCTTATATCCTTTCTCCTTAGCTATATCCTGTAGACGAACCCCACTTAATGAGTGTGTTCTTTACCCCATGCCTCACCACTTTACATTGTGAAAGATTGTATGATAATTACTGATAAAAAAAAGTGATTCATATTCCTGCAGTTGTTTTATCCAGCTTTAAGATTGCTGATTAACATTTCAACCACAGCAGAGTGTTAGCTTCTCTCGGCTGTAATTTGTTGGAATGCTCCACCTTGTGCCTGCCTCTTATTTTACTTCTTTTTACATTCCTTTAATCCACCTGCTGACTCAAATGATTCGCTAAAGATCTCAGTTGGTTTGTCAGAGTCAAAGACATGTACAGCATAGAAAACTGCACATTCAGTCCAACTCCTCTGTACCCACCAGACATCCTGAATTAATCTAGTCCATTTGCCAGCACATATCCTTCTAAACCCTTCCTATTCATATACCCATGCAGGTACCTTTTAAATATTGTAATTGTGCCAGCCTCCACCACTTCCTCTGGCAGTTCATTCCACACAGTGCACCACCCTCTCTGTGAAAAAAAAAAGTTGCCCCTTATATCCCTTTTAAAACTTTCCCCTCTCACCTTAAACCTGTGCCCTCTAATTTTGGACAGCTCTACCCCAGGGAAAAGACCTTGGCTATTCACCCTATCCATGCCCCTCTTGATTTTATAAACCTCTTTAAGGTGACCTCTCAGCCTCTGATACTTCAGGAAACAAAGCCCCAGTGCATTCAGCCTCTCCCTATAACTCAACCTCTTCAACCCTGGCAACTCCTTGTAAAGGAGAAAGTGAGGACTGCAGATGCTGGAGATCATAGCCTAAAAATGTGTTGCTGGAAAAGGGTACTTACTTGATCAGTGATAAATTGAACACTACTTTAATTGCACAGAAGTCATTGCTTTTATGATGATACCCAACCTTGTTCACTCAAATTTGATTTGTAATACAAAACTTTTCCAGCAACTCCTTGCAAATCTTTTCTGAACTCTTTCAAGTTTCACAATATTTTGCCTATACCAGAATTGAATGCAGTATTCCAAAATACTGCCACAACATGACCTCTTCTCATCAAAGCACTGACCAAACACCTTCTTCACTATCCTGTTTACCTGAGATTCCACTTTCAAGGAACTATGAACCTGCACTCCAAGGTCTCTTTATTCAGCAACACTCCCAGGACCTTACCATTAAGTGTATAAGTTCTGCCCTGATTTGCCTTACCAAAATATAGCTCCTTACAATTATCTAAATTAAACTCCATTTGCCAATCCTCAGCCTATTGGGTCATCTGATCAAGGTCCCATTGGACTCTGAGGTAACATTCATCGCTGTCCACTACTCAAATTTTGTATTCCTAATGACCTCAATATGCAAGTTAGCCAGTATTGTACTGCTTGCAATACCTTCAGTGAATCTTAGTTTCATGTAGGTTGTATCATTCTCCTCGAAATGTCCTTCTCATTTCCTGCTGAGTGAACAAAATGCCCATCCTCCTGTATAATTCAGGTCTACTTCCCAAAGATGATAACTTTCCATTGGGTACTTACTTGATCAGTGATAAATTGAACACTACTTTAATTGCACAGAAGTCATTGCTTTTATGATGATACCCAACCTTGTTCACTCAAATTTGATTTGTAATACACAAAACTAGGTCTGAAATTGTATTTTCCAACAATCTGAGTGAAAATATTAGCATGTGACCATGCTAAGAAGCAATGGCATGATTGCACATTAAGAATGAAGCACACCATTCAACTACTTAAACCTGTCCCCCATTCAATTAGATGTAGCTTGATCTCTATCTCAACTCCTTTTACTCACTTGGCCTTTTGTATCTCTCTTAATATTCTTGAATAACAACAATCTATTAACCTGTTTTGAAACTTAAAATTGACTTGGGCTCAACAGCTTCTTTTAAAGGGAAAAGATAAGATTCAATGGCTTTTTTTAGCAGGCGGGGTGATGGAAGACTTTCCAGATTTACATGATTTGGAGATGCTAGTGTTGGACTAGGGTGTACAAAGTTAAAAATCACACAACCTAGTGTTGTGTGATTTTTAACAGATTTACATGATTCTTTTTGTTTAGAAGTGCTGCCTGAAATTACCCTGAACAGCATTTAACAATGTTAAAGTTGTACATATGTGTTCTGAATTCTCCTAGCAGAAAAGATAATTTTATTCTACCATTTTCCAAGATTTCAATGAGCTGTTGGTTTTCATATGCCAGTTCAATGATGACAAAATGGTCATTTTAGCTCATTTCTACATGGCTGCATTTGCTTAGCCAACACCTCCCAGCATTTTCACAAACTGAAAGGGGATAACAGGAAGAAGAAAACTTGGTGAAAAATAATGAAGATTGTAAACACATACGGTGAGCCAGACTTACCTAAGCTTTAGGGTGTTTGCCTTTTGGAATTACTCAAATATACTGCACCTTTACTGACTTTCCATATACTTAATATCTGCACGCTGAAGGTGACTTCTTATCCACGAATTAATTTATTCAGTAGGTTGCCATTTCTTTCAGTTACCTATTGGTTACTGCTGTTTATTGTACTACAGAATATACATTCATCACAATAGAAAATTTATGGACATCAGAGATTACTTATAAATTTTAAAAGTCCTTAATCATTGATAATGGCTTCCTGTGCTATGCAAATTGTAGCTCTGTTGTATGTAGCTTGCAGCACTAGGAAAAATTGTCTGTGAGCACTTTTCTAATGGACCAGAGGGTATGAAATTCTGTTTCAAATGGGCATCGTAATCATCAATATTTAATGAATTTGAGGCCATCCCCAGACTTTTATAATTGCTTTATTTGTGTTTTGCCTACCTCAATGATTAAACCAAGAGCTGGCAGAAATACTATGCAAAGTTGATTTAACATCCCAGCATGGATTTTATGTCTGACGTTAACAGTGTTGGCATTTGGTATATCCAGCTATTAAATCCAGCAGTTTAATTGGGAGATGGTGTATAATAGTACTAGAGTGAGGTATTTATCTATTGTAATATAGTGTAGTTAGGAGCAGTGGGGCATGTCTGTTTAGTCGAGAGGGGATAGTCTTGCCCATGCTCCTTTGTATAAGCAAATTTATAACAGTATACCAAACAGTATGTGTAAGAACCACAAGCATTTTGACATAGCTACATTTTGTATGCTAGTTCTGAAAGCATCACAATTTTAGACATTCTAAATCTAATTTTAAACCAAGTTTTCATCTCTCTCATTTCCAATTTCAGTCAATTATGGTTGGTAGGAAACTATTTGTCAATAGTGCTTTTTTTCCAGCTGTTCATTTATCTAAGATGTGCATTTCATTCCTAATTTGAATTCAAATTTTGTTCAAAATCTATATGTGAATAAGACCCTAAAACACACTAATTGCCTAACTGGTGGACCAAGCTGCAGACACTTACCTTGAGTAAAATTTGGTAAATGAAAAGTTGAGTCAAAGCATGTGGTGCTGGAAAAGCATAGGCAGTCCGGCAGCATCCGAGGAGCAGGAGAGTCAACGTTTCGAGCATGAGCTCTTCAAATAGCTCATGCTCTAAAGGTTGACTGTCCTGCTCCTCGGATCTGCAGCCCTCATTTTCTCCTAACTGAAAAGTTGAACATTGTTAGTTATATTTAAGCTGATGGGAAGAGCATCAGAATGTTTTCAGCCTTGACAATGTAACATGAGTCTCTATCAAACTGCTTCAACCCCACACAATCCAGACTTGTCAATTTCCAACCCAGACTGTGTGATCCTTTCCTCTGTGCATGTCCCAGTTCTGATGCACGGGCCTGGGATATTAACTCTGTCTCTCTATCCAAAGATGCTGGCACACCAGCTAAATTTTTCCAGCACTTTCTGCATTTGTATTCACTTCATCTGATACTGCAGCAGTCTGTGTCCATGTGAGGTAAAACCTGGGCAACATTCAGACTTGGGCTGAGTAGCATTCACCACTGCACAAGTGCAAAACAATTAACATTTCTTTTAAGAGTGAATCTAAATATCTCCCTTGACATTCAATGGGAATCCCCACCATCAATGTCTGGTTACTAATGACTAGAAATTTAACTGGATTAGCCATTCAAACACAATGGTGACAAAAGTAGATTAAAGATAGGGAATTCTGTGGTAAGTAACTCAAATCCTGATTTCCTGGAGTATGGCCACCATTTATAAGGCACATCAGGAGTGTAATGCTTCCCACTTGGCCCGCAAAATGTTCAAGACGATTGATCCATCCAGGACAACACAGGCCACTTGATTGGTACCCAATCACCACCTTCAACATTCAAACATTTCATAGTAGTAGCAGATTAGGCCATGCACAAGATGCATGGCAGTAACTTTCCAAGGCTCCTTCCAAATCCTTGACCTGTGCCATCTGAAAAGGCAAGGACAACAGGCACATGGAGACACTATCACCTGCAAATTTGACTTCTTGTCAGATTTGGACCTACATTCCTTCACTGTCTTTGGGTCAAAATTTTAAACTCCTTTGTGGGTGTATCTACACCACATGTACTACAGCAGTTCAAGATGGAAGTACACCATGACCTTCTACTGGGCAATTAAAAATGAGCGATAAATGCAGTCATTGCCTGGATGCTCACATTCCAAGAATGAATTTATATGAAAGGAATTGGTGTAGGTAAAGAACTAAGCAGTTAAGATTTGTATGACCTCAGGTTTATGTAGCATAGAACATGGGAAGGTGGAATAGTCAAATTTAGGGCTGAAGACATTAGCTTTAGTCATTATCAACATTTAAATGGAGGAAATTTCTGCTAATGTGATAGTGGAAGTCAGATAAGCAATTTGATCAGGACTTTCTTGTGGTATTTAGAACATCAAACAGGATAAAATGGTGAAACTGTGAGCATTTCTTCAATGAAAGTATGGCAAAGTAGACATAATTTAAATTAGCAAATGGTAAGTTTGTATTAGTGTCAAGAAGTCAGGCAAAGAATTATTTGCTTTAGAAAAAGATTTTAGCAGTGGTACTGGAGGAAAAAGCTTTGCAATCATTTGGGAGACACATGCGAGACAGAAAACTGGGTTTATCTAGATGTAAAATTGTGTTCCTTCATCCAAATTCATTGTGTGGACTTCGATTTTCTTGTAATAATGTGATCTTATGGGGAGTACATTGTATAGACAGGAAAATACTGATTTGATACATTGTAAGATAATATTTTATTTTAGACTGCTTTAGACAAGTTGGCTTATCTGAGATTATTTTAGCACAAAACCTGACCACTATTAAGTCAGCAGGCAAGCAGCTTGTCGAGTTATAATTGTGAGTTAAATTTGCTCATAGAATTGCAGGAGCCCAAAATTATATTCTGTCTATTGCTCTTCAAATTTATTCTTATCTATATCAGAACTATTCACAGTTCCAATTCAAAAGAAAAAAGTGAAGGTAAAGATTAATATGGCAAATACCATTGGGCAACAAAATGGTAGTGCTCCATTACAACCCATTCTCATTCCTGTTGCCATCACTGTGGTGTTCTTCTGGGCCTTCACTATGGTCAACAAATCTGCCTACTTTAGATGGAAGCATTCCTTTGCTACAAGTTGAAAAATCAGACATTGAGTGTTCCAAACAATGACCCTTAAAGATATGAGACTGATTTATGTGGGTCCCGGAAGAGTGTCAAACCAAATGTGACCTGGCCTTCAAAATGGTCTGGATCTTTTTGCCTTTGTTGTTTGTGGCCTGTGCTTCTGCACCTCTTGCCACTGCCCAAATATCACAAAATGTGATAATTAAGTGCACATAACCCTATTTCTATGATGGTTCCCCAAATGGAAGTTGAATGACAGTATTTCAGATGTGAGAAGCACTTTTGGCAAGTGTTTCCCTGATAGGCTTTATCTTCTGTTTCATGCAACAAAAGTTTGTTATAATGAGACTCGTTTGGAGATTATTGTCTCTGACATTATAGTAACCAATGTATAAGGTAAAGGGAGATTTTGTTCGTGTATAATCCTGTAAACCAGTTTTAAACTATTAATGGAAGCCTGCTACATTTAATCTGTAAATAGTCTGTCTACTAAAGAGAGGTAGGCTTGCATTTAAATGATGTGTTCACAACCTTAGAGTCACCCAAAACATTTTGCAACTAATTCTGTTGTTCTGAAGTGTAATCGCTGTTGTTTTATGGTAAATATGAAAACGTGACAGCCAAACTGTGCACAGCAAACTCCAACAAACAGCAATGAGGTCAACAAAATAGCTAATATATGTTTCTTTTCTTAGATGTCGATCGAGAGATAAAAGTGATCTAGGACACTGGGAATAATTCCCCTGCTCTTTTTTGATCACTGCCAATGAATCTTTAATGTCCAATTAAGAGGAAAGACTGTACTTCAGTTTTACATCACACTCAAGAAATGGCACCTCCAGCAGTGAAGTATTCTCTCCATATTGCATTGGTGTGGTCAACATAAATTCTGTGCTCGAATGACCATTTAGATTAAATTAGGAGCTATGACATTGTCACCTTCTCAACCATCAAGTCAAAACAATGATCTGTGTCCTTTAACATCTTTTCATTTCTGTCTTTTGTGCATTAAGCCAAATTGCTATTTCATCTGACAGTGCAAAAGTATACTTCAATCTTACTGTCTGAATTTTAACATGCATTTTAAAACCATTACAAATGATCTGCTGTTTCTACATAGACAGCTCTATTTCATTCTTGAGCTTGTAAATACAGCTTGCAGAAAGACAGGACTGTACCCAGCTACAAGTCTGTAATATGTCGCTCCTCATCAAAAGATGATATGGAACAAAAGATACTTTGAAATTTAGTAATGGTATTAACCATTTCACTCATGCAATCCTATGCATTTCTAACAAAATGTGCTGTGAATGGGAATATTTTAGAAAACATAATAGCATATTAATGGTTAATTCAAAGAATGCAATAATATAATACTGTTCCATATTGTATAGATAAAATGAAAGGAGCACTATCATAGTAAAAGCATACAAAATGATTGAAATGATACAGTGTTGCCCAAGCTTCAATTTGAGGTGGTAGTGTAAGTATGCCACATTAGATGGGCTGAATGGTGCCTTCTCCTTCTTTTATATTCCTACACAAACCTCTTTGAAACTCTCAAGGTTGGTCCAGTTATTGAATTATACAGCAACATTATATTTGTGTGCCCCTACCTCATAAAGTATTGAAACTTCTTTGAAATATTGTTCCCAAAATTAGATGCATTAAGCTTAAAAAGGAACACATACCTCCCTCCAAACCAATCATAATGCCAAGTTGAGTTTTCTTCTGTCTGCAATGTTGAGAATGTTTTGTGAAAAAATGATCCTGTCCCACCCATTTCCTCATCTGTACTAGTCTCCAAGGGATAACCTCTGCTACTGCCTGAAACACCTTTAACAACACAACCTCCCAGTCTGGTGACAGCAATACACAAGCTGAAAATGTGTTGCCTTTCCAGCAACACATTTTCAGCTCTGATCTCCAGCATCTGCAGTCCTCACTTTCTCCTCGCAGCAATACACAATGCAGGATTGGAGATAACGACCCAATATTTACACGCTAAATACTTGGGACATTTTTGTTGCTGTGGTAAGCCCTAAGGATTACATTTATTGGTAAGTTTCTAAGATTTATCATGATCTTCTATCCTAGAGAGTTTCCAGAGAGATGGTTTTTTGCAGAACTCTACTGTATTTTTCTTAACACTGCATCAGGTTTGTGTATTTCATATGTTTCTGGAAGATGGGATTACAGGCTAAGTAATTAATTTAAATTCCAAAAACGTTTCAAAAGAATAATTGCAACCTGCTGCATGAATTGACATGAATTGATTTGTGTTGTAAAAGGTGTTTCAGGAGAAAGCAAGGCAAAATCTTGGAAAGTGGCAAGGAATAGTTGAAGTGGTTGGAAGAAGATTTTTCTTTTACAAAATGTAGGTTCTCAGCATTACAAGAAAAATCATTATTGCATTAAGTTTGGGTTGAGAGGGGGATGTGTTTTACCCCCCAATAACCTGTCTGCATCCAATTTTGAGAGCAATCTTTTAAGGAAGTTTCGATCCCTTGTGATTATGACATGTATGTTATGTTGTTTTAATTAGTGTCTATCAAAACAGATACTTCTGCAAATTGACCTGAAGAGTTTTGTGACATGGGCTTTGCCCTATTGTATCTTTGCTTACTGTTTGCTAATGTATCTTTTCCCATTGTTCCATTTATCAACATGAACTAAGTAAAGCCTGTACACACCTCCTGTGTCTCTATTTAAGAAGTTAAATTAATTCAGTTTGCTAAACATATTCAGCATTCTTCCATCAAACAATTAGAATTAATTTTATTGTTTTATGTACTTGTGTATAATTATTCCTTCAGTTCTGGTATTGTAGTTTAACAGCATCTCATCTTTCACTAAACATTGTTTGCAATGCAATTAGTATCTTCTTTTAAACAGTTACTGAGAAGTATGATTAATGTTAGTTTTGTCTTTCAGTTAAGTTTTTCTTTACTTTTCATCATACTCAAACGACGTGAGGATACTATTTTGAGAATTCATCAAATAGGGTTAATACATAATGGCTGAGCATGAAATGTGCAAGTTATAGGCTATTTTTTGCTGAAGTAGCTCAGGTTTCTTTCAGTCTAAGCAAGGCCTCATTCATTCCTGACTGTTTATACAGGATTTTAATAGCATTAACAGAAATAGAACCATGAAAAAATATTCAAAGCTCGTGATGCAGCTTCTCCAATAAGGCAATAGAAAATTGTCTTATGTAGTACAAACCAAGGGGACTATGAAGCCTTATTTTGCATTCTTGGTCTATGCTCCCTTCGTTGGAAGAGCAAGTTAAGGAGCAACAATGGATAATAAAGGGGAGCATTAATCTGTATCTGATTGTGATCAATATTCTGCTGCATGACTTTTGTCATGCTTTGGAATGTTTGACTGCTGTTCACAAAAAAATGATTTGACAATGAGTTACTTTTTATGTTGAGCTTTTAAAGTGAAGTGTAAAAAAGGAATGTTGACAGAAGGTGAGTAATATGTGATTAGGACTATAAATGATAAGTAATTTTAAAATTTAGTCTGCATAAATGGTGAACTTGCAGCTGCTCACTATGAACAATAGATAATGAAAGAAACAGCATCTACATTTATGTAGCACTTCTCACAACCAGAGGACGACTGAAAATGCACTATTTGATTTGATTTATTATTGTCACGTACTGAGATTCAATGAAAAGTATTGTTTTGCATGCTATGCAAGCAAATCATACCTTACATAAGTACAGCAGGGTAATAAAACAGAATGCAGAATACAGTGTTTCAGCTGCAGAGAAAGGTCAACGCGAGTATATGAAAGGTCCATTTAAAATGTTCTTGTCTACTGTTAACACTGTTATAATGTTGAAAATTCGGAAGCCAATTAATGCTGAATGGAGTCCCACAGCATTGATATGATTAAGATCTATTTTAGATCTTATCTGTTTTAGTAATGATGTTTGGTAAATATGGGCCAGGGAGACCACCCTTACTCTTCTTTGAATAGTTCCATGGGATCTTGTGTGTCTATCCAAGAGGGTAGATGGAGCCTAGGATTTAATGTCCTAACCAAGAAACATCTTTGCTAAGGCAGCAATCTATCAGTTCTGCTCTGGTCTGCCAAAACACATTTTGTGCTCAATTCCTGGAAGTGAGTCATAGAGTCACACAGCATGAAAACAGTCTCTTTGTCCACGCCGACCATGTTCCCAAACTAAACCAGTCCCCCCTGCATGTACTTGACCCATATTCCTCCAAACATTTCATATTCATGAACTTATCCAGATGACTTCTAAACATTGTAACTGTACCTGCATCCACCACTTTCTCTGGCCGTTCATTCCACACATGGACCATTCTCTGTGTCAAAAAATTTACCCCTCGTGTCTTTTTCTGTCACCTTAAAAATTCATCCCCTGGTTTGGAAGTCTCCCCCCTACCCACCCCTCACCCCCACCCCCCACAAGAAATGACCCTTGTCATTCACTTTATCTATGCCTCTCATGATTTCATAAACCTCAATAACATCACCTCTCAACCTCCTATGCTCCAGTGAAAAAAAATCCTCATATTTCCACTCTATCTTTATATCTCAAAAACTCAATTCCCAGCAACATCCTATCCAGTCTAGTAATATTGTTCCTATAGAGGGCAACCAGAACTGCACACAGTATTCCAGGAGTGGCCCCACTAATGTTCTGTACAACCTCAACATGACTTCCCAACTCTCTCACTCAAAGTCATTAAATCTGAAGCACAGTCAGGTCTCTTGGAATACCCAGTCTCTCGACATTCAAAAATCTGTTCCTTTATTTTAATCTATTAAAGTGGATGCAGTCCTTTGTTGTCAGAAAATTATCTTTTGAGAGGTCTCAGTGAGCTTTTTTGTTGAACAGTGGGAGCAATGACGAGACTCAAGGAGAATCCAGAATCCAGGCTAGAGAGAAAAAAAATTGACTAGCTTCAGGGAACTCAAAGCAATCTACAATGCAAACAGGAAACAGAAAGAAGGACAACAAAAGCCCAACTGTCAACAGATGCTGGTTATATATAATGAGGAGCTATAAGGATTTAAAGTCAGCCAACCAGCCACACCCGTTTCACCTAATTTGTTCAATGCAGAACCAACTATACTTCTATAATGCCCTTTACCTCAGCATGCACCAAAGCACACCACGGCTAACAACAGCCTAAGAATCAGACAAAAACTAGGGCACTGGGAGACAGTTGGCAGTTAGATCGGTAAAGATACAAGTTGGCCAGACAGTATCAGAACGTATCTTTTGTGCAAGATATGCCAGATAATCTATGTGTTCGTTATTTTGTTTCATTAGATGAAGACAATTTGTTTTGCTTGAGCTGCGTCTGATCACATTGTTGTTCCGTACTTCCATTTGGCTGTGAAATGAAGAAACATATTGATTAATTTGAAGCGTTGATATATCACCTGTTTGCTTGGTCTATCTTTAGGAAGATTGAAAAGGTGTGTGTGCAAGAGGCACAACTGTCCCATTCAGCTCACAAGGAGGTAGTTGTATACCATTCCATGGTGCTTTACTGTAATCACCTCTGGCAATGTAAGACAATGTGAAGTGACTGATGTCAAAAGCTACAAGAAGATATCTGTTATAGGTCCATATTTTTCATGGTGGATCTTGTTAGGGACTAGAATTGTCTCAATTCTGAAAGCCCGATGCTTGTCAAAACCTACCAATTTAGTTTACACTTGAAGATTGGTGCTTCATTCTGACCTAATCAAAATTATTAGTATGTTATTTCAATACTAAAAATAATGGAACATTTTGTAACAACAGGACCGTTGAATACATCTTTGTTACACTGGACTTCATACTTTGAACTTGACACCTCCCCTTTCCACATAGCATGGTCATCTGCCTGTTAATGGAACTCATCAGCCAGTTTGTGATGAGTTCTTTCATCAAAATGCCAAGTTCTGTTTACTTAAATTGAAGGTTTCACTGAACTGACAGTTAAACTATCAGTGATGTATGCTGACCTTGACTAAAGCCTAAATGCAATCAATTTTGTATAATTATAATTTATTCTATAGATGTGATTGCAATATTAATCCTCTAAGAAGAAATTATCCCATGATTAAAAGTCAGCAATAGTTATTCATGGTTTTGAAATATTAGGGGTCAGTGATAAAGGGTGTGTTCAAAATTCATTTAAGGGCATACTTAAAATTCTTCAAGTGTAGAATGATAATGCTACTGAGGATGATAAATTTCAGTTCTTGTTTTGGTCACGAGCGCAGCTTGAGAATTGCAAGATTCTTTAATCACCCTTCATTTGCATTCTTTTTTTTTTGTTAGGACTCTTACTTTGTCTGCCTCTGCTTTTGAGAGGATTGCACTTCCGCCATTGAGAGGATTGCACTTCCCTTCCACTGTGACAAGATTTGATTTCCAATCTGGCACGCCATAAAAATAAATACTTTCAAACAATCCCCCAAAATCTACAGTCACAGAAGACAAAACCTTATATTTATTTATTCCTCCTTATTTTTCTGCAACGTAAGTATTACCAGAAGCGGCTACATCACTCCATAATTTCATAGATAACAACAATCTTCCAGTACTTTGCCAAAATGACAATTCCATCTGATGAATTCATATAGTTAATATTAGGCTTTCAACCATTTACACCATCAGAGCTAAGCTGAATCTATTCAAAACTGTGCTTTACAGTAGGAGGGTCACTGGATAGCAATTGTTATTGGTAATTGCACTTTGTTGCCTTCATAGCTCAAGGAACTCTGGCCAAATCAGTCATGCTATTCCAGATGAAATCAGGTGGTTCAAAATAGTTCCTGGCACAACCTTTCAACCTATTTGGTCCATATGGCTCAACATTGTACTTATATGGTCACATATGATGTTTTTGGTGGATTCGCCACTTTATTTAGACACAACTCTATTTTATTTGCAATATTGTTACATTTTCAATAAATAATTATTTTTTGTATGCAGCTAATGTTGTGAATGTTATTTCTCTATTCTGCCGGAAATCTATTTTGATATATAATTGAATAAAGTTGTAAGATGAGACACCAAGAATTCATATTATGTTTTAACTATAATTTATTTTCTTCATTAGAATTCCTGCTAGATGCCTTGCCTTATTCTACAATGCAGTGAATTACTATGGGAACAATAAATGCCTGTGCTATTGAGTGGTGACCAATTCTGTGTTGCAAGTTAGTTGAGATTGTGTACATGCATCAATATTTGTTCAGCAGAAATATGCAGTATTAGTTAATAAACATCGCCAAGACCTATAAATTAGTCATGGGATGGCAAGCTGTAATCTGGACAGGCATCGGTTCAAAGATGGCAGGAGTGCCTCTATAGCAATCTGTTCTGTAATTGTACTAATATTCTTGTTTATAAACTCTCCTGCAGCTCTGTGTGTTAAATAAATAAAAGCTTTAATGAAATATGTGTTGACCTGTTTAGGCAGATCACAGGTGACATTAATAGCAGTAAATATTTTGGACATCAATCATTCCCTTGATCTAGGTCAGTGAAACCCAGCGTGTTTGGAAGGTGTTCTGGTGTTTCTAGGGGGTGGTGGCAGGGTTGGGGGTGTGGGTTGTGGGTGAGTCAGTGTGTGGGATGAGGATTCTGTGTTGAAGCTCCTTGCTGATGTGATTGGCTACATCCATGGCAATGACTTGTATTTTTGAGATTCAGTCAGGCTGCTCTGCTTGTCCAGTTGGTCATGTTTCATTTCCTGCCAGCCTGTACTCCTCTGTGTTTTGGATTGCTCTTATTACAGCTTCTGTTGTTCTTGTGCTAACGTGATCTTGCTACTCAATAAAGTCCTGTTTAAAGTTATGCACTTTATTAGTCATCATAATTCTTTTTGTATTTTCCTCCCTCCACCTTTTGTTATATAATTCCTTTTTAACGACTCTGCATGTGCAACATTATCACAGAGCAGAATGATTAACATTGCTATTCTTTCTACAGATGTTATGTAACCAGAATCCTTCTTCAAAAGTTTGGAATTTTCTAGCGTCTGCATGCTATTCTTTTTACCCAGATTTTTTGACATTGGCATTATTTATGCTAGAAAAACTTTTAAGACTGGGCTATTTCCACCAAAGTATGAAAGTGACTTCAACAGTATAGCGTCAGTTGCAGATTCACATGTATCAGGTGCACACTAGTGGTGAGAAGGCAGATTACATATAAGTCACATTAAAAGAGATGGGAACAATTAAAGGGGGATGATGCCCCACATAGAGTCATAGAGATGTATTGCACGGAAACAAACCCTTCGTTCCAAGACGTCCATGCCAACCAGATATCCCAATCCAATCTAGTCCCACCTGCCAGTACCTGGCCTATATCCCTCCAAACCCTTCCTATTCATATACCCATCCAGATGCCTCTTAAATGTTGCAATTGTGCTAACCTCCACCACTTCCTCTGGCAGCTCATTTCATAGACGTACCACCCTCTGCATGAAAAAGTTGCCCCTTAGGTCTCTTTTATATCTTTCCCCTCTCATCCTAAACCTATGCCCTCTAGATCTGGACTCCCCCACCCCAGGGAAAAGACTTTGTCTATTTATCCTATCCATGCCCCTCATGATTTTGTAAACCTCTATAAGGTCACCCGTTAGTACATGCACAATATTTCTGATAATTTCTAAAGAGCCACGACATGTATTTTAATTCATTAGCAGCCTTTTCCCAATGGGACAAAAGGTGAGGAAGAGATGGGCATAAATAATAGGCAGGCTATAGGAAAGCATGCATCTCTGGACAAATGGTGGTTCAATGTTAGAACTCAATCCCTTGTTTGATAGTTACTGAGTTGGAGGTGGTTCCCAATGAGGTGACTGTGTGAGGATTGTGCATTCTGTTTTACTGTATGGTGCCATTCCATAGCTAATGTGCCAACCAGTGTAAGAGATGGTGCAGCTAGGTTTCAGACAGACATGTTACTACCATTGTAGGTGTCAGCTCCATGCTTTATGGTAGCAATGGGTGTTCTTGTATTTGCAGGATAGAAAGTTGTCTAAAAACCAAGAAGTTATTTCTCATGTTCAGGTTCTTGTGTCATGGCTGAATGCAATAGGTGTGCTACCTGGCATCATGAATAGAGTCAAAAATACACAAACAGAAATTGCTGAAAAAGCTCAGCAGGTCTGGCAACATCTCTGGAGAGAAAACAGAATTAATGTTTTGGGTCCAGTCCCCTTCTTCAGAACAGTTTTGGAGCAGACCCAAAAATGTTAATTCTGATTTTCCTTCACAGATGCTGCCAGACCTGCTGAGCTTTTCCAGCAATTTCTGTTTGTGTTCCTGGTTTCCAACATCTGTAGTTCTTTCAGTTTTTGTGTAACTTTGATACATATCCATAAATGCATAGTGACTGTTTTACTAAAACGTTAAACAGTACAACAAAGGCGGCTGTTATTATCATGTGACTGGATTTATAGAGTCATAGAGATGTACAGCATGGAAACAGACCCTTCAGTCCAACCCGTCCATGCCAAAGGAAAAGACTTTGTCTATTTACCCTATCCATGCCCCTCATAATTTTATAAACCTCTATAAGGTCACCCCTCAGCCTCCGACGCTCCAGGGAAAACAGCCCCAGCCTGTTCAGCCTCTCCCTGTAGCTCAGATCCTCCAACCCTGGCAACATCCTGGTAAATCTTTTCTGAACCCTTTCAAGTTTCACAACATCTTTCCGATAGGAAGGAAACCAGAATTGCACGCAATATTCCAACAGTGGCCTGACCAATGTCCTGTACAGCCGCAACATGGCCTCCCAACTCCTGTACTCAATACTCTGACCAATAAAGGAAAGCATACCAAATGCTTTCTTCACTATCCTATCTACCTGTAACTCCACTTTCAAGGAGCTATGAACCTGCATTCCAAGGTCTCTTTATTCAGCAGCACTCCCTAGGACCTTACCATTAAGTGTATAAGTCCTGCTTAGCAATATCCTTTGAGCAATTTCTCAAAAGTCAGTGTCAGCCAGGTAATCAACACTCCACGTATCTCCTAATGGGTATGGAATGTTAGTTATTGTATTAGAAACTGCAACAGAGATGGTTGGCTTCAAGAAGAAAACTTAAAAAAAATCCGAGGGATATCAGTTTAACACTTTACTTACTTTCAAAGTTAAAGATATTTCCATCTTCGAAGAAGATGCGCTAATGATTTTCGACTTAATCCCCGGGAAGGATTGTAGAGAGTTGGCTAAGTGAAATACAAGCCATTTCCTCCATAGTGACTGCTTCACCTCCTCCATTCGGCTTGGTTACATGACTGCCATGGTATTCAATATCCTTAATCCTGGGCGAGAAGGAGACATGCCAGGCCTTTAAATAACTGTCAAACACTTACATTTGTGCTCACTAGAGTCATAGAGTCTTAGAGATGTGTCGAATGGAAACAGACTCTTCAGTCCAACTCGTCCAAGTCGACCAGGTATTCAAAACTAATCTAGTCTCACATGCTAGCACCCGGCCCATGTCCCTCTAAACCCTTTCTATTCATATACTCATGCAGATGCTTTTTAAATGTTGCAATTGTACTAACCTCCACCACTTCCTCTGGCAGCTCATTCCATACATGTGCCACCCTCTGCATGTAAAAGTTGCCCTTTAGGTCTCATCTTTATATCTTTCCCTTCTCACCTCTTGTTCTGGACTCCTCCACCCCAGGGAAAATACCTTCTCTATTTATCCTATCCTTGTCCCTTATGATGGTGCAGGAGGGAGGGTTTCAGGTACTTGGATAATTGAGGCTCATTCTGGGCAAGGTGTGACCTCTACTAACAGGACGGTCTTCACTTGAAATGAGGGATACTAATGTCCTGGGTGGGAAATTTGCTTGTGCTATTCAGGTGGGTTTAAGCTACCTCAGCAGGGGAATGGGAACCTGAGGTGTAGTTCCAGGGCACAGGAGGATGAGAGTAGGAAGGGCATGGGCAGGGATTTCATGGTCACAGGAGTGTACTGGCAGATGGCAAGCTAGTTTGAAATGTATCTACTTCAACGCCAGAAGTGTCTGAAATAAGGTAGGTGAGCTTGCAACATTGATAGGTACCTATGATTTCGATGTTGTGGCCATTTTAGAGACATGGATAGAGCAGGGTCAGGAATGCTGATTCCAGGGTTTAGATCTTTCATTAAGAACAGGGATGGGGGTAAAAGAGGGAGAGGTGTGGCCTTGTTCGTCAAGGATAGTATAACTGTGACTGAAAGAACTTTTGATGAGGATTTGTCTACTGAGGTAGTATGGGCTGAGGTTAGAAACAGGAGATTCTAGATAGGAGTGAAAGGAACAGGGTGGTCATTATGGGGGACTTTAACATTGACTGTAAATGCGATAACTCTAGTACATTGGATGGATCAGTTTTTGTCCAATGTATGCAGGAGGATTTCCTGATACATTATGTCGAAGGGTTGACAAGAGGGGAGGCCATACTGGATCTGCTACTTTGTCATGAACCAGACCAGGTGTTTGTTTTAGTGGTAGTTTAGCACTTTGGAGAGAGTGACACAATTCAGTTACATTTAGTTTAACAATGGAAAGAGATAGGTACATGCCACAGGGCAAAGATTATTGATGGGACAAGGGCAATTATAATGCGATTAGGTAAGAGTTAGGATGCATAGAATGGGGTAGCAAAATGCAGGGGATGGGGGGGCAATCGAAATGTGGAACAAATATTACGTGTCCTTCATAGGTTTGTCCCTGTCAGGCAGGGAGGAAGCGATAAGGTAAGGGAACCATGGTTTACTACAGAAATTGCATCTCATGTTAAGCGGAAGAAGGAGGCTTATGTGACGATGAGACAAGACAGTTCAGATGAGGTAATGGAGAGTTACAGATCAGCTGGGAAGGATTTAAAGAGAGAGTTAAGAAGAGCAAAGAGAGGACACGAGCAGTCTTTAGCAGGTAGAATAAAGGAGAACCTTAAAGCTTTGTATAGGTATGTGAGGGATAAAAGGATGACTAGGGTAGAATTGGGAAAGACAGAAGTGGGAAGTTGTATGTGGACCCTGTGGAGATCAGAGAGGGGTGTAATGAATATTTCTTATCGGTTTTCACTCAGGAAAAGGAGAATATTGGAGAGGAGAAGAATGAGATATGGGATAGCAGACAAAAAGTGTTCAAGGTTAGTAAGGAAGAGGTGGGATTAATCTGAGGATTCTCTGGGAAGTCAGGGAGGAGGTGTTGGAGCCTTTGGCTTTGATCTTTGAGTCATCATTGTCTACGGGTTTAGTAGTAGAGAAGTGGAGGATTTCAAATGTTGTGCCCTTGTTCAAGAAGGGCAGTAGAGATGACCCGGGTAATTATAGATCAGTGAGCCTTATATCTGTTGTAGGAAAAGTTTTGGAAAGGATTATAAGAGATAGGATTTATAATCATCCAGCAAGCAACAATTTGATTTCAGATAGTTAACATGGTTTCATCAAGGGCAGGTCATGTCTCATAACATCATTGTGTTTTTTGAGAAGGTGACCAAGCATGTGGATGAGGGTAGGGCAGTTGATGTGGTATACATGGACTTCAGTAAAGCCTTTGATAAGGTTCCACATGGTAGACTGTTGGAGAAAATGCAGAGGCATGGGATTGAGGTTGATTTAGCAGTTTGGATTAGAAACTGGCTTTCTGTAAGAAGGCAGCAAGTGACGGTTGATGGAAAATATTCAGCCTGGAGTCTAGTCACTAGTGGTGTGCCACAAGAATCTGTTTTGGGACCACTGCTGTTTGACATTTTTATAAATGACTTAGACGCAGGCATAGGTGGATGGGTCAGTGAGTTTGCAGATGACACTAAAGTCAGTGGAGTAGTGGACAGTGTGGAAGAATGTTGCAGATTGCAGGGGGACTTGGATAAACTGCAGAATTGGGCTGAGAGGTGGCAAATAGAGTTCAATGCAGCTAAATGTGAGGTGATTCACTTTGACAAGAATAACAGGAAGGCAGAGTGCTGGGTCAATGGAAGGTTTCTTGATAGCGTGGATGTACAGAGGGATCTTGGAGTCCATGTACATAGATCCCTGACAGTTGCCATCCAGGTTGATAGTGCTGTTGAGAAGGCATACGGTGTGTTAGGTTTCATTGGTAGAGAGATTGAGTTCTGGAGCCATAACGTCATGCTGCAACTATACAAAATGCTAGTGCAGCCTCACTTGGAATATTGCGTACAGTTCTGGTTGCCCCATTACAGGAAGGATGTGGAAGCATTGGAAAAGGTGCAGAGGAGATTTACCAGGATATTGCCTGGTCTGGAAGGAAGGTCTTATGAGGAAAGGATGAGAGACTTGGGTCAGTTTTCATTGGAAAGAAGAAGGCGAAGAGGGGATTTGATAGAGACATACAAGATGATCAGAGGATTAGATATGGTAGACAGTGAAACTATTTTTCCTAGAATGATGACTTCAGCTTTGACAAGGGGGCATAATGACAAATTGAGGGGTGATAGATTTTAGACAGATGTCAGGGGCAGGTTCTTTACTCAGAGAGTGGTAAGGGCATGGAATGCCCTGCCTGCCAATGTAGTTAACTCAACCACATTAGAGAGATTTGAACAATCCTTGGATAAGCACATGGGTGATGATGGGATAATGTAGGGGGATGAGCTTAGATTAGTTCACAGGTCGGCACAACATCAAGGCCGAAGGGTCTGTTCTGCGCTGTATTGTGATATGTTCCATGATTTTATAAACCTCTATAAGGTCACCCCTCAGCCTCTGACACTCTATGGAAAACAGCCCCAGCCTATTCAGCCTCTCCTTATAGCTCAAATCTACCAACCCTGGCAACATCCTTGTAAATCTTTTCTGAACCCTTTCAAGTTTCACAACATCCTTCCGATAGGAAGGAGACCAGAATTGCTCGCAATATTCCAAAACTGGCCTAACCAATGTCCTGTAAGGCCGTAACATGTCCTCCCAACTCCTGTACGCAATGCTTTGACCAATAAAGGAAAGCAAACCAAATGCCTTCTTCACAATCCTATCTACCTGCGACTCTACTTTCAAGGAGCTATGAACCTGCATTCCAAGTTCTCTTTGTTCACTAAGATGTCAGCGAAGAAGACAGCCTTGAAAATACACTCTGAGTGATTTGTGGCCTTTTCCTCAGAGGTGAAGGTGGAGCTGATGGACCTAGTGTGTTTGGGCCCTGAGGCTATGTGGATGTCACTGGAGTCTGCACAAGAGAAGAGAGCACAATTGCAATAGGGGTTGAAGTTTGAGTTTGTTAAAAATATGTTTACAGTGATGGTAATGGGAGAGGATCTCAGCACATCACAACAAAGCTTACTTGGCAACTTCAATATAGAAGTCCTGATACCCAACATAAGTGGTCTCAATCCTCTCCAGCATGTTCAAGGATCACATTCTCTGCCTCTCAGACTGTTGTTTGAAACATTGTCTTGCAATGAGCAGGAGACATAGCGAGGTGTCCTCCAGTGAGTGAGGAGGAAGTGAAGATGTTGGGTTGGCTTTTGGATTGGCGTACTAGAATGAGGTGTGGATGAGGTGAGAGAATCATTGAGTGAAAATGCTGCATGGAAAAGTGAGAGTGTTAGACCATTAGCCTTCGTGTAAAGTGTGTGCAATGGCAGAGTTTACGTGAATATTAAGCAGTGGAGAGAAAATGGTGACCTCCTTCCTTAACCGTTAGGCATGCTGGGGTCACAGCATTAAACAGGTGGTTGTCTGCGTTCAGGTTGCAGCATCTGATACCATAGTCTCCTTTGGCAGTCTGAGCAAAGAAGACAGACCTCATCTCCACCACCCTCTCAACCAGGATCTCCAAGTCCCTATCTTCAAACTGTCCTGCCAACTTGCCATTCTCAGCCATGTGTTTTACAATAACAGAGTTAAAAAATGTGGTGCTGGAAAAAACACAGCAGGCCAGGCAGCATCCGAGGAGCAGGAGAATCGATTCTCCTGCTCCTCGAATGCTGCCTGGGCTGCTGTGTTTTTCCAGCACCTCATTTTTCAACTCTGGTACTCCAACATCTGCAGTCCTCGCTTTCTCCTTTTATAATAACAGCCAGGGGCAGCAGGTATTGAAGGTTAGCTCCTGGCTTGCAGCTTTCAATCTGGTGCAGAGTTGAGGTTAATCATGGTGCCTGAATATCAAAAGGTCCTGACAGCAGTGAGTAATATCATCTTTGTGACTGCATGATTCAACGATGGAGGCGCTTGAGACCCCAGATGCATAATGAATGAAGTGAGCGGTGGTAGATTGCAAGTGAAAGGTTTCCATGGGCTATGGTAGGAAACTCTCCATTCAATGATATTTAGCCAAAATTGGGAAAGTTCAGCACAGTACATGTTTGAGCTCCTGCTCGCCTGTCATAATGTCTCCTTACATAGCTCAACATCAAGCTGTGCTTAGTAATTGGTCCCGTGAATTACCTTGGAACATGTTCCTATACTTAGCATGCTATATATATGTGAGCTGTTGCGCTTGTGGCTCTTTTCACTGCTCTCAATTGAGAGACAACTGAGTGGTTTCTATATGGTCATCTGAGCTGACACAAGCTTCAACTTTAGTGGCAAGCTGAAAATGAGCTCCTGCAAGTCGGCCACTGTTGGCTTCTTTTACATCATCCTGAACAAAATGATATTTCCTCACTGGAGTACCTTCACACAAATCAGGAAGTGAGAAAATCAATTTTCTTTAATTTAACAAATGTTTTATGGACACTAAGGTATAGGAATGGACTACTCACATGGAATGCTCAAACACTATGAAAACCAAGTGAAGAAATCATCTGAACAGCAAACATAAAGTTTATGGGTTATGTAGCCAAGCGAGAAAACAATTTTCAGTTATTTGAAACCCTGCCCCTGTATGTGGCTCTGGCAAATATCAACCTAAATTCATAGCTGCAAATGTATTCATAACTGTTGAAAGAAAATGTAGATTTAAAACAGTTCTTCTCTCAGACTTCACAAGGGTTATTGTAAAAAAACACTAAGCATTCAACACAAACTCTGCTTTTGCTGGTCATTTGAAAAATCATGTAAAATTATCCGAAGTGTGTACCAATGTGTTGTACTTGATGTTAAAGGTGTACAATTTTCACAAGGGTCATTCCTGTTAAAAAGAGATTTTTAAAAAAGTCTCTGTAAAATAATAATAAGAGCTAAAATGTTACTTTTGTTTATAGATATTTCTATCACAAAAGTTGCATTGTCTTTTCCTTAGAAAGGTAATGAATGGCATTGATGTTGTATAATAGTGGGGTAATTTTATTGTCTGTGGCATAACCTGGCAGAATGGATTGCCTATGTATTTTAGACCTCACCTCATTTTTACCCCTTTAATTTCACTGGCATAAAAATCATACAGCTTACATACAGGCCAGCAATCTGCTTCACCAGGGTACTTCCTCGGTGTTGAAAATACAAATGTAGCTCTGCTAATTCACAAGAGGATGCAATTTCTACGGTGTCTTAAGTACAGGGAGTCCTGTCTGCTAAGCACTGATCAGAAAATGGCACCCTCAATTTTTCACCATTGAAATGAATAGTTGGCATGTCTGAACATTCTCTCTATTGAACTCCTATGTTCAGAACATCAACCTATACTGTGCCAGCACCAGATCTCCAGCATTGTGCCCATTAATCACAAAGGAGCCTGGACAATAGTCAGGTGATAGTTCGAAGCTCTCCTGCCAACTGTAAATTTAGGCACATGAAACTCACGCTTAATTCGTTTATGTATTTTATAAGATTTATAAGGATATTGCCAGGGTTGGAGGATTTGAGCATGAGCGAGAGGTTGAATAGGCTAGGGCTGTTTTCACTGGAGTGTCAGAGGCTGAGGGGTGACATTATAGAGGTTTACAAAATCTTGAGAGGCATGGATAGGATAAATAGACAATGTCTTTTCCCTGCGGTGGGGGGAGTCCAGAACTAGAGGGCATAGGTTTAGGGTGAGAGGGGAAAGATATAAAAGAGACCTAAGGGGCAACTTTTTCATGCAGAGGGTGGTACATGTATGGAATGAGCTGCTAGAGGAAGTGGTGGAGGCTAGTACAATTGTAACATTTAAAAGGCATCTGGATGGGTATATGAATAGGAAGGGTTTGGAGGGATATGGGCCAGGTGGGGATAGATTGGGTTGGGATATCTTGTCGGCATGGACGAGTTGGATCGAAGGATCTGTTTCTGTGCTGAACATCTCTATGACTCTAAGGTGTCCTTTCTGGACACTTCACATTAGCATGAGTCTAATTTACAGTGAAGAATTATATTGAACTAAAATCCCATGTAGAACTTAGTGAGGATATTTTGATGGTCCTTTGGACAACAGTGAAAATGGGGCAATTGAATGTATGACTCACTATCTGCATGTATTTTCTGATTGCCATGCACATGTTTGTAAATGCTGTGAAGTCAGAGGTCAGTTGCTGCACATTCACTGCCTAATGTTGCAACTGACTTATGACAAAATCAAAGAATGCTCCTGCATTAATGCTAAAGGCAGGCACATACAAAACTCATGTACTCTAGTAGAGAAATGTAGTTGATTATAAACCCTGCCTTTACATTGTTGTTCCTCTTCTGTCTACATCACGTGAACCTTCACTGCTTTCGATTTTTCCAGGGTTGCTGGGGTCTGTGCTGGTGTTTCAGATAGGTGGACTGTGTGATGTTATGATGTGCCAAGAACTGTGGCCCAGCTTTGTATGTCATCTCCATGCTCAGAAGAATGTAGTAGGAGTTGCATGGCTGTGCTTACTTTCTGTAATTCTGTTCAATAAAGGTAAGAGTCTTCAGTATGGAAATTGGCTGTAACAATGTCCTGTTTCAGAATGAGATATGTCAGTGAAACAGACATCTTGTCCTACCCAGGATTCTTCAGTGATTACTAGGAATGCCAACTAAAGGCTGGTTAATTTAAGAAAAGAATGCACCTCCTGGGGAGTAGTGAGGAAAACTAATGCAACCAGGACTTTACAGTTCTGACAATTGCTCCCTCCCTGTGATGAGACATCAGAAGTTCAAGTAGCTAGTGCTAACAAGACTGAAGATCCAGTTCTGAGCAAGGGTCACCTGAACCAAAATGCTAACTCTGATTTCTCTTCACAGATGCTGCCAGACCTGCTGAGCGTTTCCAGCAATTCTTGCAGCGATGTCCTGCTTTTGCACTGATGTGTTGCACTCTTCCATCATTAAGGATAGGGATAGGGATGTTTGTGGAGCCTCCTCCTCCAGTGAGTTGTTTAATTGTCTACCACTGTTCACGACTGGACGTGGCAGGAGTGCAGAGCTTAGATCTGATCTATTGGCAGATCAAACTCAACAACTTAATGGCCTACTCCTGTTCCTATGTTTCTTTACTTTGCAATATGATCTACAGCAATTCAGGTTTTTAAAAACAATGCCATTGAATCATTATCATATGTAAACCATAAAATTCTGCTAAACCAAACACTGATGGTGAAGACATTAATGAGGTGGTCTAGTGAGGCTTCTAGCCAAAGTAACACCTAGGATGTTAAAGGTGGGGATTTGAAAATGTCATTGAATGTCAAGGTGAGGTGATTAAGGCAACTCTTGTTATAAATGATCATTGCCTCAGAGCTGGGTGATGTGAACTTTACTGCAGATTCACCAGTCCAAGCCTCGATATTGTCAAATTCAGATTCAATTAGAACCAGCCTCCTTTGCTGACCAGTTGGCAGCTGTATTGTATATATCTTGTCTGAGACAGAAAGACAGAGGCAGAGACTGCTTCTTGCATTTTTATACCAAATTTCTTTTTCCAAATAAGCAGCATGCACAGATCCGCACAATAAGAATATTTCTTCAGGCTAATGAACTGAGTTAATTCTTTCCAATTCAATTGCAAGCAAAAGCCCTTTAAAAGCGTGCTATTTTTCACAATTGTTCACCTCTGAAGTTAATTGTGCTACAAGCTTGCCTGCTGGGTTTGTTTTCCTTATGCAAATTAAAGGAATAGGAAAAAAATTGTGAAAAGTCAGCACTCTCTGTTAACAGTGAACCTATGCTCACGTGGGAGTGAGAGCTTCTCTGAATTGCAAAATTGCTCCTAATTTAAAATGGGCTACCTCACCATCCTCACCTTGTGGTTTTCAGCAGGGGTGACTGAATAGAAGTCAAGGAACCAAAGCCAATCTTTATTTCTCCCTCTTTATCTATTGCCACACCAGTTAAGAGAATGCAGCTAAGATGAACAAACTGAGTGCAGACAATGCACAGATGCATCACATTTGGAGTTGGCAGGGTTGTCTGCCAAGTCACATACTGACCAATCAGTCAACTGTCAACCTTTTAATTTTATAAATTTTGATTTCTATCAATGCAGTTTGTGAGTCAGTAGTCAAAGAAGATGTCCAAAAATAACACAAGCATTCAGCTTACAGTTTTTTCATCTTTCCTTCCTGTGGAGAAGGGTCTGAGTTTTATTTGTCACTGCCAATTAGTGACTACAGTGTCATCCAGCCAAATGTATTCTTTTTATTCTTTATGGTTTTTTAATGAAGCGTGGCATTTGGACTATTAACAAACACACCCAGATGATCCAGGTTTTGCTGGATTACTACTTTATTACTGAAGAAAGTATATTGGTAATCTGAAGAGTAACAGTTATTTAGATCTGTGCACTATTTTCCAATCAATATCCAGACATTTACCTTTTGTTTATCGGCTAAGCGATATGATTTTGAAATATTGGCCAAGTTTCTTACCTGATTGCCAGGGAAGTCCAGAATCATTGCATAGCCTATTATTCCCATCATATTTTGGATGTAAACATTTAATTTTATGAACAATTTTTTTTCTCGAGAAAACACCCAATCAATGAAAGGTATTGGGTAAACGTAATCTCATTGAAGGAGCAAAATTTAAATTATTGAGAGCCCTTCAACCATGACTTTATGTCACAAGACATAATGATACAACTTGGGAAGGACAAGAGAAGTCAAGCAGAACATATTATTCATAAAATAAGTTTGTTAGAGTTGTCATCAACATGAATTAGTTTAATAGGCAATTGGATGACTGTCTTAAGAGAAAGAAAAGTTGATGGACATGGTGGGCAAGTGTAATACAGCTTGGCTGTAGTCTGTTAACAAATCTTCTTCTGTTTTAAAACATTATTCTGTTCTTATTTAATGCTGACTTTTTCTGCAGTACAGTCTGAACATCTTAAACTTTGGTGAACTCCGCAGTTAAGGTAATCTAATCGCTTTATTTTCTTTTCAGTGTGAACTTAGTGCCAGATGAATTCCATCTGACTCACACAGTCCCCCTAATGAAACACCATTGTGGTATCAATCTCTTAGCTTGCAGGGAAACAGATAATACCACAAGATCAATCCTTGCAGCAACTAATGATGACAACTATTTTCGCAGCAGTAACAAATTGGAGGAAGATCTCATTAATCACTGGACAATAAGGTCATTTATTTGACAGTTCTAGACAATATCCCTAGCTTTACCAAGAACAAGGTGGAAACCCAGGTGTCCATCAAAGTTTTGGGAATGAAAAAAGTTTCAAATGAGGTACAAGGCTTAGATGTATAAATTATTGCAGTTTTCTTGTTTTAAAGTAAGTTGGAAAAAAGTGATAATGTGGATAGATGACTGATTCAATAACAATGTACAAATTCCATTTTCCAAGGCATTATTTTTATAATTCACCAATCAGCTCTGTTTAAGTGGGTAGCATTTACAGTTCCATTGTTGATAGAATGATGATCTGCAATTATTATGCTTGTAAAAAGTTATGTGCTAAGTTAATATTTAATCATGTTACATAAATAGCCCAATCAGTTATTCTAGAGCAACGTATTCTACTATGAACAGTGTTAAGATTCCTAGGAATGTATGCAGTCAAGTTGACCAGAGTAGGTGCAGTTAGTTATATATTTACTCAAGCAAAGCCAGAACAAAACTCACAGTGAACTGTGCAATGCCTCACTTCCTGTCAACTATATTACTCATACCAGCATAAAATAAAGCTGATAAAGCTCAGCCACTCCCCACCGGAAGTACGCTGCTGATTGTTGAAACAGTGAAGCAGAGCATGTTCTGAATTTTGGTAAAACTTTTAGCTAGAAGTTTTATAATATGACAAAAATATTTAGCCATGGATTTTCACTTAAAGGAGCTGTCCATTAGATTTATTCCTGTTTCAGGCCAGTATCTTTTATCTCTCCATAGGTACTGTCTGATTTGCTGATTTTTTTCCCCAATGTTTACAGTTTATTTTTCAGATTTCCAACATTGTTTTGTATCTATAGAAGACTTGTGAGTTGTAGAATTAGTAAAAAGGCAATGTGACTGTATAAAACAGAAACAAATTGATTTTATGTTGTTGCAGGCTTAGTTATAGAGTCATTGAGCACAGAAACAGACCCTTCAGTCCAACTCGTCTGGGACGACCAGACTTGCCAATCTGACCTGGTCCCATTTGCCAGGTTGGGATGGCTAGTCGGCGCAGACGAGTTGGACTAAAGGGTCTGTTTCAATGCTGCATGAGTCTATGATTTGATGACTCGGCCTGCCACAACACAAAAACAATGTGTTTCTGCCAGAGACCAAGGGCTGAATTTTACAAGGATGGCAGAAGTCCCAAAGTGGAGATGACCACATCTTACCCTACCCACTCCCCAACACCACCATTTCGAATTGTAGAAGAAACCAGAGAAGCATTTTCCTGTTGGTGGCTAATTAATGGCTAGTGAACGCTCTCCCTATTGAAGAGAATGACCCATCCAAAATAGTTGCTGACCCAATCAGAGGGATGGCAGCTCTGTGTGCAGCTTCACTGCTAGCGATGGTCAGACTGCAGCTCCAGGACAAGGACACCTCGTTACAATGATGGCTCAAAATCAGAAATTTCTGTGATTTGGAAGTGCCAATGTTGGACTGGGATGTACAAAGTTAAAAATCACACAACAAAATTCAAGATGGCAGTGACCTAGCAGGTCTGAGTCTGCAGAGCTCTGCCCAAGACTCTAGCAAAGTGGGGTGCCCACCCTCACCTCACCTGTTAAATTACTTAAAATAGCTTTTGCACAGCACTCTTGGCCATTTTGCATCCAACTTTAACAGTTTAGTGCTTTTTAAAATGACTAAGGGCAAAAACTCTCGCAGTTCGCAACAGGAAGGGACCCCTCTCCCCAGCAGCAGCCTCAGGGGACTTACCTGCAGAGGCGAGCCTGATCTCTGAGTTTGTGAAAGTGCGAGAGAAGATCAATGCGTCCATCAAGGAGACCCGGTCCAGGTGGGAGTCGATCTCGGTCACGCTGCAGAAGCATGACCGAGAGATCGAGAAACTCAGGCAGCGAATCAGAGGGGCGGAGCAATGGGCCGCGGCCTCGGAGACTGCTGCTGAGTCATCCGTGGCTCAGATCCGGGCTCTGGAGTGGCAAATCTGGACCCTGGAGGAGCATATCAATGACCTCGAAAATCAAAGTTGTTGGAAAAATATTCGGTTGCTGGGCCTTCCCGAATGGGAGGAGGAAGGCCAGCTTGTGGATTTCCTGGAGCAATAGCTCCTACAATTATTGAAGCTGGAGTCGGAGCTGGGACGGTTGTGGGTTGAGCAGGCCCACCGAGTTGCTTTGCGCAGACCCTGGTCGGACCAATGCCCCCGCCCAGTTGTAGTTCGAGTTCAACGTTACAGGGAAAAACAATGCTGCTGCAGGCCTCCAGACTCTTGGGGAAGGGTCCCCATGCCATGATATACAAGGGCTCCAAGATAATGTTGTTTCAGGACTTTTCCCCAGTTGTGGTCCGCAGGAGGAGGGCATTCGATGAGGCGAAGAAGCATCGGAGAGATTTAAATATTCAATATTCTATGCGATATACGGTGACACTGCGCTTCAGTCATGGAGGATCTGTATATAACTTTGGATCACCGGAGAAAGTAAAGTATTTTCCTGGATGTTCTCAAATAGACTGCGGGACTTGAGCTGTATGGACAATGACTTTATTTTGTTCCCCCTTTGTCTACCTTTCTTCCTTTCTCCATCTTTCTTTTGCCCATCTTTCCCTGGGGGTGGGGCACTTGTTCTTTATTCTTTCTTTGGTCTCTTATCCATTGCTGGTGCGGTTTATTTGATGATTGGGGAATGTTTCTGAGTGGGGTTTTCTTTCTTATTTCTTATTTAGTTGCTTAATTCTTGCTGGGATTGTAATATTGTAATCTTACATATTCTATTTTGTGTTGTTTTGATAAGCACATCTAGGTGATAGTGTGGGGGTGGGGTGGGGGGGTCGCCCACTTTTCACTCCTGTTTTATAAGATTCTGGAATTTATTTATTCCATTTTGTAATGCCTGTGCCAAGGGCATGGCCCTAGCTGGGAGAGGTAATGGCGGGGTTATTGGAATGTAGTAGTGCCCCCTGTGAGCAAGGGGGAAAGTCTCCTTTTAAGTATGCTTTATGTTATTTTTATTTAGGAGTATTTTTAATTGTTTTGATTTAACTGTTTGAAAGAATTTTTTTTATATGTGGATTGTTTTTGGTCTTTATTCAATGTCTTTTGGATGGGGTTCTTCCTCCTGGGGGGTCTCAGGCCTGCCTGGACGATTATGGCTAGCCATTCGTTTAAGTGGTGCACCTGGAATGTCAAGGGGAGCCATTCGCCAGTCAAAAGGGTAAAGATATTATCAAGTCTTAAAAAAAGAAAGGGTTGATGTAACTCTTTTACAGGAGACACATCTACTTGATAAGGAGCACTCGAAGCTGCAACAGGGTGGGGTTGGCCAGGTGTTCTTTTCACCTTTCAGCTCAAAAAGTAGGGGAGTAGCCATTCTTATTCAGAAGAGTCTTCCCTTCCAAATGTTAAGCCAGATAAAAGATGAGTCTGGACAGTATATATTGATTAAAGCCCTAATATATGGAGAGGAATATGGGATTTTGAATTTTATTGCCCCCCCCCCCCCGGCACACCCTTTTAAATTTGTAATGGAAGCGTTCTCTAAGTTGATGGCTCTCTGTGTCCGCATTACAATTATAGGGGGAGATTTTAATTGTATCATTGACCCAGAGATGGACAGGATACCTAGGAGTCCTGCGGGCATGTCTCTGAGATTTAGGCAAGTAGCGGATCTGAACAGGGAGCTGGGGCTGGTAGATGTATGGAGGTGTCTCCACCCTTAGGGTAGAGACTTTACTTTCTTCTCTAACCCAGTCAAGTGTCATACCAGAATCGACATGTTCTTTGTCCCCTCGACCCTTTTGAACTCAATATTGTCCTGTAAAATAGGTAATATAATTATTTCTGATCATGCCACAGTATACATGGAAGTTAAGACTAGTGATGATGAGATAGATCCCCAACATTGGCGTATGGGCCCTTTCTTATTGAAGGATAGCAAGTTCATAAAATATTTTTCGCAGGAATTTAAAACCTTCTGGGATATCAACTCAGGCATGGCTGAGTAACCCTTCGATGATGTGGGAGACTGCTAGGGCATACGTGCAAGGCTTGTTTATCTCATATGCTGCGACCTGGAAAAGACAAAAAGGAGAGCAACAGCATGTGGTCGAGGCTCGCCTGAAGGCAGCTGAAACCGCGTACGCTGATAGGCCGTCCATTACTAAGTTACAGAGGATCACAGCCCTTAGGACAGCCTTGAACACCACACTTACTCAAACAGCAAAGAGGAAGATAATATTCGCGAAACAGAGATTATTTGAATACGGTGACAAGCCTGGCTTACCTTGCCAGAAAGAAAAAGGCTGCCCAAGCCATTATGTCTATTAGGAGGAGAAAGTGAGGTCTGCAGATGCTGGAGATCAAAGTTGAAACTTTATTGCTGGAACAGCACAGCAGGTCAGGCAGCATCCAGGGAACAGGAGATTCGACGTTTCGGGCACAGGCCCTTCTTCAGGAATGAGCAGAGAGTGTTCAGCAGGAGAAGATAAAAGGTAGGGAGGGGGGACTTGGAGGAGGCGCGTTGGAAATGTGATAGGTGGAAAGAGGTCAAGGTGAGGGTGATAGGTCGGAGTAGGATGGAGGCGGAGAGGTCAAGAAGAAGACTGCAGGTCAGGAAGGCGGTGCCGGGCTGGAGGGATTCGGCTGAGACAAGGTGGGGGGAGGGGGGATGAAGAAACTGGTGAAGTCCAAGTTCATCCCCTGTGGTTGGAGAGTTCCCAGTCGGAAGATAAGACGCTCCTCCTCCGACCGTCGCGTTGTTGTGGTTTGGCGGTGGATGAGTCCAATGACCTGCATATCCTCGGTGGAGTGGGAGGGGGTGTTGAAATGCTGTGCTACAGGGTGGTTGGGTTGGTTCGTCCGGGTGGCCCAGAGGTGCTCTCTGAATCGCTCCGCAAGTAGGCGGCCTGTCTCCCCAATATAGAGGAGGCCACACCGGCTGCAGCGGATGCAGTAGATGATGTGGGTGGAGGTGCAGGTGAATCTGTGGCGGATATGGAAGTTTCCTTTGGGGCCTTGGAGAGAAGTGAGGGGGGAGGTGTGGGCACAAGTGTTGCACCTCCTGCGGTTGCAAGGGAAGGTGCCGGGAGTGGAGGTTGGGTCGGTGGGGGGTGTGGATCTGACAAGGGAGTCGCGGAGGGAGTGGTCTCTACGGAAAGCTGATAGGCGAGGGGAGGGAAATATATTTGAACAGTTCATCCACTACACTAACACCTTCCACCCCGACCTCAAATTCACCTGGACAGTCTCGGACTCCTCCCTCCCCTTCCTAGACCTTTCTGTTTCTATCTCAGGCGACCAAATCAACACGGACATCTACTACAAACCAACCGACTCCCACAGCTACCTGGACTACACCTCCTCCCATCCTGCCCCCTGTAAAAACACCATCCCATTCTCCCAATTCCTTCGTCTCCGCCGCATCTGCTCCCAGGAGGACCAGTTCAAAATACGTACAACACAGATGGCCTCCTTCTTCAAGGACTGCAATTTCCCCCCCGACGTGGTCGACGGTGCCCTCCACCGCATCTCCTCCACTTCCCGCTCCTCCGCCCTTGAGCCCCGCCCCTCCAACCGCCACCAGGACAGAACCCCACTGGTCCTCACCTACCACCCCACCAATCTCCATGTACAGCGCATCATCCGCCGTCACTTCCGCCACCTCCAAACAGACCCCAGCACCAAGGATATATTTCCCTCCCCTCCCCTATCAGCTTTCCGTAGAGACCACTCCCTCCGCGACTCCCTTGTCAGATCCACACCCCCCACCGACCCAACCTCCACTCCCGGCACCTTCCCTTGCAACTGCAGGAGGTGCAACACTTGCGCCCACACCTCCCCCCTCACTTCTCTCCAAGGCCCCAAAGGAAACTTCCATATCCGCCACAGATTCACCTGCACCTCCACCCACATCATCTACTGCATCCGCTGCAGCCGGTGTGGCCTCCTCTATATTGGGGAGACAGGCCGCCTACTTGCGGAGCGATTCAGAGAGCACCTCTGGGCCACCCGGACGAACCAACCCAACCACCCTGTAGCACAGCATTTCAACACCCCCTCCCACTCCACCGAGGATATGCAGGTCATTGGACTCATCCACCGCCAAACCACAACAACGCGACGGTCGGAGGAGGAACGTCTTATCTTCCGACTGGGAACTCTCCAACCACAGGGGATGAACTTGGACTTCACCAGTTTCTTCATCCCCCCTCCCCCCACTTGTCTCAGCCGAATCCCTCCAGCCCGGCACCGCCTTCCTGACCTGCAGTCTTCTTCTTGACCTCTCCGCCTCCATCCTACTCCGACCTATCACCCTCACCTTGACCTCTTTCCACCTATCACATTTCCAACGCGCCTCCTCCAAGTCCCTCCTCCCTACCTTTTATCTTCTCCTGCTGAACACTCTCTGCTCATTCCTGAAGAAGGGCCTGTGCCCGAAACGTCGAATCTCCTGTTCCCTGGATGCTGCCTGACCTGCTGTGCTGTTCCAGCAATAAAGTTTCAACATCAATTATGTCTATTAGAGAGAGTGCTGGTACACTGACTTGTAACCATAAAAAGATCAATGCAGCCTTTAGAAAGTTCTATTTGGAATTGTATAAGTCACAGGACTGTGAGGCTAGAACTGGGAAGATGGAGCCTTTCTTTAAAAATCTGGCCCTCCTCAGAGCAGGTGTCATTCTTGAATGGCCCCCTGACAACCCAGGAAGTCCAGGAGGTGGTGAGGCAGCTTCAGAGTTGCAAAGCGCCTGGACCAGATGGATTCCATGCTGAGTTCTATAAAGAAATTTTGGGGGAACTGGCTGGGCCACTCATAAATATGTATAACTATTCACACAATCAGGGCTGCCTCCCGCCTTCGTTGAGAGTAACAAATATTTCTCTCATTCTTAAGAAGGGAAAGGCCCCAGAAGACTGCTCTTCATATAGACTTCATATTGTTAAATGTGGATTTTAAAATTATCTCAAAAATGTTAGCATTAAGTTAAGATTGGAGAGGGTTTTACCATTCATTGTAACAGAGGACCAGACGGGGTTTATAAAGGGTGGTAGGTTAACTAATAATGTTAGAAGGGTCTTAAATATGATACAAGCCTGCCAACAGGGAACAATACCAGGTTTAGTTGTCTCCCTAGATGCAGAGAAGGCATTTGATTGGGAAGAATGGCCATATGTTTTTTATACACTGGAGCAGTTCGGTATTGGAGAGGTCTTTACTAAATGGGTTTTAGTATTATATAATGATCCCAAAGCAGTGGTGATCACCAATGGTCTAAGTTCGGATAGCTTTAGAATTGGCAGAGACTGTCATCAGGGATGTCCCCTCTCATCATTATTATTTACGCTAGTGATTGAATTGCTGGAGGAAGCTATACGAACTGACCCTAACATAATGGCTCCGGAGGTTGGATCAGGCAAACACAAAATTACTCTCTATGTGGATGATGTCCTCCTTTCCTTAAGTGATCCTTTGACATCTGTGCCCCGCTTAATTCAAGTGGTTAATCTATTCGGTATGTTCTTAGGTTACAAAATCAATTTTATGAAATCGGAGGCCATGTCATTGGGTGGCCTTGCCAGTATATCCAACCGGAAGGATCTTGTTTTCCCTTTCAGTGGTCACGAGAAGGTTTTCAGTACTTAGGTATTTTTATTACTCCAGTATTTAATCAGCTATATAAAACCAATTATACACACTTATTAGAGAAAATAAGGCAGGACCTTCAACACTGGGAGGATCCCCCAATATATTGGCTAGGTAGAGTAGCCTTAGTTAAAATGGATATTCTACCTCATCTTTTATATCCTATGAGAATGCTCCCCTTGATGCTGCTGAGACAGATATTGTGTAAGCTTTACGGTTGGCTCGGCTCATTTATTTGGAATCATAGATGGACCCTTATCAAATTAGAAAAGCTGCAGCTTCCACAAGCAAGGGGAGGGCTGGACTTTACAGATTTCAGGAGGTAACAACTGAGCTCCCTATTATCTTAAATAGCTGATTGATTGTGGATCACAAGAGACCCAATCTGGTTAGATACAGAGACTTCTCAAGCAAAATGTCCCCTCATCAACCTACTATTTATGGACAAGATGAGAGTTATTATGGACTATTGTAAAAACTCTATTGTATTAAATACAATCAAAGCCTGGAGGATAGTGCGACAAGATGAGGGTAACCTGCAAAACACCTCCCTTTATGCCCCCATAGTGAGAACATTGGGATTCCAGCCAGGGCTGACCGATGCTACATTCAAAACTTGGGAATCCAGAGGTATCTCCTGTTTGGGAGATTTGTTCAATGGGGAGGTCATGATGTCCTTTGAGTAGCTGCGCCAGAAGTTTGGGACTGCCCAGCAAGGACCTCTTTCGGTATTTTCAAATATGAGACTTTATACACAAGAAGACCACACTGATAGTCAATCCTTATAAATTGGATAGGGAAAGGAGAGTGCTTTGGCTGATGGGGCTGCCCTCGGTCAATACTCTCTACCACTCACTATGCAATAAGGTATCGAGGGACATAGAATGGTTATATAAAACCTGGAATCAAATATTAGGGTTGGAAATCTCTTTAGAAATGTGGGAGGATGGCTGGGAAAATGCCAGGAAGATCTCTATCTGCAACAGAACTCAAGCTACTCAATTAAAGATACTTCACAGGGCTCACATGGCACCTGAATGACTCGCAATGTTCAAGGCAGGAGCATCCCCAATGTGTCCTAAATGCAAAATCAAAGTTGATAGTCTCACACATTGTCTGTGGACATGCCATAAGATCTGCAGGTATTTGGATAGAGTAGTGAATGCCTTGACAAAGATTTTGGGTACGGAGATTGGGTTGGATCCAGTGTCCCTACTTTTGGGCTTCCCAAATTCTCCCTCTCTGGACGTATACGGGAGGAAATTATTTGCTATCTTTTCCTTTTGTGCGAGGAAAAATATTTCAGTGAATTGGATATCCGAAAGTCCCCCAGGACTTTCAAATTGGCACAGGATAGTCATGGAATATATACCCCTTGACTTCCTTACTAATATGGTGCACCAAAAAACGGAATTATTTTATAGAACATGGCAGCCGTTTTTGAATTATGATTCGGAGATGCTGGTGTTGGACTGGGGTGTACAAAGTTAAAAATCACACAACACCAGGTTATTGTCCAACAGGTTTAATTGGAAGCACCTGACAATCACCTGATGAAGGAGCGTCGCTCCGAAAGCTAGTGTGCTTCCAATTAAACCTGTTGGACTATAACCTGGTGTTGTGTGATTTTTAACTTTTTGAATTACACCGACACAGATATTTCGGCCATATTGTCCAGGGCTTTTGCTTGGCTGTGGTAATGGTTCTGGCTGGTTTGGGGGCCCCCCGGGAGGAGGAATCCCGTATAAAGACGGGTTTTGTTATGGCTTGAGATAAATCTATTTTGAGTATGTATCTAGTTACTTATTTACCTTTTAGTTTATTGTTAGTAATATATGATATCCTAGTTTATGTTTTGGTCATTTGTAGAATAGATTAGTAGTTAGTATTTTTTAAATTTTACATTGGAGTTATTATTATATTGTAAAGTAGAATACACTAGTTTGTATTATTTTTGTAATTTTGTAAAAAATCTTTAAAATCTTCTTTTTCAATAAAAATATCTATTAAAAAAATCACACAACACCAGGTTATAGTTCACCAGGTGTATTTGGAAGCTTTCGGAGTGCTGCTCCTTCATCAGGTGATTGTGGAGTATAAAATCATAAGACACAAAATTTCTATAGGCTGATGAAGGAGCTGCCCTCTGAAAGCTAGTACTTCCAAATAAACCTGTTGGAATATAATCCAAAATTCTGGAGCTGTTTTAGTCCTTAATTCCAAAATGTGTTTTCCTAAAAAAACAGAAGACTGCTACTGAGACAAGAACAGCTGGTGTGAAAAAACTTGAATGGCCCCCATGGGATGTGACACCTAAAGGCATCAAAGAAACTTCAAACAGACTGGACTATGATCTCTTCTGACTTGTTAGAAGCAGACCCAGAGCAAGGTTCCCAATTCATTACGGTTTTGGATGGGCATCTCAAACTGTTAAGCTTCCATGTGAGAAGGGATGAATGAGTCCCCCTTATTTATTTACCTGCCTCTTGGTTGACTGCAATTAGGCTATTTTTAAAGCACATCCTTTACCTTGGGGTTGCCTTCCTCCCAGACCTAAATGAACTTATGTCCTAAAAGGAGTCAATTTAACTAGACTTGCTTAAAATAATAAAAAGAGTGAGTTTATTAATTGCTGGAAAGAAATGCTAAAGTACCATAATACATATAGTTTGTAAATAAGAGGTGAGTCCAAATAGATGAACGTTATAAAGCTTAAAGAAATATCAATTAGTCTTTGAATTATTCACACCCAGCAGGTAGTTGAATAGAGCAGCCATTACAGTTGGAATTACTGGTAGTGTTGACATTAGCAGTTGAGCAGACAATTTTCGAGATTTTTGGTTTTCTTGGCTGATGGAAGGTTCTTTGTTCTGATTCCCATTTAAACTCATTTGCAGCACTTGATGTAACAGAACATTTTTACCTGCAGCTTGGGGTGACTAAGGGATAGTTCTTTGACTGTGAACTTCATAGCATGCTAATGGTCAAACACAAGCTGGAACAGGCAAACATGTCCATTTCTATTGGCATACTCCAGTCGAGTTGAAACTGGGTTTAACCAATGTCCTTATGTATTCTTCAAAGGAGAAAGAAAACACAAAAAGTGTCTGCAGGTTGGGACATAATCCACATGAGGTAACTTACTGTTGAACATGCACTTGTCAGCCCTGTACTATCTTTATCGACCCAAGGGTTCACAGTCTGGTCTGTTTGAACTTAACTTGATGCCATTAGGTTATATCCCATCGGTCCCATACAGATCTTTTGTATACCTGCAGTTATCTTGTCTCTTTTAAAAACACACTTTGGAATTAAGAGCTAAAAATATCCACAGTCCTCTTGGGTTCTCACCCGTGTCACGACAGATATGTCAGAGATTAATCTGTATAACCTGTTTTTCACTTTTAACTTTTTGGATTCAACTCTTATTTTTAATCTGCGTGTATGTGTCATGTTCATCTTTCTTCTTGCATGTAAGAATTAATAAGCTACCTCCATTTTTAATTCAAGGAAGCCTGGTTAAATTGGTTCCATTTAAAACATAATTTCATTTATGTTTGGGAAGAAGGTATCCACAAGGAAAATGATATTTTTTAAACTAACCTTGCTGCAACCAACTGAGGGGGTATCTTCAATAAAAAGGGGGGCCAGTCCATCCCTCCTTACTCAGGAGCTTGACAGTTTGAGATATTCCATCTGGAACTATGACAAATTGAGAAGTCACCCAAGGGTCTGGTAGAAAGGACCTCAATGACCAAGAAGCGATCAAAGAGAGGGAGGTTGAGGATGAGGGATGCCAGGGATAGGCAAGCAACGCCAGCTGCCCTTCTGCCAGTGATTGGTGGCAGGTTAAGTGGAATATGATCATGCTGCTCAGCTCTTACTCGACTGGGGGTGCCCTCCATACATTGCCTAATAAGAAAGATCCCAACTTTGGAGCTCACCAGGCCTCATTGTATAATCTCCCAACCTGGTACTGGACTGCTGGACACAGGTAAAATGCCTATGACGGTAGAAAAAAGACCAAAGTGGCTCAATTATGCTACTGGTGGGCAGCCGAGTTATCCATGTTGGTAAGATAGCATGATTATGGGAATACATTAAGGTAGCTTTCCTACCTCCTGACCTGTCACCAAGACTTGGTAAAACACTCACATAAGCCTGTACATAGAATCAAAGTGACCACAAAGCATTCCATCATACAGAGTACATCCAAGAGCAATAAATACAAACAGTGAAACATGTATGAGACAGAATTAATTTCAGATATTTTCCACACCACATTTTTCTTCATTAAGAAAATGTGGAGGAAGGAAATTATAATAAATATGTTTGTTAAAACAAAGCAATTTAATGATGCAGATTTGAACTTAACCTTCATGCAATTTACTCACTGTACAAAATCATTTCATTCACATTATCTGATAACTTAATGTTTTTTTCTAAGCACAAATTCCAATGTTGCCTATGTTATTTCCATTATTCAGTTTGAACAAATGGGTTATTCAGTCCTTTCTGTGCATGAAAAGTATTTTCCAGTTGTCCAGTAGAGGTTGTATTTTTTGCAAGTGCTGTTCATTAGGAGCCAGTATATTATTAGAATCTAAATGCCAAGAACTGACATGTTCAATGAGGGGCTTAGATGTCTAACTCATCTTCCTTGTTACATTTGAAGCACATGAAATCTGTTTACTTAAAATTCATATTTGCATGGTTTATTGGTATTATACCTATTTGTTCTGATTATAACTTGCTATGATACCTATATGACAATAATGCTAATAAAATATTGATAAAATGATATTTGAATGGTGACTCGCTTAATGTCTCAGTCTCTACGTTGATTGTGCTGAAGATTTGTAATTGCGTATTAGCTGCAATTAGAAATCAGTCAAAAAATGTGCCGCTGGAAATGCACAGCAAGTCAGGCAGCATCCGAGGAGCAGGAGAGTCAAAGTTGCGGGCATTAGCCTTTCATCAGGAATGCTGGGGTGTGGGGAAAATGGGCTGAGAGATAAATAGGAGGGTGGGGGTGGGGGGAAGGTAGTTCGGAAGGTGATAAGTAGATGCAGGTGATAGTGAAAGTTTGGAGGGGAGGGTGGAGTGGATAAGTGGGAAGCAAGTTGAACAGATAGGACAGTTCAAGAGGTACCAAATTGGAAGTTTGGATCTCAGATGAGGTGGTGAGACGGGAGATTAGGAAACTAGCGAAGTTAATGTTGATGCCATGTGGTTGAAGAGTCCCAAGATGGAAGATGAGGTGCAGCCCTCCACTCCCTCTGCTCCAACCACAACCTCACCATTAAACCAGTGGGTGGTGGGAGCGTGGGGTGTGGTGCAGAGGTGGTTTGGTGCCTGGATCTCTACACTGCTGAAGCCTGGTGCCAACTCACGGACAGCTCCTCCTATTGCCCCATCAACCACGAACATACCTCCAATCACAAAACCATCAACTCTCAGACCACCCACAATCTCATCAATCTCCCATCCACAGCCTCCAACCTCAACGTCCTGAAATCCCGCACCGCTTGGTTCTATCTCTTACCCAAAATTCACAAACCATGACTGCCCCAGTCTACCTATTTTCTCCACCCGCTCCTTCTGCACCGAACCTATCTCCTGATATCTCAATGCCATCCTGTTCCCCCTTGGTCCAGGAACTCCCCACATCCATTCGGGACACCACCCACACCCACCACCTCCTCCATGACTTTAATTTCCAAGTCCCCAAAGCCTTGTCTTAACCTTGAACATCCAGTCTCTATACATGTCCATCCACCATGGCGAAGGCCTCCAAGCTCTCCAATTCATACTCTCCCACTGACCCAACCAGTACCTCTCCACCGACCCATTAATTTAATTGGCAGAACTGGTCCTCACCCTCAACAACTTCTCCTTCAAATCTTCCCACTTTGTTTGCCTCTGCCGTATCTGCTTCCAGGAGCAATTCCACTCCAGGACATCCCAGATGGCCTATTTCAAGGACCGCAATTTCTCCTCCCACATGATCAACAATGCTCTCCAGCGTAACTCCTCCATTTCTCACACCTCCACCCTTGAACCCCACTCCTCCAACTGCAACAATTTAAAATCCCTCTGGTCCTCAATTTCCACCCCGCTAATCTCCAGATACAAAACATTAGCGTCCGCCATTTCTGCCACCTACAATAAAAGCCCAACTCCAGAGATATATTTCCCTCTGAACCCCTATCTGCATTTCACTGAGACCATTCCCTCTGTGACTCCCTTGTTAGGTCCACGCCCTCTCCCCTGCCAACTCACCCTCCACACCCGGCACCTACCTTTGCTGCCACAACAGGTGTAAAACCTGCGGCAACACCTCACCCCTCACCTCCATCCAAGGCCCCAAAAGATCTTTTCAGATCTGGCAGAGATTTTCTTGCACATCCTGTTATGAAATTGAGGGATGTACTGTACTTCTAAGAGAGAGTGAACGCTGTTTTGAACTGAGAGATTATGAGTACCTGTGTATATGACTGGATGGCAGTCCTGGAAAATTGACAATATGTAACATTTGGCTGTGAAATGGATACCTGAGTTGGTTGCTGTTTTGACAACAATTCAAACTGAACCAATCAGTTTAAATTATGCCCAGCATACCAAAACCTAATCAAGGTACGTTTGATAGAAGGTGTTTCCTAATTTATTGGGTCTCTTTCAATGGCATTTGCTCTGCCTGCAATTTTCAAAATGCCTGCATTTTCATATCCCCAACATCAGATCATTCCATTGGCAAAACAATAAATTCCCCCAACATTCTTCGTCAAGGGCTAATGCCCGAAACATCGACTGTCCTGCTCCTCAGATGCTGCCTGACCTGCTGTGCTTTTCCAGTGCCACACTTTTCAACTCTGATCTCCAGTATCTGCAGTTCTCACTGTCTCCTAGTCGCTACAATTAGAACTCAGCCCAAGAATACAAATTCACCAAGGCTTTCAGATCTAACTTGAGACAACGAAGGCTCAGTGCCAGGAGAAATGCTAAAATGCTAAACATTTTCCTCTGCTTTATAGGCCCAGAGGGGCATTCCTGTACCTTCAGGCCTTTGTGTGAAAGTCTCTTTGACCCATGATTCACTCCTCCACTTGAGGTTACCGCAGATTGTCTCCATCACCCAATGTCAACATTTACCTTGAGACAGGACGTTGACAGGAAGTCAGATAGTGGATTTTTAATATTAGTTCAGATAGAACCTACTCAGCTGTGCATAAGGAAATGATTTCATTGACATGGCCTTAAAATCCAGGCCCTGGTGATAGCAGGTAACATTTTATTCATGAGTAATGTCACAGATGATTCATTTGCTTCTTATTAAAAATTCTGAAAATGCAACCAGATCCAAAAGCATCCATCAAAGTTTCTTCTTCTGATTTTGGAATCCAATGGTTCAGTAATTGTGTATTCCTACTGTACTGCCATCTGATCTAAGTATAGAACAAATGACAAATTCATGTAAAACAGGCTTATTACCAGCATGTTACTCAATATGCCAGATTTTATTTTTTAGGAAAGTTACCACAAATATGAATGCTGGGAGATTTACCACAAATATGAATGCTGGGAGGTTCAAAACAGATTCCAAGGAAAATCTACTCAACTCTCCTCAGTTTGCCTACCAGCGTATATTTTTCAAAAAACTGATTTCGAGGGTGTGACTTGCTGCTGCACCAGCATTTATTTTCAGTCTCGAGTTGCCCTCAAGAAGGTGGTGGTGAGCTTCCTTCTTCAGTATCTCCAACCAATATGGTATAAGTAGAAGGACAATATCATAAGGGAGGGAGCTCCAAGGTACGACATTCAGCGACACTGAATGAAAGGCGATGTATTTCCAAATCTGGGGGCTGAGTGACTTGGAGGTGAACTTGTAGGTCATGCTGCTCCCATGTATATGCTGCCCTTATGCTTCTAGATAGTAACAATCCTGGGTTTGGAAGGTGTCGAAGGAATCTTGATGAATTCCTGCAGTTAATTAGCTCAGTTGGCTGATTTGCAATACAGAATGATGCTATCAGCAGAGGTTCAATTCACTGAAGAGCACATAGATAACTAGCTCATGTTCTAAATCTGTTGCAGAGGAGAGAAATTCAAAAATGCCTAAGCTGTCCGAGGTTCCCTGAAAGTAGTTTCCCATTAGCTCTTAAATCTGTTGCAACAGTCTCGCACCACCATTCCACACTGAGGATGCATAGACTAAAAGCTCTCAAGAGAATTTCTTTCAGAATTTATATTTTACTGTTCTTTAGCTTTTGAAAACAAATGATTATTTTAGGATGTTTACTGCTATTTTGGGTGTTTCACTAAGTAGTTGTTATGCAATGATTGTTGTACTGTCAGAAGGAAATACATACTGAGTACAACACAGCATAATGTTGTCAGTGTTAATATAGAAATGATTTATTCCATAATAACAGTACTCATGATAATGAGACAGACGCAATGTTAGAAATGATAAACTCACCAGGCTTTGTGTACAGAGCTCACTTATTCAATGGGAAGGTCAGGTGAATGTTAATCTCTACCTGTCAGCCACCAGAGGCCAGGCCAAGCCAGAATGGACTTACATCTTCTCTCTTATTCCCTTGCTTGTGGAGAGATATTGTTCAGTGTCTAAAGTGTGAAAAGATTTATATGGAATTTATAGCACAGATACAGGCCATGCAACCAATGATTTATGATGGTGTTTAAGCTCAATGCAATTGTTCTCCCAGCCGGCTTCATCTATCCCCAGCTGCAGAACATATCTTGTTCTCCTTCATGTATGTATTTAACTTTCCCTTGAATCTATGCTATTTGCTTCAACCATTTTAAGCAGTTTCTCATTGTTTGAATTACTTATTGGACCTGCCAGTGGCTAGTTTCTTTTTATGATGCCCAGTTTTAGGTAATTTCACAAGCAAGAAACTTATTCTCTACAATTATCCTATCAGACCCCATTCATAATTTTGAAACCCCTCTTAGACATCCCTCAGAATTCTCTTTTCATGAGAAAAGAGTTTCAGTTCAGCCAGTCTTTCCTGTAAAGTGTGTCTGCTCCGTTCTGCTATTATCCTTGCAAATTCTTACAGTAATGAGATCAGAATTCTGTGCAGTGCCCAATCCTTGGTCCAAGCAATATTCTGTGCAGCTGTCACATAACTTTTCTGTTTTTCAATTCCATTTCTGTAGACATTAGCCCCTGTGTTTTACATGTGTTTAGTATAATCTTGTTAACCTTTTCACTGCTTCTTATAAAAATTTGTGAATCAAAACATTGATTTTGGCTGGATGATCCTGGCGTGCAGCCAAAGCTGATGAAATACTGCCTGTCAGTGTATGGATAAAAACTCCATTCCTGCTCTTTCGAGCAGATGGGATCTCACGGGCCTGTGCTCCATGATCTAGTGAGATGTAGAGCATCAGATTTTGCTTTTCTTTCCAGCCATATGCCCACTTAATGAACTATATTCAAATCCTCAAAGCACCCAGAATTTCCACAAACTCAAGCCAGTAGAAAATAATCAGGAAAAATCTTGCAACTAGTTGATGATTCTTTGAGATTGTATTGCTGAGGGATGCTTCTGTTGTTCAGTCCATGTTCAGCTAATGCAAGGTTAAAACAGTGGGCTAAATAGACCAGCAAAAATCAAAAGGGCAGCGCAGATCACATGTTACATGCTGATTTACCCAATCCACATACTTCCAATCCCGTCTCCTAATGTCCAAGTGAATGGCTTCACTGAGATAACATTTGGCATCAGCTGTGGATGTCAGTTTGGTCCCAAAATAGCACTCATCCAGCTGTAACTTTATGTGATGTGGAGCCCAGTTTGATAGCCACAGAAACTAAGCTCAACTAAAAGCATATGTTTTACCTTAAGAGTAAATGACAGAGTAGCAAGTGAAGAACATGGAGTGCTTATTGATTTGCAATCAAGTGAATCATTCTCTGATGATGTTTAACATTGGCTTATATTTCAAGTCCCATTCAAACACACCCGCATGCTTTCAACCACAAATCCTTTACTTGGCAAGTGATCAGTCTTCAATTTAATGTGATGTTCTGCCTGATAGCTTCACTATTTCCAATGTTTTCATGTCATTAATGGTGGACAGAGGAAGAAAACTGACGCAGCAACTTTTCCTGCACAATGCATGTGGGTGAACCTCTGAACTACCTCTTCAGAAATAAGTTTCTTAAGTGCCACACTTGATGCTGTCACAGACATGTAGTTCCATTTTTAATGTAGACAGACCTCCAATGGTTGTTTTTATAGACATGCCAGTATGTTCATGATTGAAAGGAACAAAGTATAAAATGGAAGGCAAGAGGCAGAACGTTTCCTAACATCCTGGATTTTTGAACAATCGTGGAGACTCCTGGGGTCTTGAAAAATGATGAGAGGCGGCATCCATAAATCAAAGTTGAGAGTGTGGTGCTGGAAAAGGGTTGGAAGGGCTGATGAAGGGCTTATGCCCGAAATGTTGACTCTCCTGTTCCTCAGATGCTGCATGGCCTGCTGTGCTTTTCCAGCGCCACATTCTTGGCTTTTCTGACAGATCACATTTTCACTGAATGTGGGAGCTGGGTAAAATAGGAACAAGACATTACTAGATTTCCCAGGGCTATGTGAACTCATTGCTGAGTTCAAATAGACCCCATTTTCATGGTATCAAGGGACTAAATACATAGGGGAATTTAAATGCATTGAATGAGCTTTCATGAATGATAGCTCTCTTTCGCCTACTGAAGTATTAGCAGATACTTGGAACTTCATTTTGTAAGATTGGATTAGATTACTTACAGTGTGGAAACAGGCCCTTCGGCCCAACAAGTCCACACCGACCCTCCGAAGAGCAACCCACCCAAACCCATTCCCCTACATTTACCCCTTCACCTAACACTATGGGCAATTTAGCATGGCCAATTCACCTAACCTGCACATCTTTGGACTGTGGGAGGAAACCGGAGCACCGGGAGGAAACCCACGCAGACATGGGGAGAATGTGCAAACTCCACACAGACAGTTGCCCAAGGCAGGAATTGAACCTGGGTCTCTGGCGCTGTGAGGCAGCAGTGCTAACCACTGTGCCACCGTGCCACCCAGCAGTATGGCTCCTGAGGTCTGTCCATGATGGGTACTAGATGAGTTGGCATGAATTTGCACTAAGTTTGCATGGGGCCATTAAGAGGCCATGGCGGTGAACTGTTTGGTACAAGATCTGTAAATGCATGATGAGTGTCATTTATAAATGGAGACTATTTGTCTCTATGGTTTAAAGTATATAGCTGTTAAAAGAAAATGGTATATAGTCAATAGCGCTTTTGGTCATTTGTTACAGTAAACATTTTAAAGTATGAAGTAATGTTGCGTTACCTTTTCAGCTATCAACTGGAAGTTTGGATCTCTTTTTTTAAATAGTTGCTGGAAGAGATCATAGCATTTCATTGAAAACAGGTTAATTTATAACTATTGCTGGCCATAAACATAATATATGTGAGCAATTTATATCCCATTATGTTGGCATGCGTGAAAGGCATGCACTTAGAAGTTCCACAGGGCTACTCTAAATCTGCCGTCAGTCCAGGAAAGAAAGCACTGATGTAACAGTAGAAATGGCTACCAATGTTATCTGTTGGTACTGTTATTTATTGGCACTTCTACAATATTTAAGGCAATCTTAAAAATTGTAATTATACAATATTTACATCACATAAGTAGCCCATTGGTCTATGCCAATGTTTATGTTCCACATGAGCTCTGATAACCCTATTTCCTCTAACTAAACCTGCATATTCGTCTTTCTCTTTCTCCCTCGTGTGGTTATCCTGTTTTGACAGAAATTCACCTACGTATTTGTTTTAACCAACTCATGTGATAGCAAGTTCCACATACACGGGTTAAAAAAAATCCCACTTGCGCCCCTAACTGAATTTGTTAGCACTGATTTTATATCTTGGCTTGTAAACTTGCAGCTGCCCAGATGCAGAACCAGCATCACCATGTCTGTCCTATTAAGCTCCTTCATAACTTTATCCTAATTCTCTGCATGAACATCCTCTTGGTCTTCTCTTTTCTAGAGAACTTAATTTTGCATTCTGTTCAGTGGGGTGTGGAAACAACTGAACTGAGATTTAGCATTGCGGCAGAGAGTCTAAGTGTGAAGCTAGTCTGGGAGTTATCATATAGAGATTAACTCACTTAAAGAAACTGTCACAGTCCTTGGTTAATGCACTTGTGGTAATCTCTTTGTTTAACCAGTTATGGACACCTCAAGCATTACAAATCATAATTTTGTAATCAATGATTATGTCAAAAGTAATTTATACCTGAGTTAGTTGACATTGTATTTGCAGTATCCCAAGCAAATATCAAAGCTCAGCTTTCAATGTTAAAGCATGAACTTGGCAAAAAAGAAACAAAATACAAGAATGTCTTTGGTACCAACTTTTGTATAGTAATAGATTAGCTGTAAAATTTTTATGATGTGGTAAGTTAGATTTTGCTACTTTACCTTCATTATTTTCTTGCACAGAATCTTCTTAATTTTCTTCTCAAGTTGGCTTCACATCCAAAATCTTACAATGACATTTCAAAAGCCTTATTCAAATTTGGCTTTTCAGAACATTTCTTTTATAATGTTGGTAAATTGTACCCAACTTAAATATCTTGGATTGTTATTTCTTTTCAAAACTTACATAGTACCATATTATTGCCCAGACAATGAGGGAGAATGAATGCTTTGATTTTCAATGATTTTATACTTTTACCTAAAAATAATTCACCCATCAAATCAACTGATCTCTATAAGCTTGTTTACATGGTCACAAAATCCAATGTTATCCTAAAGTAGATAAATATGTCCTGGAAAACTCTTGGCTCAAGAAAGCAATTTTGTTTTAATTATTTTATTCATTTATAATTTTTCACAGTACAATTTCTCTATTATCCATATAACAGTATAGTACGTTCATTGATTTGAATAAGAATCTCAGGCATTCTTTCAAGCAACATTGTTGAGGAATACTTTAGCATATTCTTACCCCTTGGTGATTACTCTTCATTAATAAAAGTATTTGACTTTTGGATTGTCTTTTCAACATTAGATTAATTCATGCATTTAGCCTCAAGTAAGTTTTACTATTTCTGCCTTGTAAATCTTTCATCTGAAAACAGTGCTTTCTTAAACTAGTTAATTACAAGCACAATTTGAAGTGTGTTACTTGAGTTATTTGCATATATAAGCAGAGCATTAGGATTTGTCACTTGTTTTTTTGCTTGCCTATGGGAATACTGATAAACATATTGAAGGAATTTCTGGGCAGATTATTGTATAAATTCTCATAAACACTTACTTTGGCTTGGATCTGACTGCATCCCTCCTGCAATGTTTATCATGCAATGGAGCTTCCAGAAGAGAAAAAGAAACTTTGTTCTTCTATTTTATGTTGATTGTCATCATAATTGCCTCATCCTTATTCTTTTTCAGCCACTCACTTAACTATATTCACATTGTATGGAGAGATTAGAGACTAAGCCTTTTATCTTCAGTCATGATGTCTAACTGGTCCAGATATTAAGTAGTCATTAAATACTCGAAGGCGAAGGATTAAGATTCTGTAGCTGAAATTTATTCATATGAGACACACTATCAAGTAAGATTTTGTTAATTCTTTACGCGAAAGAAGAGAAATCCAAATTAGCCTCCAATCATGGGAAAATTGACACTTATTATTTTCAGATCTAATTTCCTCATAAAATGTTGCAGATTTCCTCAATCAATTCCAAACCTGTCCCATTTTTCTATGGGTAGAAATTGGGCATCCACCTTCCTCCTCAATTCTCTTCCTACTTTTCTCACAGGGTGTTCTTAATGAAAAGTTGAATCTATTTCCTATCTGACCCAAATGGGAGAATTTGCTGCTGCTTTTAGCTGAGTGGCCAAAGATGAGAAATGTGGAAAAATAAGGTGAAGAGGGAAAATATCAAAGTCTCTTTGTCTACAGACTCTCTTAACCTCTACAGAAACATGTTTCTGATTCTCCCCATAAAGTTCAAATAGTGGATTCAGAATCTCAGTAATGAGTTGTGACTACTTTATTTCCATGCATTAGCTAAGCTAGTCTCACTTCTATGCAGCTCCAATTCTCCTCTCCTTCCCAAGAAACTGCATGGTAGATTACATGGTTAGCACTGCTGCCTCACAGCACCAGTGTCCCAGGTTCGATTCCAGTCTTGGGCGACTGTCCGTGTGGAGTTTGCACATTCTCGAGTCTGCATGGGTTTCCTCCCATAGTCCAAAGATGTGCAGGTCAGGTGAATTAGCCATGTTAAATTTCCCATAGTGTTAGGTGCATTAGTCAGAGGGTAATGGGTCTGGGTGGGTTACTCTTCCGAAGGTCGGTGTGGACTGGTTGGGCTGAAGGGCCTGTTTCCACACTGTAGGGAATCTAATCTAATCTAAAAAAATTCCAATTTGAAAGTCAAAGCAGTTGCCTGGCACCAGTAACCCTCCCCTTGCTTCTCTCTGTCTTCATCACTATGTCCCTGCACGCCCTATGTACACCATTCACTTTCACTCTTTGTCCTACCAAGTAGACATTGCCAAATCACCATCCATACCACATTACCGTGCCTCCTCTCAGCTGACATACCATTCAGCTCTTCAGGACTTCTCCTTGGAGCTCAGGGACACCTACAACTTGCATGCTTCTTCCAGTTTGCGTTGCACGCAGCGACATGAGTACATATCTACACAGGAGACATCTTATGGCTCTTAGCTTCAGTTCCGAGGAATGAACCTTCTTGTTTTTTCATTTTCATGAGTGTCATTTTCATTGAGTTTCATGGAGACCTAGTAAGTTTCCTAAAATAATCATATCTCATTCTTGACCTACCACACCCCCTTGGTGTCCTTTGTGTGTGATGTTAGTTCAATTTCCTCACTCACTGAGGCAGCTCTCGCCACTACTGCGGTAACCTGGGAATCTGGGCACTGTTACAATCTTTCAAAGGCCATTGTGCAAGAGTTCAAGCTCTGTCAGTGTGAAGCTGTTCTGCATGGTTTGTGACATTTGCACTGGAGATGTCAGCTAAGAGAAAATTGGCATGCCAAATTATGTAAAGGATCCTGGAGGTTCTGGTGAACAGGTTATGCAGAGGACAGCTGCCATCATACCCCATGACTGGCAGTTCAGTTCATAACACCAGACCCTGCCGACATGGACCAAGATGGCCACTTGGGTCAGTGTGGTCTCAACCATCTGAAGAAGCAATTCAATGACCTTTTCCACTGCCACTGACTTTACTCTGCTATCTCACACATATTCTACCTGTGCTACTGCACACAACTCGCAGCAAGTGAAGGAAGATGTTGCTTGGTCACTTGCTCTCAACCAACTCAACCATCTGCACCACTAAGTTAAAACAAAGAACTGCAGATACTAGAAATCTGAAACAAAGACAGAAATTGCTGAAGACACTTGGCAGGTCTGACAGTATGTGTGGAGAGAAAGAGGTAACATTTTCACTCTAATGACTCAAAGAAGGGTTACTGGACTTGAAATGTTAACTTTGTTTCTCCTTCCACAGATGCTGCTGCACTACTACATTTCTCCAGCAGTTTCTGATTTTGTTTCCTCCACACCTTGAATGACTCCTGCACTGTCTACTCCCTCACTCACATATAGCACTGCACCACTTTTCCCCCAGCTACATCAGCACCACCTGCTGGGCTGGCCACTATCATTTCACTCAATGCCTTTCTTTTTCTCTTGCCAGGTGTAAAGGTGGGTGGTGAGGTGTCCAACATTTTGCTCCTTGTTCTCTATGAGGAGACGATTTGATCCTAACCACCCCAACTGGCTGACTGACAGTACTGAAGACCCTGGACTGATATTGGAGCCTGTTCTTTTCTGACAGTATTAGGCAAGAACTTTCAAAAGCTGATTGGGGGCAGATGTTCGCAGGTAAAGGGATGGCTGGAAAATGGGAAGGCTTCAGAAATGAGATAACAAGAATCCAGAGAAAGTATATTCCTGTCAGGGTGAAAGGGAAGGCTGGTAGGTATAGGGAATACTGGATGACTAAAGAAATTGAGGGTTTGGTTAAGAAAAAGAAGGAAGCATATGTAAGGTATAGACAGGATAGATCGAGTGAATCCTTAGAAGAGTATAAAGGAAGTAGGAGTATACTTAAGATGGAAATCAGGAGGGCAAAAAGGGGACATGAGATAGCTTTGGCAAATAGAATTAAGGAGACTCCAAAGAGTTTTTATAAATACATTAAGGACAAAAGGGTAACTAGGGAGAGAATAGGGCCCCTCAAAGATCAGCAAGGTGGCCTTTGTGTGGAGCCGCAGAAAATAGAGGAAATACTAAATGAGTATTTTGCATCAGTATTTACTGTGGAAAAGGATATGGAAGATATAGACTGTAGGGAAATAGATGGTGACATCTTGCAAAATGTCTATATTACAGAGGAGGAAGTGCTGGATGTCTTGAAATGCATAAATATTGATAAATCCCCAGGACCTGATCAGCTGTATCCAAGAACTCTGTGGGTAACTAGAGAAGTGAATGCCGGGCCTCTTGCTAAGATATTTGCATCATCGATTGTCACAGGTGAGGTGCCATAAGACATGATGCCACTGTTTAAGAAGGGTGGTAAGGACAAGCCAGGGAACTATAGAACAGTGAGCCTGACGTCAGTGGTTGGCAAGTTGTTGGAGGGAATCCTGAGGGACAGGATATACATGTATTTAGAAAGGCAAGGACTGATTAGGGATAGTCAACTTTGCTTTGTGCATGGGAAATCATGTCTCACAATCTTGACTGAGTTGTTTGAGGAAGGAACAAAGAGGATTGATGAGGGCAGAGCGGTAGATGTGATCTATATGGACTTCAGTAAGGCGTTCGACAAGGTTCCCCATGGGAGACTGATTAGCAAGATTAGATCTCATGGAAAACCAAGAGAGAACTAGCCATTTGGATACAGAACTGGCTCAAAGGTAAAATACAGAGGGTGGTGGTGTAGGGTTGTATTTCATAATGGAGGCCTGTAACCAGTGGAGTGGCACAAGGATTGGAGCTGGGTCCTCTACTTTTTGTCATTTACATAAATGATTTGTATGTGAGCATAAGAGGTACAGTTAGTAAGTTTGCAGATGACACCAAAATTGGAGGTGTAGTTGACAGCGAAGAGGGTAACTTCAGATTATAACAGGATCTTGACTGGATCGGCCAATGGGCTGAGAAGTAGCAGATAGAGTTTAATTCAGATAAATGTGAGGTGCTGCATTTTGGGAAAGCAAATCGTAGCAGGACTTATACACTTAATGGTGAGGTCCAAGGGAGTCTTGCTGAACAAAGAGACCTTGGAGTTCAAGTTCATAGCTCCTTGAAAGTTGAGTCGCAGGTAGATAAGATAGTGAAGAAGGCATTTGGTATGCTTTCCTTTATTGGTCAGAGTATTGAGTACAGGAGTTGGGAGGTCATGTTGCAGCTGTACAGGACATTGGTTAGGCCACTGTTGGACTATTGCATGTAATTCTGGTCTCCTTCCTATCGGAAAGATGCTGTGAAACTTGAACGGGTTCAGAAAAGATTTACAAGGATGTTGCCAGGGTTGGAGGATTTGAGCTATGGGAGAGGCTGAACAGGCTGGGTGTGTTTTCCCTGGAGTGTCGGAGGCTGAGGGGTGACCTGAAAGAGGTTTACAAAATTATGTGGGGCATGGATAGGGTAAATAGGCAAAGTCTTTTCCCTGGGGTCAGGGAGTCCAGAAATAGAGGGCATAGGTTTAGGGTGAGAAGGGAACGATATAAAAGAGACCTAAGGGGCAATATTTTCACACAGAGGGTGGTATGTGCATGGAATGAGGTGCCAGAGGATGTGGTGGAGGCTGGTGCAATTGCAACATTTAAGAGGCATTTGGATGGGTATATGAATAGGAAGGGTTTGGAGGGAAATGGTCCGGGTCCTGGCTGGTGGGACTAGATTGGGTTAGGATATCTGGTCAGCCTGGATGGGTTGAATCGAAGGGTCTGTTTCCATGCTGTACATCTCTATGACTCTATGACTGTGTAGTAACTCAGTGATTGAAGGCTGTTTCCCTTGACTTGACTGTGGACAACTCCCCTCAGGCTTTGAAACATGAATATTTGCTTGTCGCACATGCAGTGCATTTTCCAAGTATTTGGCTGGCATGTGGTATGGCTGTGAGATTTGTTTTGATCAGTAAAAAACAAACAAACAACGACAGGACTGAAACAATTAATAGTAGGGCCCTGGGTAGTGTGGTAGGACAGAAAGACCTATTGGTTTCACCATATAGTTCTTTGAAATTGGCATCACATGTCGACAGGGTGGTTCAGAAGGTGTTTAGCAAGCTTGTCTTCATTGCTCAGGCTTTGAGTACAGGAGTTGGAATGTCATGTTGAGGTTGTACAGAGCATTGGTGAGGCCTCTTCTGGAGTACTGTGTGCAGTTCTGGTCACCCTGTCAGAAGAATATTATTGAACTGAAGAGAGTTCAGAAGAGATTTACCAGAATGTTCCTGGGAATTGAGGGTTTGAGATATAAAAATAGACTGGAAAGGCTGGGATTTTTTTCCACTGGAGCACAGGAAGTTAAGGGATAACTTTATTCAGATTTATAAAATCATGAGGGGTATAGATAAGGTGAATGCCATGAGCCCTTCCCAAGGTTAGGGAGTTCAAAACTACGGGGCATACTTTTAAAGTGAGAGGAGAAAGATTTAAAAAGGACATGAGAGGCAACTTTTTTACATGGACAATCAGTAGTGTGTGGAATGAATTGCCAGAGGAAGTGGTGGATGCAGGTATAGTTACAATGTTTAAAAGACATTTGGATAAATACATGAATAGGAAAGGTTTGGGAGTAGTTTAATTTAGGAACATGGTTGATGTGGACTGGTTGAACTGAAGAGCCTGTTTCCATGCTGGATGACTATTATTTCCACCCCCTTGACTGATGACTGTTAAGAACCATGCCAAGCTGCCTGGCTTTGTGTTCACATTAAACTGCGAAGGAAGTCAGAAGTATTATGCGATTTTAAAGTGCAGCTGAATATGCAACACACTGAAGAGCAAAGCAAGGCACAGATGCTGTCAACATCAAGGTAAATGCAAAGTGAGTGAGGGCTAAGAGAGCAAATGAGCAGTTCCAAGCTGCAGCCAGGTCCAGAACTGACAGACTATTTCTGTGTGCAAAGTGTCCTTGCAGCAGCGTTGTAATCAAAGGTGCCAGTGAGCTCCACAGTACAGCATTGTAGTGCAGAAGCACACTGTAAGTGAGATGGAGATGTGCTATGATCATGCACAGATGCTGGCATATGTCAGATACCAATGTCTGTGAATCTGTGTGGTGCTCCCCATGGAGTGAGCCCTGAAATATTGATGCTGTGTGTCCAGGTTGGAGGTTTGTAGGAGAAGGTGGTGAGCTGGAGTCACTAGATACCCATTCTGACTTTCATACCAGAAATTCTCAGCATCTGCTGTGTGGCAGAATGGAAGCCTGCATCTTGTTGAGGCAAGCTTAGGTATTAATGAGGGTTATAATGAGTGAGTCAGTGTTTCATTCAGAACCATGCATGTACATCAGTCCAAACACAATAAACAATTGAATTGTATTGAATTTATGTATGATGGCACACACAAACACAACACTGTGCATACACAAGGAAGGACATGTACTTTTGAATGGGTTCAGCAATGGGGACAGATGACATTGGACATGGGATGAGGGGTAAATCTCCTAGAGTGGAGAGTCTGGGAGGGCTGAGGAGGCCCTCTCTCCATCTGTCCCGACCTCCACCCCCTCAATGCTCTTCCAGCCCCCAAAACAAATCTCTCCCCGACCTCACACTGTTCCTCCCTACACCCTTCCGAGGATCCATATGGGTTTTGGCTGTTCGGGGTGGCGGGAGCTGGCAATCAAAATAAGGGTCAAGCCATTTGGGAATGGAATGAGGAAGGATGCCTTTGTCTAGGAGGTGGTGAATCTTTGCAATTTTCTGCCTCAGGAAGCTGTGGTGGTAAGTTGTTGAATGAATTAAAGACTCAAGTTGGTCAATTTGAACATATAAAACAAATTGTTGGAAAATTATGTTGAAGTAGAAAATGATCAGCCACGGTCTCATTGAATGGCGGAACAGGCTAAAGGAGTTGAATGGTCCACTCCTGTTCCTACTTCATATCATCTTAAATGGGCTGATAATCATAGGCCTACTTCAACAAGTCACTTTCATTTCTTCCTCTGCCAATTCTGTGCCTTCCTGATCAATTGAGAGTACCCCCATTTCCATAAACTGCCAGGCAGTGACGTACCTCAATGAAATGAGAACATAAATAGTAATTTTGGTCTTAAAATTGCATAATCAAACTGGGAAAATGCAGATATGAACTTGAATCTCACTATTCCTAAATGCCACCCCTCAAAAAGAGACTAGAAATGCAGCTCTTGATTAGGAAATAAAGAAGAACATGGAATTACAGTTCAGTGTTGCACATCTATTTGGGTTTCATTGATGATCTAGACAAGGGACAGGTATAGTTTGTTACATGGCTGCTATTCTCCTAACATTCAATGTAATGTAATAGAATAGACAATTCTCTTGAACAGCAGCATACCTGTATTGGACAATGAGAAAAGCAAAGTTAAAGGAGTATGAACATTGGACAGGGGAATGAGGCTAAATGAATAGCTTCTTGAAGGAGTCAGTGAAATCACTCAGCAGGTCAAATGAGTTTTTTTCCCTAAATTCTGGTCTGGAAATCTGTCATTGCAGTGCCCATTTTTGGCACTAACTGGCCCTCTAATCTCCCAACATGACATGCAGGGACCACAAGCCTTCCCCAAAATTAGATATGGTAGATCTGTTGGTGTCAGAAACACACTCTTCAAGAACATTTTAAAGGCTGGGTGATTCATTTGAATTTCAGCCCTGTAAGTCTTGCAGGATTTTTGAATGCTCCCAAATTTGTCCAGCACAAATTGGCAGGGAGGATCCCATGCTTACTTAAATGTGGTACAGGAGTGCTCCTCTCAACTCATATTAAAGGAATGTGGACCTCCCTCTGTTGCTGGCCACTGATGTCAACCCTGCCTGGCCCTTGAACTAAGGCAAGATTTTTGGATTGTTATCATTTAATTGATGAAAATTCTGTTTGCTTGTGACTTCAGAATCTACAACCTGAGTAAAACTACTAAACCAGAAAAGTGGGAAAGAGTGCCTGCTGATCACTGTCAATTTGTTTTTGATAAGGCTCCTGTGCAGCTTTGAGATATTTTACTACTTGAATGAGATAGTGACGTGTATCATGATGTAACAATGACATCAATTGAGCAGGAGTCTGAGAAGAGAGACAGAGTAACAAGAGAGAGATGTACTTAGCTGGAAGGGCTGGGTGTAAATAGAGGAGTTTAGAAGAAATGTGTTAGCGGTAGACTTAAGACACTCATAAGGGGAAATTTTCCCAATCCAGAAAAGGTCACAAGTCACCCAAACAGGGATCAAATCATATACAAAGTGGCACCAACCACATATCATGCAGATAAACATTTTGTCATGAGCTATGAAATCAGGGGTTAAATGACAGAACATTGTCAAACTGATTTGTGTTTCTCCAGAGTGTAGAACCCTTCCAAATATGAGCATTGGGACCCCAATGGATTTCTGCAAGCTGACTGCTGCTGCCCACAGAGACAGTCATTATATGGCTGCAGGGATTAGATTTTTTAACAGGATCTGGAAAACTATCAGTTCTGAATGTGTGGTAAAGGACAGTGTCCAGCCAGTGAAAATCAATGACACCACCAACTGCTGAACTCACTGTCACATCATGATACTGACTGCTATCTCATTGCCATAACCATTAACCCATTACTCTAAATGGCAATGGGTGGAGGAAAGCATTAGGTAAATATAACAAGCATGAACTGAACTCGAAGCAGCAGAGAATTTTGGGCTGGTGCTTTTTATTCCACCTTTACCTTCTCAAATAAATATGAAGACCCAATTTAAAACATGATTTGGAGGTGCCGGTGTTGGACTGGGGTGGACAAATGTAAAAATCGCACAACACCAGGTTATAGTCCGACAGGTTTATTTGGAAACACTAGCGTTCAAGATGCTGCCTCAACATCAGGTGATTGTTTGATGAAGAGGCAGCACCTCGAAAGCTAGTGTTTTCAAATAAACCTGTCGGACTATAACCTGGTGTTGGGTGATTTTCAATTGAAAACAGAAGGCCACCAACATGATTAACTGTCCACATGTATAAAGGAGGCAAGAAGAAAAAGTGAGAGAGTCTCCAGTTTCTAAAGATTGGGTACATGTGATTTATGTGGATCCTTAAATAGGTTTCCCTGATAGAATTCAAATTTTTCGTTCTAATTATATTTTCCTACACGCCCCATGGTTAAATTGAGATTAAAAAAAGAAGAAAAGCACTTCTGGCAAACTTCAAGTCGGGATTTGGAGAATTTGGAAGATCTAGGTGTTATTCTTCCGCACATTACTGTGAGCATTTACATTTGATACTTTTTCCAAGAGATGGAAAGAGTCTGCAAGTGTACCTGTACATGACCTGCACATGAAGGATGGGTTGCACCTGAACTGGAGGGGCACAAATGTCCTGGGTGGGAGCTTTGCTCATATGATTCAGGAGGGTTTAAACTAGTTTGGCCGGGGGGTGGGAATCAGAACCACATATCTGAGAGGGGGACAGTTACAGATGGGGCAGTGACAGGATGTAGTGAATCTATTGGGAAGGTTTCTCACACGATGAAACAAAGGGATTGGTTCAAGCATGTCTGCCTGCATGCAAGGAGTGTCAGAAATAAGAGTGATGAACTTAGAGCATGAATCAATACTTGGGGCTACGATGTTGTGGCCATAATGGAGACGTGGGTTTCATAGGGGCAGGAATGATTGCTAGACGTTCCAGGGTTTAGAACTTTTAAAAAGAACAGGGAGGATGGAAAAAGAGGAGGGGGTGTAGCATTGCTAATCAGACAGTTCATCACAGCTACAGAAACAAACGTTGTTGAGGAAGATTTGTCTACTGAGTCAGTATGGGTGGCAGTTAGGAACAGCCACCTCATTGGAGTTTTCTACAGACCCCCGACTAGCAGTAGAGAGATTAAAGAACTCATAGGCTGGCAGATTTTGGAAAAATGCAGATGTAGCAGGGTTGTTGTTATGAGTGATTTCAACTTTCCCAATATCGACTGGAACCTCTTAAGTACAGATGGAGTCGTTTTTGTCAGGTGTGTTCAGGAGGGGTTCCTTACTCAGTATGTAGACAGACCAACGAGGGGAGAGGCCACTTTGGATTTGGTGCTCGGCAATGAGCCAGGACAGGTGTCAGATCTCGCAATGGGAGAACACTTTGGTGACAGAGATCACAACTGCCTCACATTTACCATAGCCTTGGAGAGGTAAAGGAGCAGTTACCGAGGGAAGATATTTAATTGAGAAAAAGGAAATTATGACGCTATCAGACAGGAGTTGGGAAGTGCAGATTGAGAGCAATTGTTCCACAGAAAGGGCATAGCAGACATATGGAGACTATTTAAGGAGCAGTTGTTGCGAATGATGCACAAATTTGTTCCTCTGAGACAGGTAAGAAGGGATAAGATTAAGGAACCTTGGATGACGAGAATAGAGAAACTTCTCGTCAAAAAGAAGAAGGCAGCTTACGAAAGGTGGAGGAAGCAAGGATCTAGCACAGCTTTAGAGGATTAAAGTCTTGCTAGAAACAAGCTCAGAAATGGACTGAGGAGAGTCAAGAGGGGTACGAAAAATGCTTGGCAAGAAGGATAAGGAAGAACCCAAACGCATTTTACTCACACATGAGGAATAAGAGAATGATCAGGGAGAAGGTAGGGCCGATCAGGGATACCAGAGGGAACTTGTGCTTGGAGTCTGAGCAGATAGGGGAAGCACTAAATGTGTTTGTTGCTTCAGTTTTCACCAAGGAAAGGGAACTTGTTGTAACTGAAAACTTAGAGGAGCTGGGATACAGGCTTGACCAGATCAAGATTGATGATGATGATGTGCTAGAAATTTTGGAAAACATTGAGATTGATAAGTCTCCAGGGCCAGACCAGATTTATCCTAGGCTGTTCTGGGAAGCAAGAAAGGAGGTTGTTAAACTGCTGGCGAGGATATTTGCCTCTTCACTCTCCAGCGAAGTTGTACTGGAGGATTGGAAGGAGGCGAATGTTGTTCCTCTTTTCAAGAAGGATAATAGGGAAATCCCTGGTAATCACAAACCAGTCAGTCTTATGTCTGTGGTCGGCAAGGTTTTGGAAAGAATTCTGAGGGATACAATTTATGACTATTTGGCAAAGGATAGTGTGATTAAAGGCAGTCAGCATGGCTTTGTAAGGGGCAGGTCATGCCTCACAAATCTTATTGAGTTCTTTGAGGAGGTGTCAAGACAGGTTGACGACGGTCGAGCAGTGGATGTGGTGTATATGGATTTCAGCAAGGCATTTGATAAGGTTCCCCATGGTAGGCTCATTCATAAAGTCAGGAAGTATGGGATACAGGGAAATTTGGCTATCTGGATTCAGAATTGGTTGGCTGACAGAAGGCAGAGAATGGTTGTAGATGAAAAGTATTCTGCCTGGAGGACAGTGTTGAGTGGGGTCCCGCAGGGCTCTGTTTTTGGGCCTCTGCTCTTTTTAGTTTTTATAAATGACTTGGATGAGGAGGTTGAGAGCTGGGTTAGTAAATTTGCAGATGACACTAAGGTTGGACGTGTCGTCGATAGTCTAGAGGGCTACTACAGGCTGCGGCGCGACAGAGACAGGATGCAGAGCTGGGCTGAGAAATGGCAGATGGAATTCAACCTGGATAAATGTGAAGTGATGCATTTTGGAAGGTCGAACTCTAATGCTGAATATAGGATTAAAGACAGGATTCGTGGCAGTGTGGAGGAACAGAGGGATCTGGGTGTACAAGTACATAGATCCCTCAAAGTTGCCACCCAAGTGGATAGGGTTGTTAAGAAAGCATATGGTGTTTTGGCTTTCATTAACAGGGGGAACAAATTTAAGAGCCGTGAGGTTTTACTGCATCTCAACAAGTCCCTGGTGAGACCACACTTGGAATATTGTGTCCAGTTCTGGTCGCCCGACTGTAGGAAAGATACAAAGGCTTTGGACAGGGTGCAAAGAAGGTTTACCAGGATGCTGCCTAGACTGGAGGGCTTGCCTAATGAAGAGAGGTTGACTAAGCTCAGACTTTTCTCTCTGGAGAGAAGGAGGAAGAGAGGAGACCTGATCGAGGTACACAAGGTAACAAGAGGCATGGATAGAGTCAATAGCCAGAGGGAGGATTGACTGGCACAAGGGGTCATAGTTTTAAGATATTAGGACAAAGGTATAGAGGGGACGAGAGAGGAAGTTTCTTTACGCAGAGAGTTGTGAATGCATGGAATGCATTGCCAGCAGAGGTGGTGGAAGCAGAGTCCCTAGGGACATTTAAGCAACTGCTGGACATGCACATGGATAGCAGTGCTTTGAGGGGTGTGTATGTTAGGTTATTATATTTTACATTAGGATTAAATCTCGGCACAACATTGTGGGCCAAAGGGCCTGTTCTGTGCTGTACGTTTCTATGTTCTATATTCTAAGTGTCATGCCTGCTGGAAAAATAGGGATTTGTTTGGTTTCATTGAATTAAAGCATTTGTATACCTCAGGGTTTATTACCGGTAAGTGATGAACAGCTTGGGGTTGGTGTGAATAATTGACTTATTTGAATGTTTTAAATCCGCTATTACATTTATTCGCCTTGTTACAATTTTAATATCGCAAATCGGCTAAAAATGCGAGATGTGGAGTGATCTCAGTTGGTTCTGCTCTGCTTTTTCTTGTTGCTGTTCATTTGCAAGCTGTGGGAATTACTTTCGAAGCTCTGAGCTGACAGTGTTTCACGGAGGAAGAGAGAGAAGAGTCAGAAAGAGCCCGTGTCTGAAGTGGATTGTTGGCACATGCTATTATAGCACCAACTGTATCGTAAGACAAGGCAGAGGAATTAATGACAATGGAGGAGAACTCTCTCTGTAAGCTCAATTTAAGCAGGGAAACTGCTATAAGGACATCTGAAGTTAGCCTCCAGGATAGGAGTTGCCCACAATCTTACAGTGCTCTCAGCTACAAGGATGTGTCTTCACAGACACTGGCTGTCCTCTACCCCATGTCTATTGACAGCTTTGTGGCTAGTGGATAAAACCACATTGATGTATTGGGCCCACAAAATCATAACCATCATACCATTCATATTTTGAAGGAGGAATTTGGAGTCCTCAGTTTACCAGAAATGCTCACACAAAATAGCACCTTTATATTCCTGAAGATCATTATTCTTTGCTGCAAACCATGAAACTACACAATGCAATGTGGCCTTACTGTGGAGTAGGCAGCACTTAACCCACACTTGGACCAGAACAGGATACCAAGAGGACATCTTTGCACAAACCCCAGTACAACAAGATTGCCTGTAGCTCCAGGTACACATTGAATAAATTTAAAAACAATCATGGAACATGGGTGTCACTAGCTGGGCCACTATTTATTGCCCATCCCTAATTGTCCTTGAGAAGGTGGTGTTGGGCTGCCTTCTTGAACCACTGTAGTCCATTCAGTATGGGTACATACACAATTAAGTTAAGAAGGGTATTCCAAGGTTTTGACTCAGCATCACTGGAAGAAGGATGATGTATTCCGAAGTCAGGATGGTGTGTAGCTTTGAGGGAGTCTCCAGTGTTCCCATGTATCTGTTGCCTTTGTTCTTCTAGACAGCAGTGGTCATAAGTTTTTGAATGTTCTGTCTATGTTGAATTTCTGCTGTGCACTTAGTAGATGATCAATACTGCTGCTACTGAGTGTGGATGTTGGAGGGATGGAATATTTGTGGATGTGGTACGAATCACGTGGATTACTTCATCCTTGATGGTGTCAAGCTTCTTGCTTATTGCCACACAGGCCCCATTTAGCTAAAGTTCCTACGTTGTCTCCCAGGGAAACCTGAATATCTATCAGACATTGAAAGTATTGTTTGAAGAGCTTTCCTAGCACCATGACTCTGTAATACTCATAATCTATCTCATTCTAAAACATCAGAAAGCATTTCACAAAACAAATTTCACATACTGGACAATGAATTTATTCACCTACTTTCTGTCAAATGCCTCCTTTCCTAAGGAGCTGAGCCTTTGAATAGTCATATTCTGTGGAGCTTTTAACTCCCAACTCTGTCACGTCTGCGATATGATTGCTTGGTAAGTGTGTTGTCAGGCTGCTGGAATACTATAGGAGTTCTTAAAGGTTTTAGGTGGCCTTCAACCATCCTATACTTAATGAGAAGTGCAATGAGTTAAGCTGTATACACCCCTGTTTTTAGCTGCTTCTTAAAGTGGTATTTAATATGGGCCAAATGCAGCATCATCTTGAAACACAGCAGCCTGATTTCCAGTCCTACCCTTGTGACACACCATTCACTTCGCATATTGATTGATTTACATGAGAGAAAACCCATGGACAGTAGAAGATATCCACCTCAATATTCTTCCTATCTGATTCCTAGTGTGTTGAAACAGAACTAAGGGCACCTTGTAGACTAAGGCATGTATAATATTGTAAGTAAAATGAGGCTTGCTGAAACTTGTCTGAGTCAGGCTATGGTCACTCTTTGACAGTGGAATCCTTAATCACCTATGCCAGGTCACAAGCTACACAAAGAATGTTTCAAATAGTATCCAAAAATAGAACCCCTAATCCACGAACTGGGTGGGGTGTGAATCCCTCAGGTTCTTGCTTCTGGGGAAGGTCTTCTGCTGTCCAAAAAGGTACATGATGAAGACTCCTCCACCAAGTTTTTTGATAAAATTTACACTTCAAATATTTCAAAAGCTGAGAATATCTTATTTTAAATGATTCCCACAATGGCATGACTTTGGAATTTTTGAACAATCTTCACAATTTTTAAATTTGAGGCTATGAATACCATTGTGTATGGAGAATTACTAACTTTAAAGATATGTAAGATTAAAATAAAATTTCATTGCACAGCATTTTTGTTATATAAACTTCTTTTCCCCAAGTTCTCTGTTATAATTGATTAAAGTTTTTTCCCAAAGGAAAATGGTGTTCTCATGCATAGAATTGTCATTAATGATTAGTTAAAATTAATACAATTAATAAGCACTCATACAGACATTTTTAAGATTTTTCTCAGTTGAATTCTTTAATTAATCATTGTACTAATGAGTATTTATTAATTTTCATAAAGTGTTTACTCGAACACTAATTACTCCATCTAATTACTCCCACATGTTAAAAACTTCAAATGCTTGTCTGATGTTTTGATGAGCTCAATGAAATGTTTTCAGAATATCCCCAAATGACAGAGATAATCACATTCAAGGTTATCAGATGACATGGAGTATAGTTGCTTCGGGCTACAGCAACATTTTAGGAGATATTATCAAATCGCTGATTATTTAGTACTATTCAAATGAGAGACAAAGTCAGCAAACAAAACATTGGAGGTTTGGAAACCATAGAAAACATTGCATTAACATTCCTGATGGGTAACCTCAGCATTGTTCATTCTTAATTACGAGACACACCATTTTATAATATGGGCTTGCAAAGTTCCAACATTGCCAATGACTGCCTTTCCTCGAATGGGGTAGAACAAAAGTTTCTCACTTCATCCCTCTTACCTGTAGGAGGTTTTCTATTCTGAATCTTTTCATTTTTCACTTCACTCAATAGACCTGTTGATCTTCTCCTCATGAAGAGGATCATTCTGCAATCTTTCCTCAATAAGGTGCATCCTTCATGCAATAGCTTAATGCTTATTGGTCAATGCTCAATAGCTGCTAGAAATGAAAATGAAAGCAAGTTACAGCAGTTGCATGCTTATAGAAAGATAGCTGTACACTCATTTCTGATGAAGGGCTTATGCCTGAAACATAGATTCTTCTGCTCCTCTGATGCTGCCTGACCTATTGTGCTTTTCCAGCACCACACTGTCAACTCTGATCTCCAGCATCTGCAGTCCTCACTTTTGCCTAGCTATACACTATGTATAATTATATTTCTCCAAACATACTCCATTTCATAACAAAATTGTATGAACTATTATTCAAGCTTGTATACCATGTATACCATTTGTTGACCATGTATACATGGTCAACAAAGAAAAACAATTATCATTCATGAACAAAACTGATAATTCTACTCTGTCCCACTTTCATCAGTCTCTGCACATGCATTTCATTAATTATTTCTAATGCATTTAGATCTTTTAATGACCATACATTAAAGTTATTATTGCCAGTTAGCCTGGTCTCTGTTTGATCATGAGGCGATGTTCCTCCTTCATGACGAGTTCTTCCCAGGTTAAGTGTTGTTGCCATAGTAACTGTTGTTACTAATCCTTTTCTGTTGCTGGGAAATGATAGACCTTTGGGACTGATGGTCCTTCATACAGATGGTGAGATCACATCTTCCTGGTCAGCTGCCTTCAATAAAGGCACAGTTTTTCTAATGGTATATATAAATCTGGAGTTATTGTGATACAGCAAATTGTTCACGTTTACCATGTATAATCAAGATGATAACAGTTGTATGTTAATCTTGTGAGAGCATTGAAAGTTTGCATATTGACTGGCTCTCCAATACTCAGCTCTGATGATGACTTGGTCAGAGTGAAATTTGGCCTGCTGTCATTGCACCTTGACTTTATTGCTTATGCCAACAGTTACTTCTTGGTGATATTGTGGAGGTCATGCCTGGTGGTGAATTTTACAATCATTTATAAAGCATCTGAATTCTTCATCAGTGAAATGAGGGCCATTGTCACACATCAGAACATATGGAATGTCATTATGACTGAATTGTGATTTCAACAAGCTGAGATCTCACTGGTAGTTATTGTAATCAGCTCATTGAACTCTCAGTAAGCAGATTTGTAGTTGACAATGATGAGTAATCAGTTCCTGTGAGTGTGAAGAGAACTTCTCGATGTTTCATCCCCACAGTCTTTTGGGATATTATACTTTATGAGCAGCTGCTTAGCTTGGTATTTGTTCCAAACACTGGCTGGGATGGTCCTTAATCTCAATGATCATGTTTGAATAAAGAACACATTTTACCTTCTTCATTTCCTTGATGGCTTGCATGGATGTACTTCAATATCATCCCTCTCATTTCCTTTGGGATAATGATTCTATTTCTATTGTACAAGATGGTACTTTGGACTATCATTGCATTATTATATAAAGCCATAAGACCGTAAGACAAGTTGGACCAAATGGTCTCTTTCCATGCTGTACATATCTATGACTCTATGACATAGGAGCAGAAATTAGGCCATTCGGCTCACTGAGTCTGCTCCACCATTCAATCGTAGCTGATAGGTTTCTCAATCCCATTCTCCTGCTTCCTCTCCATAATCCTTGATCCCCTTGACAATCATCTGTGCCTTAATTTTTACTCATGAGCAGGCCACCAGAGCCTTCTGTGGCAATAAATTCCATAGATTCACCACTCTCTGGCTGAAGAATTTATAGAATCCCTACAGTGTGGAAATAGGCCCTTCGGCCCAGCAAAGTCCATACCGACCCTCCGAAGAGTATCCCACCCAGATCTATTCCCCTACCATATTACTCTACAATACCCCAGACTAATGCACCTAACCTATGCACCCCTGAACACTATGGGTAATTTAGCTTGGCCAATTCACCTAACCTGCATATCTTTGGACTGTGGGAGGAAACCGGAGCACCTGGAGGAAACTCACGCAGACACTGAAGAATGTGCAAACTCCACACAGACAAGCACTGGAGGTTGGAATTGAATCCAGGTCCCTGGCACTGTGAGGCAGCAATGCTAACCACTGAGCCACTGTACCACTTTTGCAGAAAGAAGTTTTTCCTCATCTCGATTCTATATGGTCGTTAATGTAAAGCCGTGCCCTTGGATCCTAGTCTCTCCTGCTAATGGAAATATCTTCCCAATGTCCACTCAGTCCAGGCCATTCAGTATTCTGTAAGTTTCAATTAAATCCCCCTTCAACCTTTTACATTCCATTGAGTATAGACCCAGAGTCCTCAATTGTTCCTCTTATGTTAAGCTGTATGACCCAAAACTTTCTTGTAGCAAAGGTGCATCCTTGATGTTTATGAAATCTTTTCATCGTTACTTTTCGCAGCACTTAGAGAGTTCTGTCTGGTTGTGCAGTTTTCTTGATTTGAACAAAGAACCCGTCTTTCAGACTACACACTTTATCTTACTATCCTCAACTTTCCTCGTGGGGAGTGCTGCTCTTGACAGTAATGTACATCTGCTTGTATATCACATCCAGATTGTATCTCTATCAATAAAGTAACATCTTCTGCAGATGCTTTGGAGCAGATAGAAGCAGTTTGTAGAAGGTGCTTATGTTCTGACTCCATTGACACTTTGTCTCTCCCAAAAAGTATTGATTAAAAATTACAAGCAAAGACAATAGCTGGAATCTCTTTCTCAATCTGATTGTAAATCATTGAGTTTGCTTTAATGCCATTGATGCAAATGCAGAGGGACGGCCTTGCTGCATAAGGGTTGCTCCTGGTCCTGTCTCACTAGCATCATTGACATTATAGTACCTCAGCACTGATATTTTCATCACTAGTTATTTGATTCTGCATATTCTTAGCAATGAGCTTGTGTAGATGTGCACATTCTGATGACAAATTAGTCAGAACTTTGGTAACTTGGTCACAAAGCATTGTATTGCTTTCATGTTTGTTGAGCACTACATCTCTGCTTTCCCTGACCCTGTCAGGTTCTGGCCAATGTCCTTTGTGGACAATACAGTCTATATATAATTCACTTTAGACATGTTCAGTTGGACTTGTTTCTTGTTCATCTGAGGAATTCTGTCTTGCAGTTGCACTAGATTCTGATCATAATCCATGATGGCTTCCTCCATTAAATCTTCACATCTACAGATGGGGAGATCATCCACAATAACTTCCACTCTGAGATGATCACTGAGCATCTCATGTTGTCTCAGTGATTCTCTTCTGCAGCAGTGGAAGTGACAAATGGCATTTACAGTTATCTGTAACAACAGAATGGCATCCAGAAAATATTTAGAAAACTGCTGTTTCATCTAGCTTCCTTTGTCAGTAACCCTGCTTCATTTTGAGGGCAGTAAATACATTTGTCTTGGCAAGTTGTGCCAAACTTTTCATAGAGTCCGGACAATGTGGAACCAGGCCATTCATTCCATTGGGTCCACAATGACTCTCTGAAGATCATCCCAACCAAACCCACCGCCCCCTCACTCTATTCTTCTAACTTTGCATTTCCCATGGCTAATCCATCTAGCCTGTACATTCCAGGACAATTGTAGCGTGGCCAATCCATCTAAACTACACATCTTTGGACTGTGGGAGGTAACCAATGGAGGTATGCGGAAAATGTACAAACTCCATACAGACAGTAGACCAAGAATGGAATCAAGTTTAGGTCCCTGGCACTGATAGCCACTGAGCCATTGTGCTACCCTATTTTTTTCAATGGTTGGCTCAAAGTAGTGATATGTCTTCAAAGTTTTGTTGAGATCACTTGGATATAAGCATGCTCTCAATTTATTTTTTCTGCTAGCATGCATAGGATTTGTCACTTTCCTGATTGTTCCCTTCCTTTCCAGCTCCTCTGTCTTGTCTATTAGGGCTATACTTGAGGGCAGCTGGAATTCTTCCCAGATGCTGAATTGATCTCATGTGCTTTGAGATGATATTCACCAGAAAATATCCACATCTTTTAAAAACACCTTATTAACCTTTTTATGATCTACTCCACAATCAATGATTATTGAGTACAAAGCACCGCAAATCTCTTCTGGCACATTTAGGATTATCAATCCAAGCTTTAGACTTGCTTCAGATGAGATACAGTAAATGGATTTTGTTAATGTGTGTTATCTGGAACTGCAGATCTTAATTATTCCCATTGCATTAGGCTCTCAGCTTTACATTCACTTGATGCTCTCCATCTGCAGTCATCAATCTGACAGTCACAAATCATTTATCACCTTTAGATCTGATGACACAACCTGCCGTATGGTGTAAAGTGATTAATCAGAATCATTGGCTGACATGTCTCCAGCAGCCATCTTTATTGGCAATTTTTCCAACTATCTAGCTAAACACCAGTGTGAAAATGTTTCAGTCTCTCAGAGGTACAGTGCTACTTTCTCAATAGTGGACATGCATTTTTTTGTGTGTGTGATCTCCACCACAATATTTACATCCTACTCTTTGGCCTTGATCTTTTTGTTGTCTCTTTTGCAAATTTTTTTTCCATTAGGTTCTCACTGGCCTGGAATATTTATCAGCATTATCCCAAAGCCTAATTATGTTCCCACTAATATAATCTAGCTCTCTATTTAAGAAAGGATGCACTGGCATTGGCATTGGAGGGGGTGCAGTGGAGGTTGACGAGGTTGTTTCTGGAATTGAGAAGGTTGGCTTATGTGGAGGGATTGAGTAGACTGGGATTATATTCATTGGAATTTAGAAGAATGAGGGGGAATGTTATCAAAACATATGAAATTATGAAGGGAATAGATAATATAGAAGCAGGAAGATTGTTTCTACTGGCAGCTGAAATTAGAACTAGGGGCCATAGCCTCAAAATGAGGGGGAGCAGATTTAGGACTGAGTTGAAGAGGAACTTCTTCACCCAAAAGTTTGTAAATCTATGGAATTCCCTGCCCATGAAGCAGCTCAGACTATGTCCTTAATGTTTTTAAGGCAAAGATAGATCAATTTTTGAACTGTAAAGAAATTAAGGTTATGGTGAGCAGGCGGGTAAGTGGAGCTGAGTCCACAAAAAGATCAGCCATAGCCTTAACGAATGGTGGAGCAGGCTCGAGGGGCCAAATGGCCTATACCTGCTCCTATTTCTTATGCTCTTATGTTTTTATGAATCGGATCTCTTATGCCCAAAACATTCTCATGTTTCATGAGATCACCTTTGCAGTTGTTCAAACTCATAGGGTTCAGTTAACTGTCATGGTGCCATCACATACTGATCAACTGTCGTTGGGTAAAAATCCTGGAATTCCTTCCCTAATGGTACAATGATTCAACCCACAACTAGTGTAGTAGTTCAAGAAGGCAGCTCACCACCATGTACTCAATAATGGGCAATAAATGCTGGTCCAGCAAGCGACACCCACAACCCATAAATGGATTAAAAAAACCTTGAACTCTGAACACACACCATTCATAAGTAATATTAGTATAAGACTTAAAGCATAGCATTAAACAGTTCAAAGTCTTTCCTCTCTTTTGTGCTACTCAGTGAAGTTTAGGTTTGAAATACATCCTTTAGGACTTTTTACCAGCTCTGATAAAAAAAATTGGTACCTTTATTTGCTCAGTATTTTTACTTAGCTATTTTACAGAGCTATTTTATAGTTTTGTCTCATCTCCTTTAATTACCAAATTAGCAGCAAGTCAAACATTTACATTGATTCTGATTCACTTGTTAATTCAAGGTTTTAGGTTGCATTTTAGTTTCTCCCTTGCCTTTTTAAATAGTAGCTTTAATAGTAGGCTCTCCTGCAACTCTGAAAATACACACAATTTTAGTCATCCATACCTCACATCATGTTTCCAATACCATTTTTAATCACTGCTACAGCCTAAAGTAAAAGCAGTTACAGAAGTTACATGAAGCAACATCCCACAAGTACACTGCGAACAATTGCATTTCTCCAAACAGTGCACCAATGCTCATTAACAGATTGCTTCCCACTTTATTTCTTTCACACACTTGGGGGTCTCCCAAAGTCCTACTCTCTTCTCCTAAGCAGAATCAACAGTCACAATTATTTGCACATTGCATTTGATGCACAGAACAGATAAAGATGGCTTACAGAAGACAAATATGATTTGGAGATGCTGGTGTTGGACTGAGGTGTACAAATTTAAAAATCACCCAATGCCAGGTTATAGTCCAACAGGTTTAATTGGAAGCACTAGCTTTCGGAGCACCGCTCCTTCATCTGATGATTGACACAATTACCTGATGAAGGAGCGTCGCTCCGAAAGCTAGTGTGCTTCCAATTAAACCTGTTGGACTATAACCTGGTATTGTGTGATTTTTAACAAAAGACAAATAGAACTACTCAATGTTTGCCTGTTTTGTTCTTGTTCTAACTGATCCTCCCATCTCAGTAGGTGTGAGAGATACCCTCCACTCTATTTTCCACACCTACAACAGACTTTCTCTCCTTCTCGCATTTTGCTATTCCACGACACAGATCTCCTTCCTTTCCTGAAATAAAATCAGAAAATGCTGGAGAAACTCAGCAGGTCTGGCAGCATCTGTGGAGAGAGAAACAGAGTTAATGTTTCAGGTCCAAAGACTCTTCTTTGGAAATTCTGTTGTTTCCATGTTGAATATGGTTGTGCGTCTGTATGTTTCTCTCCATCTTGCACCCTAAATAGGTGTCTCATTTTCTCTCTTCCTCCCTCTATTATGTCTGCAAGAAGTACTGTTTTATTTGTGTCTCTCAATACACTCCCCATTGTCTTGTAGCCTCAACACCATCTGCCTGACTTTCTCACTTTTCTATTCTCTCTCTCTGTTTCCCAGATGTGCTGAAATAAGTGATGGTGGGTCTCCAGCAGATCTGTAACCAAATGGTAATTAATCATTGTCTAAAAGTATTCATTTTATTTTTCAAAATGGAAATGGTAGCATAATATTTTTTCCCTTGGTCTGATTTCTGTATTCTATTTTTGGTTTCTATGTTTTCTCTTTATTTATATTTTTATTTTTCATTTTGTTTTTCTTTGTACTTTGTTCTCTGCAAAATTCAGATTTATTTTCTATCCCTTGTTACTTTCCCCTTTTTACTGTATCTCTCTGATTTTTGCCAAGTCTCTCTCTTTCACTGCAGTTCTTGTCCTAATGTAGCTCTCTATCCAGCTTACAATTTGCACATCCTCACTAACCCTCAGCTTCCTCAATTCCTGCCTTGTTTTTCTGTTCTATAGTTCTCATTAACATGCATATTCAGTCCTGGCTGGTTGATTTCCCTGCCTCTGCCTCTGCTTGTCTTTAACTTTGCCCATCTCTCATTCAGTCCCACTGGCTCATTCAATCAATGTAATTAAATTAAAAGTAAAATAGGGAAAGCTCTTAGCCTCTCTTGTGTCTGTCCATCATTTGCTTTTGCAGTTGAAAGAATTAATTTTTAAACAAGTGCAGCATTTGCTTTGCCTCCTCCCAGCAATCAGTTGAAAAAAATGCCTCAGTTTGATTAGGAGAGCCTGACATTTACTTACCTGTATACTGTAATGGAAAATCTGCTATTTCACTGGCTGTCAAACTTCATCAGGCTTGGTATACCTCAACACCCTCACAGCCTCTCAGATCTTTGTCTTACACGGGTGGAATCCTTTGTTCCTGCAGGTGGTGAATTTGGATGTGGGAATGTTTAATTAGGCAGGGATCCAAGTTCCTGCTGCCTTATTGTGTTCCGAGCAGGAAGGTCTATGTTCGACCTTCCTGCCCTATTAGACCATTAGATACAGGAACAGAATTAAGCCATTCAACCCATTGAGTGTGCTCTGACATTCCATCCCACTGATGAATTTCTCAATCCCAAACTCCTGCCTTCTCCCCGTGACCGTTGATCCCCTTCCTAATCAAGAATCTATCTATCTCTGTCTTAAATACATTCAATGACTTGGCCTCCACAGCCCTCTGTGACAATGAGTTCCAGAGTCACTACCATCTGCCTGAAGAAATTCCTCCTTGTCTCAGTTCTGAAGAGTCAACCCTTCACTCTGAGGCTTCACCCGTGGGTCCTACTCTCTCCTTCTAGTGGAAACATTTTCTCCACATCCACTCTATTCCAGGCTTCTCTGTGTTCTGCACATTTCAATGAGATCCGTCCTCATCCTCCTAAACTCCATTGAGTACGGATCAAGAGTCATATGAAAAGCCCTTCATCTCCATGATCATTCTTGTGAAACTCCTCTGGACCCCCTTCAAGGCCAATACATCCTTTCTTAGAAATGGAGCTCAAAACTGTCTGCAATATACCAAATGTGGTCTGACCATAGCCAGTGCAGTACATCTGTGCTTTTGTGTTCTAGCCCTCTCAAAATGAATGTTAACATTTCATTTGCCTTCCTAGCTATGATTTAATCTGCATATTAACCTTAAGAGAATCCTGATCAGGGACTCCCAACTCCCTTTGTCTTTCAGATTTCTGAAACCTTTCCATATTAGGAAAATTGTCTATGCCTCTATTCTTATTAAAGTACATAAGCTCACAGTTTGCCACATTGTATTCCATTTGCCCACTTCTTCTTCCATTCTCCTAGCCTGTCCAAGTCTGCTGCAGTCTCTGCGCTTTCTCAACACTACCTATCCCTCCACTTTTCTCTGCGTCATCTGCAAACCTAACAACAATACCCTCAGTTTCTTTATCCATATCGTTAATGTGTAACAGGAATAGTTGTGGTCCTAACACTGGCCCCTGAGGAACTCCTCTGATCACTGGTTGCTGACCTGAAAAAGATCTCTTTATCTGCACTCTCTGCCTTCTGCCAATCACCTAATCCTCTGTCCATGACAGTACCTTGCCCCTAACACTATGGGCTTTTATCTTAGTTAGCAGCCTTTTGTGCAGCACCTTGCCATAGACCTTTGGGACCACTGTCTCTCCTTTGTCTAACTTGGTCATTATTTCCTCAAAGAATTCTAACAAATTTGTCAGGCATGACCTCCCCTTGATGCAGCCATGCTGATTCAGCCCTACTTTACCATGCGCTTCCAAGTACTCACCAAACTCATCCTTAATAATGGGCTCTAAAATCTGACCAAAAGCAAGGTCAGGCTAACCAGTTAAAGTCCTCAGCCTGGTGTTGCTGAGATTAACTCAATGTCAAGGAGTACTTCTGGCAAACAGGGCAGTGGTAGGCAACAGGTCGCGGCCACTGCCATCCAACACCTAAAAATGGTGGGGCTTGAACCTGATGGTGTGCACCAGTTTGAGGATGCTCAGGTGTGCGGTGGAATACTGTCTGTGCATACGCTGGTTTGGATAGAATTTCACATTGGCTCCTGGATCCCATATCTCCCTCGGGAGTCTGTGCCCCATTGCCTGAGCCACCCCTGGAATATGCGTTATACATCTCTCAAGAGGCAAAATGCTGGGCTCTGTACAGACTGCTGCTACACATCATCCACTACTACTCCTTCATGAAGCACCCGGACGTGATTACTTGCCGTCGAGGGACAGGGATCCCCAGGGGAGGGCTCTTTTTCCCTGGGTTCCTGGGGTGAAGAATGGTGCATGCAGTAATCCCTTACAATCACAGATTGCAGTGATTCATGGACTCCCAGCCCAAGTGCTTATTTTGCAGGAGTCCGTGGACCACGTAAATATTGGTTGTGACCATTTGCACTCCCTTTGTTGTTATTTGGAAAAAAATTCTGTTACGTTTTTGGTTGTACTTCAGCCCCATGCTCCTGATCTTTAGGCACCTGGTGCGGACGAGTGAAGGCACGTCAGAGGACTTCCTCATGGGTCTGGCCAGGCTGGCTATAAACAGGGCGAAGGTGAGGACTACAACTGCTGGAGATTAGAGTCAAGATTAGAGTGGTGCTGGAAATGCACAGCAGGTCGGACAGCATCCGAGGAGCAGGAGAATCGATGTTTCGGGCAAAAGCCCTTCATCAGTAACCATTCCTGATGAAGGGTTCCTGCCCGAAATATCGATTTTCCTGCTCCTCGAATGTTGCTTGAAAGGCTGTGCTTTTCCAGCACCACTCTAATCTTGACTATAAACAGGTCCAGGCAGTGGGCTGTGGAGGGGGTTGTCTCTGCTGACTGCCTTCTGTGGTTACATTGGAAACAGGTCTCACTGGACCTGGGCTTCAGTGCTCTTGCTGCCTTTAGGGAGAGTTGGGCATTTAAGGGAAGTGGAGTGCTTTACTTTCCCCTCCAACTCTATTTTGATTTAGTCCCTGCCCTCCCCCTACACTTACTTCACACAAGCATTGCCTCATTCACACTTTGCTTGTTAACTGGCCACATGAGTGCTTTCCTAGTGGTGGAGAATATAGGATAAAGTCCTTGCACAATGGTATCTTTTTACTAAGTCACGGCTGATATAGGGAAAGTATAAACATTACTGCTGGGCTAGTTTGGTTGTAGTGGTGGTGTTCGGGAATAAAGGGAAAAAAACAGGAGTCTCAGAGAGTCTCCTCATTCTAGGTATTAGTTCTGAGCTAGCTAAACAAAAAGAAAGACAAGAGAGTACTGTTGTATCAGAAGTGCCAAACTTCAGATCAAATATTAAATGAAGGTGTCAGCTGCCCTCTGGGAGAATTTTAAAGACAAACCGTGTTGCTCTAATCAGTATCCTGTCCAATGTTTATCACTCAGTCAGTAATACTGTGACCTTTTGCAGCTCTATATCATTCCAAGGTCTTCATCCTCCTCCAGTTCTGGGCTCTTGGCATTTCTGATTTGAATCACTGTACCATTGGCAACCTTGCCTTCTTCTGTCTTAGTTTAATGCACTACAATTCCGTTCTTAAACTTCCTCGATTGATCTATTGCTCTGTTGTAAACAGTTAGAGTCATAGAGTCACACATATGTACAGCATGGAAACAGACCCTTCAGTCCAACCTGTCCATGCCGACCAGATATCCTAACCCAATCTAGTCCCACCTGCCAGGACCCGGCCCATACCTCTCCAAACCCTTCCTATTCATATACCCATCCAAATGCCTCTTAAAAGTTGCAATTGTACCAGCCTCCACCACATCCTCTGGCAGCTCATTCCATACACGTACCACCCTCTGCGTGAAAATGTTGCCCCTTAAGTCTCTTTTATATCTTTCCCATCTCACCCTAAACCTATGCCCTCTAGTTCTGGACTCCCCGACCCCAGGGAAAAGACTTTGTCTATTTATCCTATCCATGCCCCTCATAATTTTGTAAACCTCTATAAGGTCACCCCTCAGCCTCCAACACTCCAGGGAAAACAGCCCCAGCCTGTTCAGCCTCTCCCTATAGCTCAAACCCTCCAACCCTGGCAACATCCTTGTAAATCTTTTCTGAACCCTTTCAAGTTTGACAACATCTTTCCGATAGGAAGGAGACCAGAATTGCATGCAATATTCCAACAGCGACCTAACCAATGTCCTGTACAGCCGTAACATGACCTCCCAACTCCTGTACTCAATACTCTGACCAATAAAGGAAAGCATACCAAATGCCTTCTTCACTATCCTATCTACCTGCGACTCCACTTTCAAGGAGCTATGAACTTGCACTCCAAGGTCTCTTTGTTCAGCAAGACTCCCTAGGACCTCACCATTAAGTGTATAAGTCCTGCTAAGATTTGCTTTCCCAAAATGCAGCACCTCACATTTATCTGAATTAAACTCCATCTGCCACTTCTCAGCCCATTGGCCCATCTGGTCCAGATCCTGTTGTAATCTGAAGTAACCCTCGTCACTGTCCACTACACCTCCACTTTTGGTGTCATCTGCAAACTTACTAACTGTACCTCTTATGCTCGCATCCAAATCATTTATGTAAATGACAAAAAGTAGAGGGCCCAGCACCAATCCTTGTGGCACTCCACTGGTCACAGGCCTCCAGTTGAAAAACAACCCTCCACAGTTCTTAAACCCAACAATCTGACTAATCTGTTGGTTACCTTCACCTAATTCGTGGCTCAAATTTTGTCTGAAGACAGTCCTCTGAGGAACCTTAGCCTATTTTATTATGCTGAAGGTGTTAAATAAATGCATGTTGTTGTTTTTACCATTCTCACACTGCAGAGAACTAATGATTTTTGTTGCATTGTGATTATTACCTTTATTATTTATAACATAATTATTAATTTTACTCATGGTAATTAATATTCTTAATCACACTCCACTGAATTAATGATTTTAATGGTGTTGGAATGATCAATACAGAAAAACTTTAATTAATTGTTCTATTTTGCAAAGCTTTGGAATTTGTCAGAGTCCAGTCAAACCTTTTCCATATTTCTCTGACTCCAGAATCATGACCGGTACTACACCTGGCTTAAGTTGAAGATCCTGTAGACACCAAATGTGGTTCTTTGAGAGACATGAAGAGAGATAAGGTGCACTCTGCAGGCTCCCTATTTCATTGTTACTAAAGTTTGGCAGCGTAATGTTTTAATTTTCCAAACATAAACTGGGACAGCCATTGTCTTAAGGGTTTAGATGGAGCGGAATTTGTTAAGTGTGTACAAAAACGTTTTCTATTTCAGTATGTGGATGTACCTACTAGAGAAGGTGCAAAACTTGACCTACTTTTGAGAAATAAAGCAGGGCAGGTTCCTGAGGTGTCAGTGGGGGAGCACTTTGGGGCCAGCGACCATAATTCTATTAGTTTTAAAATAGTGATGGAAAAGGATAGACTAGATCTAAAAGTTGAAGTTCTAAATTGGAGAAAGGCCAATTTTGACGGTATTAGGCAAGAACTTTCAAAAGCTGACTGGGCGCAGATGTTCACAGGTAAAGGGACAGCTGGAAAATGGGAAGCTTTCAGAAATGAAAGAACGAGAGTCCAGAGAAAGTATATTCCTGTCAGGGTGAATGGAAAGGCTGGTAGGTACAGGGAATGCTGGATGACTAAAGAGATTGAGGTTTTGGTTAAGAAAAAGAAGGAAGCATATGTCAGAGTGAATCCTTAGAAGAGTATAAAGGAAGTAGGAGTATACTTAAGGGAGAAATCAGGAAGGTAAAAAAGGGGACATGAGATAGCTTTGGCAAATCCAGTTAAGTAGAATCCAAAGAGCTTTTACAAATACATTAAGGACAAAAGGTTAACTAGGAGATAATAGGGCTGCTCAAAGATCAGCAAGGCGGCCTTTGTGTGGAGCTGCAGGAGATGGGGGAGATACTAAACAAGTATTTTGCATTAGTATTTACTGTGGAAAAGCACATGGAAGATATAGAATGTAGGGAAATACATGGTTACATCTTGCAAAATGTCCATATTACAGAGGAGGAAGTGCTGGATGTCTTGAAATGCATAAAAGTGGATAAATCCCCAGGACCTGATCAGGTGTACCCTAGAACTCTGTGGGAAGCTAGGGAAGTGAATGCTGGGCCACTTACTGAAATCTTTGTATCATCGATAGTCACAGGTGAGGTGCCGGAAGACTAGAGGTTGGCAAACGTGGTGCCACTGTTTCAGAAAGGTGGTCAAGCCAGGGAACTATAGACCAGTGAGCCTGATGTCGGTGGTGGGCAAGTTATTGGAAGGAATCCAGAGGGACAGGATGTACATGTATTTGAAAGGCAGGACTGATTAGGGATAGTCAACATGACTTTAAGCATGGGAAATCATGTCTCACAAACGTGATTGAGTATTTTGAAGAAGTAACAAAGAGGATTGATGAGGGCAGAGCAGTAGATTTGATCTATATGGACTTCAGTAAGGCATTCGACAAGGTTCCCCATGGGAGACTAGTTAGCAAGGTTAGATCTCATGGAATGCAGGGAGAACTAGCCATTTGGATACAGAACTGGCTCAAAGGTAGAAGACAGAGAGTGGTGGTGGAGGGTTATTTTTCAGACTGGAGGCCTCTGACCAGTGGAGTGCCACAAGGATTGGTGCTGGGTCCACTACTTTTCATCATTTATACAAATGATTTGGATGTGAGCATAAGAGGTACAGTTAGTAAGTTTGCTGATGACACCAAAATTGGAGGTGTAGTGGACAGCGAAGAGGGTTATCTCAGATTACAACAGGATCTTGATCAAATGGGCCAATGGGCTGAGAAGTAGCAGATGGTGTTTAATTTAGATAAATGCGAGGTGCTGAATTTTTGGAAAGCAAATCTTAGCAGGACTTATACACTTAATGGTAAGGTCCTAGGGAGTGTTGCTGAACAAAGAGACCTTGGAGTGCAGGTTCAAAGCTCCTTGAAAGTGGAGTCACAGGTAGATAGGATAGTGAAGAAGGCGTTTGGTATGCTTTCCTTTATTGGTCAGAGTATTGAGTACAGGAGTTGGGAGGTCATGTTGCAGCTGTACAGGGCATTGGTTAGGCCACTGTTGGAATATTGCATGCAATTCTGGTCTCCTTCCTATCGGAAAGATGTTGTGAAACTTGAAAGAATTCAAAAGATTTACAAGGATGTTGCCAGGATTGGAGGATTTGAGCTATAGGGAGAGGTTGAATAGCCTCGGGCTGTTTTCCCTGGAGCGTCGGAGGCTGAGGGGTGACCTTATAGAGGTTTACAAGATCATGAGGGGCATGGATGGGATAAATAGACAAAGTTATTTTTTTCCCTGGGGTCAGGGAGTCCAGAACTAGAGGGTTTAGGGTATGTGGAGAAAGATATAAAAAAGACCGAAGGGGCAACATTTTCACACAGAGGGTGGTACGTGTATGGAATAAGCTGCCAGAGGAAGTGGTGGAGACTAGTACAATTCCAACATTTAAAAGGCTTCTGGATAGGTATATGAATAGGAAGGTTTGGAGAGATATGGGCCGGGTGATGGCAGGTGGGACTAGTTTGGGTTGGGATATCTGGTCAGCATGGACAAGTTGGACCGAAGGGTGTGTTTCCGTGTTGTACATCTCTATGGCTCTATGACTCTAGTTCTGGCTCCGCCATACTTATCTCTGAGGAATTCCACAATATTATCTCTATAGGTCAGGAATTGAACTCTTGTAAAGCCACAACTGATCACACAATTGCCCTGTATGCCTGTTACATGGCAGCGACTAGTACACTCTGAAGTGAGTGGCACAGGAATGGACCTGACTCGGATCTGATGAAGGCAGTTTCCCACAAACGTTTATGCACATAGTCTGCTAATATCATCAATGGCCCCTTAGTGACTGCATCACTTGACTATTGATGACACAGAGACAGTTGCATTATAATCAGACCATGGAGCTCAGAGGAACTAACTAGAAATAAAAATTAGTCAGGCATTCACAAGTCTTAGTGGTGACACAGGACCTGCTGTTACAGATTCCTTCAGATAGAACATGCACAAATTATTTGCCAAAGGGTTAAAATATGGGCGCACACAAAATACTTCCTTCATGCCCTTCTTTGATCTCCCATGAAATATAATGGGAATGCTCTTTTATTTGTGCACAGCAAGCTTCCACACAGTGAGAGAATGCTGTAGTAATTTGTGCACAGCAAGCTTCCACACAGTGAGAGAACGCTGCAGTAGTTTGTGTCCAGCAAGGTCCCACTTAGAGAGAAAGTGCTGCAGTAGTTTGTATACAGCAAGGTCCCACTTAGGGAATGCTGTAGTAGTTTGTGTCCAACAAGGTCCCACTTAGAGAAGGAATACTGTAGTAGTTTGTGCACAGCACGATCCCACACAGAGAGAGAATGCTGTAGTAGTTTGTGCACAGCAAGCTTCCACACAGTGAGAGAACGTTGCAGTAGTTTGTGAACAGCAAGGCCCCACTTAGGGAATGCTGTCGTAGTTTGTGTCCTGCAAGGTCCCACTTAGAGAAAAAGTGCTGCAGTAGTTTGTATACAGCAAGGTCCCACTTAGGGAATGCTGTAGTAGTTTGCGCACAGCACGATCCCACACAGAGAGGGAATTCTGCAGTAGTTTGTGCACAGCACGATCCCACACAGTGAGAGAATGCTGCAGTAGTTTGTGCACAGCACGATCCGACAGAGTGAGGGAATGCTGTAGCAGCTTGTGCACAGCATGATCCCACACAGTAAGGGAATGCTGTAGTAGTTTGTGCACAGCAAGCTCCCACACAGTGAGGGAATGCTGTAGTAGTTTGTGCACAGCACGATCCCACACAGAGAGGGAATGTTGTAGCAGTTGGTGCACAGCACAATCCCACACAGTGAGGAAGTGCTGTAATAGTTTGTGCACTGCACGATCCCACAGTGAGGGAATGCTATAGTAGTTTGTGTACAGCACGTTCCCACATGGTGAGGAAATGCTGTAGTAGTTTGTGCACAGCATGATCCCACAGTGAGGGAATAGTATGGTAGCTTGTGCACAGAACGATCCCACTTAGAGAGGGAATGCTGTAGTAGTTTGTGCACAGCACGATCCCACACAGAGAGGGAATGCTCCAGTAGTTTGTGCACAGCAAGGTCTCACACAGTGAGGGAAAGGTGTAGTAGTTTGTGCACAGCACGATCCCACTTAG